>NW_028297098.1:1546579-1875125 GCF_055798465.1 Pogonomyrmex barbatus
ACGGCGCTGCTCTCTCCATCGTTCCCGATAGAAATTTCAGTGTTCGTATTAAAGATAGTGGGCCGTGGCCCTCGTTAAACTTTAAATTGAAAAATACCGCCGGGTATATATCGCGTTATTGGAAAATTCCCTCCGCGCGCGCGCGTCAAAGAACTTTTTCTCCCCGCGGTGTGTTTTCGGTGCGCCGAAAGACAAAAATCAGATTTAAAGTATTCTGCGTTCGTGGACTTTCAGTCCACGTGGAATTGGATTTCGCGCGTTGAATATTGGATCGATTATAATAATCGCGCGTGAGGTATCGAGCTGTCGCAGAGCGCAATTCAGATTGCATTATTGCAACTGCTCTCAGGTAACAATCCCATTACATCGCGAGAATACGATACGTAACAAAATCGTGCTTCACATTGATTTGATCATGCCTGAAATCTTTCTCAAAGGAGTTTGCGTTATTCAAATTTTCCTTAAACTTATATTAGTTTACCATATTTATTACAAGTTTTACTTTGCACATTTATCGTACAAATTTTATTATACCTTATCTTATTATAATTTTATCTTTCGTATCTTCTTCTTATTCCCTATTAATTGTGTTATATAAAATTATGTTTAATTAAATTTTTATTGATGAGAAATAGGACAGAATTAAATATCAATTGTGTAAGTTTAATTGCTATTTCGAAAGAAGGCAGACATTAATTTTTGTTTGCAGTAAATCGCAATGAAATGATGGATTCTTCACAAAATATTAGAATCTCGATATCATTTAAAATGAAAATTTTTTTGATTATGAAACTTTTTTGATATAGTTAATCTTGAACCTTCTTTTTTACTTTTAAAAATTCAGAGTGATGCAAATAACTTTGCATCGCTCTATGATACGCGTTCGAGAAACCTGAAAATTTTGTCCAGTCTTTTAAGTATTACATAATCCCGCAGTGGCAAGCCGTCCTATTTCCATCGTGTTGCTTTTATGTAATATTCATTTAATGCTCCGAGTTGAGTATTCAGTGTCAGTAGCCACGGTAGAAGTACCTACGAAATATTTGCGATTCCAATGTTCGGTATTCTCGTGCATGTTTAAATAAATATTTCGACTAAAATTGATATCGAACTGACAAAAATATTCTCTATTCGATTTAATTGATATCGATTGAAAAAATACTAAATTCCGTTGAATATAATTATTTGAGAATTCGTTGCAGAAATAATTTGAAAAATTGATAAAAATTAGTTATAAATTACAGCAACAAATTTATCGTAGTGTTTAAACAATTTAAACTTTTTAAACTTTTTAATTTTAACTATAATTCGTTTTGTTGCAATATTCCAATTATACTTTAAATTTTTGAATAAATTTGAACAGCTAAAACATACAATTTATATAAAGTCTTTTATAATAGTTAAAAATAAAAAATAGCTAGGTGGAGAAAAACTTTTTATTTGGTTAAAAAAATATAAATTTAAATAACATAAATAACAATAAATTTATGAATAGATTTTCAATTAAAAGTCAATATATATCTCTTAACTAGTTATTTAAAATATTTTCAGTTATATTGGAATATAACGTAACGCCAACGTAAAGATAAATTTATTTTTGTTTATTTATTTTCTTCTATTTTTGTAAATTTATTTTCTTCGCAGAATTAATGCAGAAAAATAAGCCAATTCGTGTTGTATTTTATTGCGAAATAAAATCAATATAGAATAGTTCAACCTCCTGAAAAGTCAAAGCACAGGTAAATTCTATATGGTATATTTTAATTAAGTACAAAGAATGCAATAGTGGGCGATGTAATATATTTTAATTTTTTTCATATAAATGCAACTTTTTTTAGGATATTTTAACAGATTATTTTAATATTAAAATGTCAAACAGGTGAAATAAAATATCATATCTATTTAAATTCTGACAGAGAAAAGTTATTGCAATTTTTTTCAAACCAAATAATTAAAATTAATTTGTTTTTAATTTTTATTAACATAGATATTTTAATTTTGTTGATGTATCTTTAATTTTCATATCTTATGAACTTCTTTTGAATCCATCATATCGCACATGCATGAATTCGTTTCTTCTTATTCCTCAAAGACATCGATTAAGAAATACATTTTTTTTGCATGTGTGTGTGTGTGTGTGTGTGTGTGTGTGTGTGTGTGTGTGTGTGTGTGTGTGTGTGTGTGTGTGTGTGTGTATACACACCTGGCGATTTATCAGGATACAGTGGCAAACGAAATCCCGCATCGGCGGTGATTCGTCATCCCGTCCCGATCTCCCTCGTCCCTGCGCACCCTGTGCAGGCGCAATTATAAGCCGGCGCCCTCTCGACGTCGTTCGCGAGATCGGATAACGGGTCTCAGATTATATCAGTGTATCACAGTCCGCGGATCCGATGCGCGAACACCGCGATCAACCATTATTATCCCGATCGAACACACTCGCGTCGCGTGCCGCACTTCTCGCCATCGTGCCTCGCATCGCGGCGTTCATTCATTCATGCTTGGCTCGTGACGGTGGTTCCCCGTGAGAGCGCACGTGGGTGCCTACCCACCCCTCCCGCGATCACTTCGTTATATATCATAATATCACAATGGACGATTTTGTTTGTTAATAATCTCCTGGCGTTTACGATACGTGGTAGTAATCTTAAGCTTAGAAATCACAGTCGCGAATTGATAATTGGGTCCTCGTGCGTGCCCCCACGCGCAATGTATCTCGCGACGTCCTCGCCACGTCCACGTCGTTCACTGGGCATACTTCCTGCCTCTTTCGATGGCTTCCACCAAGGAAGAAGAGGAGCTACTCTCTCTCCTCTTCTGTCCCTTCCTCTCCGATTTCCCTATCGCACGCCGAGGACGATCTTCGTGGAGTCGATCAACGCGCGCGCACCTCCACGCTCTCCGGATTTCCGCGTCGATGACGATAACGATGACGATAACGCGAAGCTGGCGCGAGCTCTCGCCGGCTGTTTATCCTCTCTTCTCTCACTGCGGTTTGCTGCGGACGGATTGCTGCGTCTTCCTCTCCTCTAATGAGCCCGATCGCCGATCCCGACCTCGGCGGCGTTATCGATCATCCTCGCGCATATGTTCCCCAATTTCCCCTTGCGGAAACTTTCCTCGCGTTCGACACACAGGGATTCTCCTCTCTGCCCGAAATGTGCTTTCCGTTCTCGTCTTTGACTTCTCACTCGTGGGATAAGGAGAAGGACTACCACTCGACGTCGTCGAGCCGCCAAACGACGCGACTACCGAGTTGCGGGAAAGGTCGTACGACGGCAGCCACCGATCTCTGCGTTGCTGCGTCGCCGAGGGTTGTCTCTTGTCGTTGTCGCAGCCCTCGATTGCGTTTGATCGCCGCTATTACTGCTATTGACTCTGATCGACGACGGCTCGTATTGCTGTCCGTGCCGTGGCGCGTGTCCGCGCGCGAGCTCTTCCGCGGTGTTGACTTCCTGGGGGAGCGCGCGGCGCACGATGCCATCGTCCTCCCTGCGCCCGTGTCGATCGCCGACTGCGTGCCGGCACACACGACCACCTCGTCTCACGAAGACGAGGTCCGCCGAGGCGCGTGCTCTCAGTAGTCGCTCAGTGTCGCGACGGGGTGACGCGACAGGCGACTTTCCACGCGGGTTCTATCGTTGGATCGTATCGGTTGACCGTTGTCCACCTCTTCCTCGCGCCGACGATGCCTTGGGGGCTGCGTCCGAGGTTCGCCATAGCTCTACCTCTCTCGTTGTCCTGACGATCATGGAGCAGCATTGACGGGCGCCACTCTGATAATTCAGAGTCGTGAATCCGTACAAGATGTGCAAGGTGTCCGAGAAAGGGAGAAGTAATAGGAAAAAGAAAGTATCTTTTTGATATTCTCTTGATCTTGCAGTGAAGTAGCACTCTCATTAACATTCGTCTCCAAGAATCCGAATTGAGTTTTCAGAGCATCACCACGCGAGTCCTTACGCGATGACACGTTCACCTTCGGTCACGACGACGTAAGTTCAATCGCGACGTGCTGCTCTTCTTCCGTTGCACTCTCACTCGATCGCGACGGCTCGTCGCCGTCGTGGTGAATGCGAGCGCGTCACCGTTCGACGTCGCACTCTCACCGCGAATGAAACAGGATCTCGGTAGTCGCTCCGCCGAATCTGCTCGGTGATACACGACTCGCGTGACAGTGACACCGTCGTCGTTTCGTCGTCGTCGGCGTCGTCGTCGTTATCGTGATGATTGCCCTTGTTATTGACGTCCTTGTTCTTGTCCTTGTCCTCGTTCTCGCCCTTGTTTTCGTCCTCGTCCTCGTCCTTGTCGTCGTCGTCGTCGTCGTCGACGTCGTCGTCGTCGTCGTCGTCGTCGTCGTCGTCGTCGTCGTCGTCGTCGTCGTTGTTATCCTCGTCGTTACCACTGCAAGGACTTGCCTTGCTTTTCGCTTATTGGTAGAAAGATTACGTCGTCGTCGTCGTCGTCGTCGTCGTCGTGATAGTCGTCGTGGTGGTCGTCGTCGTCGTCGTCGTCGTCGTCGACGACGTCGTCGTTCAGGGATGATTTGGTTCAAACGAATACCGATGAACAGGATAGATGGACAGGATTCTACCGGGTGGCGGCTGCGATTCTTAACGAGGGCGATCGTCCGTCGAGTGCGCGACTCGCCGACAGCGATGATGACGACTTCGTGAATCGAGCGCGGGCGGAAACTGGCTGCTCGACGTCGGTTGGCCCCGGCTGGCGAATACCATACTCCGAACGCCACATTCGGTACCACGGTCGGTCCTCCTCCACGTTCCTCCGCCTCTCGCGCAAACTCTCCTCTCTCTATTTCTCTCCCCTCTCTCTCGCTCACTCGATTCTTCTCTCTCGACTTTTGCCAGGCAGTCTGTCCTTCTCCCTCTTGCTACCCATGTTTCCCTCTTCTCTTCTCTTTTTTTTTTTTTTTATTTTTATTTCGACTGATGTTTCTTCATAGAGTTTTTTACAAACGACTCCTCTTGCTTCCTCATCACTTTTCCCCTCTCGTTTCACAGATCTCCCTTCTTTTCACTTCCTCACTGTCTCTCTTGATCTCTTTTATCTTCTCTCTTTCTCTCTCTCTCTCTTTTCATCCCCTTCTTGCTCCTTCTCTCATCCGCCTCGCCCACTCGCACTCTCTTTCTCCTGTCATCCTCTATCGCGTGCTAGCCCATCGCACTCTCCGCCTATCGGAATTCCCAGTCATCTTTCGACCTCAACGCGGGACACGAAGCAACTATCCTTTTTGCTGCTACTACTGAAAGGGGACGACGGTGTGCACCAGTCCTCCGGTCGCCCTTATCGATCACGACGCATGCCGCGCGGATTTGCGAAGGGCCTCTCGTCCCCTCCAATTCTCACCGAGATGAGAAAGAAATTTCACTGTTCCCTTCTGTTCGTTCTATTTATTCTTCCATGTGTAAACTCAGCGAAAGAACGAGATGCACACGGTGGCGGTACCACGCGTGAGGGGGCAGGAGGGCGAAGAGCGTGGCGCTGTTATGTGTCTGTCTACCCGTCCGTCCGTCCGTCCGTCCGTCTGTTCGTCTGTCTGTCCGTCTAAATGATAGCGTGTACGTACTGCCTGTACAGCAGCCGTGTTACATATGCAAACGTAATCCCGACACGTCGATGTTGGGCGGCTGATAGCCGGCCTCGCACTGCTCCCCCGATATGGCTACGCGCCGTGACAACAGCAGCAGCCCGGCCGTGCGTTCTCCATTCCCCTCGCGCCACCCTCGGGGCGAAAAATCGCCACCCTCTCGCCACGACGACCCGGGCGCCGCGCCACGTTGCTACTTGGAAGCGATTGAGACGTGGGTCCCTGGTACAGAGTCTCTCCAGGAGTCTCCGTTTTTTGGCGGTTCTTGATATTTCTATATCTCTTGTCTGTCTGAAAAAAAGGAATAAAAGCTGCTTATATAAAACATTTCGTGAAAGAAAATATACTATATTTTTCACAAAAAGATTTTTTGAAGGTACATATATTTGTGAAGAAGTAGTTTACTAAGAAACGTGTTTATTTAAATTATTTATATTAATCTGATGGTGTTACAAATTGATCTTTATTACGTTGGAATTAAAAATCATGATCTTTATTGACGAAAAATATTGGTTTTTAACGGTGGCAGGATGCACGAGTTTCTATCGATGGAATGTAATACGATTGTACTATTTTAAGTATCGTTTGCTTCCTTCTATTTCCGAGAAGGCCATCATGTATCACACTCCATTTAACCAATCAGTTTGGAAATGCAATCAGTTATCGCGTGCACTCAGTCCTGCCTACTTGAAGTCACTAACGTAATCTTGCTTCATATCTACTGTTTTGACTATACAGTAAAATATATGTTCAAAAAAATGTTCGTATTGGCGTTTAAGAAAATATTTGTATCATTTTAGATAATAAATCTATTAAGTAAAAAATAAATAATTTGTTTCTGTACTAGTACTTTCTATATTATTTTTATCATTTTTCAAATTGATAAAACTACTCGAGAGCTACATCGATGAAAGTCAAACGGTTTTTCTCTTAATTTCTAAGATATATAAAAATATATTAGAATTAATCCTGTACTTGTCATTTATCTACCTCTTTACGATATGTATCTACCTCTTATATATATCCAATTTTTTACTTGTGAGGACATATATGATATTTTTATAAATAGAGGCAAATTGTATCGTATTCCACGATTATCCTCTAGCAAAATTTAATTTAATCTGAAACGTTTACGTTTCTCTGATTCAAGCGCGAATATGTAACATCTTGTGTCTCGAGGCCTGCCGATAACGGGAGGAACAGAGGGCGAGAGAGAGAGAGAGAGAGAGAGAGAGAGAGAGAGAGAGAGAGAGACAGAGAAGGAGAAACGGAAGCGACGTCCTCAATCGAGCGACGTCGATTCATTGTCTGACGAATGCGATACCGTGACTACTTACAGAAGATATAGGGTGACCGTAAATTTGCGCTCACATTCTATTCTCTTCAGAGAATGCGACGTTCGCTCTTACATCTCTAAAATATCAAGAACGAGATTAATATATTCTGTAAAATTGAAATGACGCACATGAAATTTTAATTTCCAACGCAAACAGAACTCACGCAAAATCATTCGCGGACCATCGCCGGTAGTTCGCCATCCCGATAGCAAATTTTGTAAATTTTAAACAGCTCGATTCGATAATAACAATTGTATAAAAATGGAATCGTGATATTTTATGTGCAATTTTTATACGATGTATATTTTTATTAAATATATACACAAAAAAGTGTAATTATTTTTTATGTAATAAATATATTTATCAAAATTATGTGTTCATGTCTTGTACTCTTGTGCCTGCTGTCAGAATAAACGTGAATTTCCCGCGAATAAAATTCACATGACGGGGCAAATTGTAACGTAATAACATCGCTGTTGTAAAACGCAAAGTTCACTGTAGAATAGAAATGTCGGAAACGTGTAGAAGTGACTCTTATTCATATCGCGATGGCGTCTAAGCGGCTTACTTGATTCTATTCTTGGCGTGTCCAGAATAGAACTCTAAATCTAACGCTGCGCATAAGTACGAGCGATAATTTTTTTTACAAATATATGTTACCTAAATACGGGTGCAATAACGTAATTGCTTGCTTTATTTTTGGAGAACACGCGAAAGGATCTACCGATTATCCGCGCAACGAAACTTTGAAAATGAAAGACAGTACTCGGAGTGACATCTCGCGGCCTTTTCTAACAATTGTCTGTGCATTAAATTTGATCTGTGATTAAATTTTTTTCTAATAGTTTTTTTTAACAGAGAGATTATTTGAGAAAAACCAAATTACAGTAAAAATAGAATTGAAAAGTTTAATAACTCCTGCGTTAAATAATTGAAAAGTTGGATTGGATTGAAGACACTTAAATCATCAACGATGAAAACTTTCCAAAAGAAAAAAAAGAGAGAAAAGCCGATTAGTTTAATGTAATTAATATATCAAGTGATAACATTTTGTTAATAGAATTATCAATTTTTTTGTTGGTTGACACGTAGGAAACAACATTACATTAGGAACAAACAAGATTACGAATTTTGTTGTAAGCGATTCCGTCAGCTGAATTAATCGCCGATTAAGTTAATCAGAATTTAAGTTGTCCAAAGTTGGTTAATGAAACTGAATAATGTATTATTTCTATGAATGTAGATTAACTTTAATATTGATTTAACTTTCTTCTTCTTTTTTTGAGCTCTAAAAGTTAGAAAATGTTAAATAATAAATTTCTAGATTGCTTTAATCTCAGTCTAATCTCTCTCTTTTAATTTCAAGAATTAAAAAAAAAATGAAGAGTTAAATTCCACCACGTAGATTAACTTTAATCTCGGTTTAACGTACTTTATATCTTTTTCTAATTTCAAAGATTAAAAAAATAAAGAATAAACTTCCATCAATGTAGATTAACTTTAATCTTGATTTAACTTGCTTTCCGTAGTTCTAAAAAAGTAGATAAAGACAAAAAGTAAAAACCTCAATCATCCAGATTAATTTTTAATCTCGGTTTAACTTATCTTTTTGTTTTCAAGGAAAAAAATAAAGAATAAAATAAATCTATTCTTCGAAATTAGTGTTAATCCACATTGATGGTAGAAACGGACGATACCGGAGGAGGAGGAGGATAACCAAGTGAACCCTTCATCACCTCGGGTCTCTCGCGAGAAGATTCTCCGCGCGCCTGTTAGATACCGCCGGCGCGGCGCGGAAGGAGAGCATCGCGTTGCATCACGTTGCGTCGCCTCTTCCTTCCATCTCGTTCGCGGCCTCGATGGATCGACAGATCGTTCGGCGGTATCGATCGGCGTATAGTCGGGTACAGTCTGTCAGATTTATTGGTCCTCGTCTCCGCGCGCGTTTCGCAGCACTTTCCTCCCACGGGAATCTCGACGGCGACACGAGTTATGCCAGCGCGACAATTATCGCGTTGCACGGCATATACGTAGCAACGTGCGTTACTCCGATCGCCGAGTCCACATCGTCGTCGTCGTCGTCGTCGTCGTCGTCGTCGTCATTGTCGTGTCGCAAGCTCGCAATCGTCCCGCAGGCTCGTTTCTATCCTCCCCGTTCTGCCCCGTTCCCCGCCCCTTTCATCCCACCTGGAGAATTACAACAAACCACGAGCCATTTCGCTACCTCCTGGATCCCCGAGGGCAGACGTGTCTCTCCCCATACAATCCGCGATGACGGAAACCAACGGGACCGCGAATCTCAATACAAAGAACGGCAACTTCATCTGTGGCGTAGTGGAAGGTATGTGCGAAGGAACGCGATCCGCGGTGCGATGGTGTGGCATCTCTCTTCTCTTATGGTGTGACATTGGTACGTCTTTCGTTTTCAGGTATTTAACATATTTTCGTTATTCACAGGTTTCTATGGACGACCATGGACTACCGAGCAACGAAAGGATCTTTTTCAAAAGTAAGGTCACATTACAAGTGTATTTATATCAAGAAAAAATTCACGAAGATGAAATATTAATGATAAACTTTTTTAAGAGACTGATAGTTTCTGCTATAAACTAAAGTTATCTGCTTTTGATCCAGTGGCAAATTAACAAAAATAAATTTATATATATTTATCAACAAATTCTTAGTAAATCTAACAATACTTTTTTTGTTTAAATTTTTATTGACATTGATGCTAAGATATTTGAAATACTGTTATATTACCTTTTGATAATTTTTATATTATTTTATTTTTTATTAGAGCACAAGGAATTGTTTTTTACTCTTTGAATGCATTAATTTTTTCTATCTATTTTGAATTATGTTAATATATTAATAATATATATTGATAATTGATTATTAATTATAAATTATGGATATTACCAGGTTAAAGAAGTGGGGAATGGATTCTTACCTGTATGCACCGAAAGACGATTACAAACATCGTGCATATTGGAGAGATTTGTATACAGTAGAGGAAGCTGAACATCTGACTGGTTTAATCACAGCTGCTAGGGAATATGGAATAACTTTTTATTATGCTTTATCTCCGGGATTAGATATCACATATTCCAGTTCAAAAGAAGTCACTGCTTTGAAGAGGAAGCTGGAACAAGTCAGTCAATTTGGTTGTACAGCATTTGCATTATTATTCGACGATATAGAGCCAGAAATGAGTGAAGCTGATAAAGAAATATTTCAATCATTTGCACATGCTCAAGTATGTCATCTAAGTTTGTATATAATTACACATTTTTGTATTTATATATTTTATAATATATATTTTCTAATATCTCTCTTATTATTTATAGGTTTCTGTTACAAACGATATTTTCCAACATCTTGGCCAACCTCGTTTTCTTTTATGCCCTACACAATACTGCGCGACACGCGCTATGCCAAATGTCGCATCTTCGGAGTATCTCAATACCCTTGGAAGCAAATTAGCTCAAGAAATTGATATAATGTGGACTGGACCTAAGGTTATATCGAGACTTTTAACTGTCGAATCCATCGAAGAAATCACAGAAGTGCTCAGGCGACCACCTGTTATCTGGGATAATTTACATGCCAATGATTATGATCAGAAGAGGGTGTTTCTTGGACCGTATTCTGGTCGTTCTCCTGATCTTATACCTAAGCTTAGAGGAGTTTTAACTAATCCTAATTGCGAATATGGAGCGAATTTTATAGCAATTCATACATTAGCTCAATGGAGTAGATGTAATGTGGATGGAAAGAGAGATTTAAGTTTAAGTAAGATTTTCTCTATATTATATTTTATAAATTTTTCTTGTTTCTTATAAAATAGTCTTTAGAGAGAAAAAACATGTTGCAAGAGTAATTGGAAATCGAATTTGAGATTTATATTTTTCAACCAATCTGCTTTGTACATTTAATAATTTAGTGCAAGAGCACAAAAAATAAGAATTATTCTCTATTGCAGATGATACTGTATCAGCAGACATTAAACTAGAAACCGAAACAGAGGATGGTGTTCTTGGCGAAGATGTTCCTTCGACATTATCGCCAAATATGTATCATCCTCGACATGCTCTGAAAAACGCAATTAGCGAATGGTTATTAGAATTTAATAAGAAGAAAGCAGCTTGGGGAGTAATAGCCAAGCCGCAACCGTGCGTCGCGCCTACGATACCTATCCCAATAATCCCTTCTGTGAATACGTGCATGAGTCTTACATCAACTACAACAACTACGGTTCCTGCCACGCCTACGCCTGGAGCAAATTCTAATCATCTTCAAGCATTGGCCGAAGTTTGCTCGAGTGTAACAGCTAGCGATAGTTTTGTGCAACCTCCATCTGGACCTGTGATGAATTCCTTAGTGTCAGATATAAAAGTTGTTAGCGAGCCTGTCCTGACTACGTTATCTACCAATATGAGTGGTGAACCACCCTCGACAGGATTATCTTCTATAGAACCTATGGACTGTAATACGACACCAAACAATTCGCCGGCGCACATAGCAAAAATTCCAGCGGAAGATGACGCTATGGTAGATAACACTTCTGTAAGTTGTTAAACATTTTTGAAAATTTGATTATGCATGTATAACCGAGTGATTCTATTTGTCAGACATGCAGTGAAGCTTCTGGAAGTATGCAAGTAGAAATGGATGGCACTTCTCCCACGGTCAATGGCACGCAAATGATTATAGAAAACGATAGCGAGAATCACGAGAGTTCCGATAATGCGGACGCGGTATCCCAGGAACCCGTGGATATCGAAAAACAACTTATACATGAGGACTTATCGCTTTTATGCGATCTATTTTACTTACCATTTGAGCATGGAGGTCAAGGAATTCAATTATTGCAAGAATTTAACTGGTTGAAAAGCAATGCTCATGTTGTTATGAAGAAGTCTAAAGAAGAAGAATCTGTGTCTGAATCAGACGTGAGTTACATTGAAAAGAAAATTTATTTATTTCAAAAATTTGCTTTTTATATATATATATATATATATATATATATATATATATATATACATGTAATATATGTAATATATATGTATGTAACTAGATTGAAGAATGGCATCTTCGTGCAGCTAAATTGAATGATATGTGTAATGCGGTAAATAGATTATTCCAAAGACTCACGTATTGTAATAATCGTGAGTTATTGTACGATTTATATGCGTACGTATGGGATATGAGAGGTGTTGTGTCTCTTCTAAATAGTTACGTAAAATGGCTAGGTAAGTTGCATTTGATTCATATATGAGATATTATCTGATATATTGACAGTACTAAAAGTACATTACATTAAATGTTCTTCCGAACAATTTGTTTTTTCGAACTAAACAATTTTCCAACTAAACAATTAGCAAATAAAATTACAATGTAACAGTGATTTTACAATGAAAATAATTATTGTTTTTAAAAAGGTTTTTTTTATAAATTTTTTAATAAATTTATATTAAAATTATTAAAATAATCTTCAAATTAAATAAATTTTTCTATTTTGAAATTAATTACTATTAATATTACATGCAATATTAATCCTTGTCAATTATCAGAAATATATGTGAAGCAAGATGAAAATTTTGATAAATATATAGTTTTGCTATTATTTTTATTATACATAAAGAAAGTCTGTTTGAAATGCTAGTATGCTGGTAAAGATATGCATGTGCAAGTCAATAATACTACTAATTCTTTTAATTTTAAGTATACACGCGAATATCTATTGGATATTCCAGTAACAATCAAATATTCAAATAGTTGTTCATCTTATAAAAATTTGCCTTTTCGAGCTTAAATTCAATTGAGTTTGAAATTACATCCATTGTACTGAAGACAAGTGCTGTTGTTGACTTCTCTCAGAAATATTATAATTTACTACTTATACTTATATTTCAGAACAAAAGTGTCTTGCGTATCGGTAAGTGAACGTTACCTTATTTTTTGTTACCTAATTCTATCTTTTTACAAGGAAAATCTTCTTTTTTAATAATTGGATTAATTGTAAGGTCAGTATGTACATAATAATATTTGCTAATTATAGTTGTTAAGATATGATTAAATTGTTTAATATTAACTTTATATGAAATTTTAACTAAAATCTTGAATCAATTATGTATTATAAACATTTAATATATTTAATACTAAGAATTTATATATACATATTACTTCTACAGAGCTAACAATATGATATATATTGTTATATTTCCTTGTAAATTGATATAATGCTGCGAAATCTTTTTTTACATATCTGTTTTCTGAAATCCGTAAATTACTGATTGATATATGATATATGATCTTATATAATTTTTTTACAATATATTTAACATCGCTTATGTATGCTAGATAAGTGAAAAAAATTTATTTGCTTTTTGCTTAAACAATATGTAATTGTTTTGGGTATATCTAACACAATTATATAAAATATATTTTTTTAAAAATTTGTTTAAAAAGAATAACTTTAATGAAATATTAACAGTGGATTCTTTTGTTTATTTATCGTGCTTATAAAAAATTATAATCTTATATAATTTTTAAAATTTACACATAGTATTAGTAAAAATTATCAGTAATATTCGGAAACGCACTTGCCACAATCTGCATATTCGTGAATACTTGATATGCATTTATTTCTGCGCATTAGAAATAAATGCATCGCATTGTGCGCGTAGGGAAAACTTTGCCATAAGTCAGAATTATAACATACTTATATTTCTATTCACTAAATATTTTTAGAAGACAAAATATATGAATAGATAGAAATTAAATGAAATATATTATAATAAAATGAAATTAAATAAATATAATATAATATAAGGTACATATTCATACAAATACATACAATTGACATTTATTTGATAATTTTTAGTTTTTTTATCTTCATTTTTATATCTTTTTGAAAACGATTCTGACTAATGGCCGCTGATTTATTTTAATGATTTTATATAGGCAAGCCACAACATCTATACATCTTTCTGTTTAATAAAATTATTACGCAAAATATATAGATAGATTAATATATAGATTTTATACCTTCCGAAAATTTAATATCTGTGTTTAAAATTATTTAATTCATCTATCTCATAAATGATGTACGATGATATTTCTAATTAAAAATATGAAATAAATTGATGTGGCTTTCCCATGCAATGGCGAAAAGATCATTTGTAGCAATGGCGAAAATGGTGATTTTATGAGATGACATTCAACAGCATCTTTATGGAGGATGAACAAATACTGGACATAAAAATAATTTTCTACCAGCTATTAACATATCAATCGACTTTCTTTACAGATAACGTGAAACAGGAGTTTGTTCTATTTTGTGTATGCTATTATATTAAAATTGTTCAGGTGGAAAATTGTGTATAATTTATATTATCTATACATATTTTTCTATAAATTATTTCTTTTGATTTAAAATTACTTATTGCAAAATTGTATTAAAGAAGTGTAAGATCTATACTCTGAACATTCTCCTGTGAAATGTAAATGTATCAGGATCAGTATATAGCTTTGATTCATTTACTAACTCGCATTTCTGTGTTTTTTTGTCTTGTTGATAGCGTTTGGCAGATTCCCATCAACGATGACAACGTTTACCCAGGGCAGCTACACATGTATGCGGTTTAACAATCTTTTTGAGTAACACAGCAGAAAGCGCGCGAAATAACAAAGTTTCAAGCATTGCAGTGATAGTTGCATTTTTAAATTTTTTGTTTGGGACTTTACAAAAGATGATATTGTCTCGTTTGACGCGAGCAAGAAATGTAGAAGCAGCGTTGCAACAGCTCGAAAAATCAATGTGCAACATGAAGCACATTTATTTTCGCGGTTTTGCTACATGATGGACATATTTTCTATAGCGCAAAGATTATATATACATATATATTCATGTTTATTCTTATTATTTTATATAAAATTATAACACGCTATTTGTTTTGTTTTATAGTTTTTCACACATCGCTATATTTTGATGATAATTTTAATATTAATATTTTTCTTTATTGGATTAATTTCTCATGCAATGTACAATAATTTATTGTTTGGATATAATTACTTATAAACCTCTTTTCTTTTATATATTTTTTGATTTGAAGAGATATAAATAGTTTACACACATATCAATTTTAACATATTTTCTCACATACACTTATCAATTTTAATATATTTTTGCGTTTTTGAAGTAGGTCCATCAAAGAATCACGTATAATTGGCACAATTTAGCAAACAGAAAGTTATAAACTCTTGAACATTTCCTGTCTGCAAATCGTGATCTTTGATCATTTGCGATAAGATATTTTGATTTGTAAATACATAACAATGTCCTATGGGTTAATAATGGTATTATGATATATAAAAATATCTATTTTTTATCTTAAATGATCAATGTTCCTATGCTCCTTTTGCCAACTTGCCCAATTAATTTCTTTTACTTAGTTTCAGAAATATATTCTTCAGTCTCAGAAACCGTATTATTTTCAGGCGTGATAAGAATTTTATTTCAGGCGCATATTGGCAAACTGGACTATAATTTCACCTTTCCTAAATCCTAAATCTTAATCCAATGCTTCAAGAGTTTAGCATTGCGCGAGCTTTGGTGCAACATGTATGAAACTTTTGATTTTTTTCTCTATTTACACACTAATGTAACTTATCTATAAAAAATAGAATATTTTTATACAATTTAAAATTTCTTGAATTATACATAAGCTTTTGGCTTTATATTATATATTCAATTAGATATATCTTCTGTAAAATTTACTTCTTTCAATTCAATTTTACTTCTTTGTTTTAAATCTGTAAAAATTGATGCACCTTAGTTATCCGATTGGAGATGTGAATAATTCTTTCTCTCATACTCCAATTGACATGGAACGAAAGAGTATTCCGAAATAAATGAGAGAAATGTGTGACATTTCCAATCGAATTGTACCTTTGCATGTTAAAGATTTAAGCAAAATTGATGCCCAGAGCAGTGGAGGCCAATTGAAATTAAACTACACGCATAACGCGCGAATTTAACTCCAGCTTTTCATGATTTATTAAAAGCGATTCTATGTCTTGGGATAGGGTTCTCAAGTGGTTGGAAAGAAACATTTATGAGCGGGGAACAAGAGCCATGGGTTTTTCGTGGTGGACTTACGGCTGATTTGCAGGTAATCAATCGTTTATATTCGTTTATATTGTAAGAATGATACGACGCATTGAAGAATATTATTTGTATGTTTAGAGATTAATTCCAGTCGATAGTGGTAATGATTTATTCGTCTATAAAGCACCGGAAGTGCCCAGTAGTAAAATATATACAATTCGGCCATATTTACCAAGTGATGAAGAAGCGGTTTATGCAGTGTGTAATCAAATTAATAATTGTACGGTCTCATCGGCTATAGCAGACAGGTCTGTATAATAATCAATATATCATTTATTTATCTTTTAAAATAAATTATTCTGAGTACATATTTGTCTATGTAGACTTATTGGAGGATTCCTAACATTGAGTCCGGAATTATGTATGGTTGTTGAGGATGAAAATGGCGTAGCGGGTTATGCAGTAGCTACATTAAATGTAAAGTCATACAATCAGAAAATGTCTGTTTCATGGATTCCTGAGCTGCGAATGAAGTACCCCTTAGATAATAGCATTAGCGAGTTGCCACAAAATGTTCAGGTAAGGAAGTATTAACGATTTTATCTATATTTTATATATATTTTATTCATGATACTGATAATTTTCAAATAAAAATTACAGGATGCCATTCAGTACTTCCATTCGTTTATTCCGGATGTATCGGAACAATTATGCAGACAGCACCCATCAAAACTTGTATGTGCTATATTACCAAGTGTGACAGATCAGTCTGTTTGTAAACGTTTAGTCACCTGCGTTCTTGCAGCTTTAAGAGCAAATGGTAAGAGCTTTTTATCGAAACTTGACGAAATAGAGAGCTTGATTTTTATCGAAAATTGATTACGCTTTTCAGAGTAGAAATACTAAATACCATTCAATGTTTTATGTTTCTAATGCATAAATGTATATTTATTTCAGGCTCTTTTGGAGTACACACGACAATGTTATTAACGGATAAAGAATCTCACGAATTCTATGGCAAGTTAGGATTCGTTGATTTGAATCCAGCACATGAAGAATATCCTGGAATTAAAACTATGTGTAGAAGTTTCTAACAAAGAATTAACGCTCCCATGATCCTCGTCAACAAAGTATACTTACTTGGACCATCTCCTAAGAAAACGATGCTTTCTTAGGATAGCTTCTAAAACATAGAGATAGTAATAAAATTGAACGCCTTTATTCAAAACCTTTTAAAATGTAAGTATATGCAGTATGTCAGCGCGATAAATTAAAAAGTAAGTGTACTTTTTTGAGAATATTCGCGACCGGAAACATCAGTGTAATACACATTATATGCGATATAATCTTTCTCATAGTATCGAAACCTTTAAGCGTATTTGATACAAATGTATACATATGTATATATATATATATGATATAACTATAATGCTAAGTTTTAATAGTGATATTTCTACTAGATTAAAAAAGATTAATAAGCGTATATAGTGCAATAATCAGATTTGTTTTCAGTATAACAATAAAAAAAATTGCATTCTATACTTTATTAAGTCATGTGTATGTATTATTACAATATACATATTACTATACATATTACTATACATATTACTATACATATTTCACAATACCTCACTGGTTTAAATCTGATTGGAATCCTTTTTGAATGTGGTATGTATATAAAATTCTCTATATGTGTGTGATGAAAGGCCAGTGTGTTCATTAATGAATTGTTAAAACTTTCAAATTTATTGAAAAATATTTTCTTATCAAAATGATGTATAAGACTAACTAATTTTAAAGAGTACACTTTTTTTTAATATTATAATGCTTATAATATATATATATATATATATACACACATCATATATATATATATATATACACACATCATAACATTATGCTAGAAATCATGATGTACGATTCAGATTTTAAATAATTAGTAATTTTAATTTATATCTGATAATCTGGTGTATATTATGTATCAATATATTTAGTATTTACTGTGCTCAAACAAACTTGTAATATATGCATTGAAATAGTTTCAGTAGTTTTTAGGTGTTTTACGTATAATCTTACATAATCTTACATAATTTTTACTATACATTACAATCGGCTCTATAAAACAGCAATACACATGTGTATTTTTTTTAACGCCACGCAATTTGTGATTTGTATTTCGAAAATCATGGTACATACTAAATTTAAAAATCATAAGAATTTAATCATAGGAATTCATAATTTTCAAATGTTACACATTATTTCGAATGATTGTATGTATAATTTATATAGTAGGATTCTATATATTAATCAATATAACATTTATAATGATTTATATCCTTTAATCTCTTCAAAAAATTATTAAATGTTAAATGATATACAACAAATATGAATTCTAAAGCTGTACATTCTCTATGCATTATTCATGAATTTTCATACTGATAGTAAATTGCACATCTCAAATGAATCGAATATAATCTGGCGCTAGCTTTGTAACGTGAATGTGAATGAAACTACAAAATGTGATAGAAAACATTTACATAAAAATATCATTACTTGTAATCTATTACTATTAGATATATATTAAACATTTTTTTTCCATACTAATTCTATATTATAAATGTTTCTTTAAACTTGCGTACTATTAAGATTGCATATATCAAAATATCAGTAATAATAATTTTTTTTGATTGAATAATTTTTCTATTTTTTTCTAGATATTTATATAAAAACTGAATACATTCAATACATATTTCTCTGAATAATTTGGAAATTATATAATTTTTTAAATTTGCATTAATTCTTATAGATAGAAAATTACGTATTGCAGCACAAATGTTGGAAATAATAATATATTTAGGACTTACATTTTCTTTTTAAATGATTAATTTAATAATTAATTATTTTATATTTTATTTATGTTTAAATTATTTGATATTTATTGTAACTATAAATTATTAGTTTTTTGCAGTTGATTTCAATATAACAATAAAATGGTATAACAATAAAAAATCATTAATAGGGAACAATGTTAATCATAAATATCTTTTGTGATAATAATCTTTTTTTATGAAAATGTTAAAACTATATTATTTTATTTATGCTTTAATTTATTTTTAATCAAAATCTATTCATTTAATATTCTAAAGTAACAAATATATTTTACTTAAACATAATTTCTGATAACTTTTGCTACTTATTATCATTAAGTAATATAAAATGCATTAATAGCCAGAAAAATAAATTTTTATGTTAACTAGTAAACTTAACTAGTAAATGAATTTAAAATGAATTTAAAATAAAAAACACGATATCATAAGAATATAGTGTGCGTTATATACGTAAGAAGTATTTGAGTGATTCGTTTATTATTTCTTTAGATATGCATAAATAAGTTTGTTATTATAAGTTAAATACATTTATATAATGTATGAAGTGTGTGATTTACTTATTATATCCCTAAGAAGATAATAAGTTTATCATTAGCTGTACAAGTTAAATATATTATAATGTATGAAATGTATAGAATTAATATAAACTATAACTTAATAAGGCTATAAAAATATTAATTATAGGAAATCTTATAGATTATTTGCCTTACATCTATTGTAGGTACTGACTATAGTAATAACTTGCTATTAACTATGCTGTTTAAGAATTTTGTGCCGTATCTTCAAACCTTATAAAGCTTCATTATAAGTGCCATGTATAAAAAGGAAATCCATGGTTGTCGCACAGATTTATATAGATTTATATGCTTTTACTTCTCGTGTTTTAGTGACAATTATTGCTTTTAGGATTTTTATACTAGATATCCGATATGATGAAAAATATTGAATATGCACTGACAAGGAAATTGGAACGAATATATGAGTTTTCTTGCAAAATTATTTTAATTTTTACAAATATCTTTGGAATGTATATTTTTTTTTAAACATAAGATTTCTTAAAATTCATTTTACGTATTATTGATTATATACAATTTTCATAATATAGAGCTCATTTCTTTTCCAATTATTTTGACATGTGCTATCAAAATTGAATATGAAATTTATATTGTAGTACATATGATTAATGTTTTATTTAAATAAACTCAAGAGACTGACATTGAATTATTTTTCTCATCTTAAAATTTTCATAAGAAATAATAGACAAGGAAATATTAAGTTGAATTAATCGGGGAATTCATAGGTGCTGATATGATTTCATTGTATCTTCTTAGATTGTGTACTTCCTTTTGTAAATGTGAGAGCTATGATATAAATCAAGACAATAATTTCAATTTTGTTAATAAAATTTGAAATAAAATAATAGAATATACCTTTTCAATTTTAGTTTGCAGATATTTTTGTTTAGATTTAGGTGTTAAAATTTCTGAAGATTTTGTAATTTCAAGTTTTTGTAGAAATCCTGATAATTCTTGAATCTTCTGATTTATATTTCTGAAATACGACGAATAATATTTATTACTCGTTATATTATACGTTAAATTATATTTTGGCGAAATATGCATTATTTAACTTACATTGATCTCAAACATTTCTTTTTCTGGTTATCTGCATAATCTCCCTAGCAATTAAGCAACAATAAAATAATTCTTATTAACTTTTCAATTCTATGTTCTCGACACAAAATATATTGAACTTTCATACCGCTTTTTGTGATCGTTTTCGTATGGCAGGATAATCTTCAACGTCGATTGCAAACGGAATATCATCTAATAAATTTAAATTTAATTTAAATTTAATAAATTTTATGTAATATGATAAAATAATATGAAAAGATAAAACATTTCTTTATATAATATAGTCATATCTTCATATTTTGTATTCATATCTTAGTAATGAATACAAGTTTTTATTACATATAAAACGAAACGAAAATTTTATTGCAAATTTTGGTTTTTACTATACAGGAAAAATATTTATACCTTCATTTCTTTTCATTATTTTTTCCATGCTTTTACTAAAGCTTCGTTTGTCGCGTCTCCATTTCTTTACAGTGTTTGAATCTCTATGTATTACACAAAATAATTTATATGTATTATTTATAATTATTGAAAACAATTTAAGTATGGGTCAAAGGCTCCCTTACTTAATTCTTTGAATTGTTGCCGATTGTATGTTCAGTAAATCTCTTGCTTTAGAAATCCATTGCAGCCGCTGTTCCATAATAATATCAGTACCTTTACTTTCGCATCTAAACGCAAAATATCGATCGCATTTTTATATATAATTAAGATAATTATATTGTTTTTTATAAATTAAAAAAAAATTGTTTTTAATTTGCTACGATATGAACGAACTTCTGCAATATAGTATCTTTAAATTATATTAATTCCTTGTTGATATTTCAGTATTGTCAAAAAATATGTGTAAAAAAATATAATCAGAATTTAATACGTAATTTAGATATCTAATCAGCTTTTTTAATACCCAAATAATTCTCTAAACATGACAACATGCTGCGTGAGTCTTTCAGCTGCATTGGTCGCAGCTGCATTCTACGCATGTCTTTTGTAACAATATCGAAAACCAGTTCCGAGTGTTCAATATTCCTGTATTTCTTTTTGTCCTCGCTGAATATCACGGAACGATGCGGTTTTGCGAGCGCGATGTGTTTCGTCTCATTACTAATCGTCTTAATTCTACATTCTCTTTCGCGATAATGCTTATATGTAATCAATTCCGTAACGTTTTGCCTAATGTAACACGATCTGGGTGACGGCCCAGTTAAATGCAAGATTTTCGTATCCACTTCGGCGATCTCGTCTCTGATACAAATTCTCTCGACATCGCGGCACGAAGTTATCATTTTTAAAAACGCTTGCTCTCTGTCGCAATTTTCGTCCTGATTATAATCTGTCTTATCATCACCCTCATTCTTGATACTTTCATCTTTGTATTGAACAACAGCAAAATTCTGTGCGCACGATGTGCAAAGAGAACACGCACTATTGTTACGTATTTCGCTAATACTGTTTACCAAATTTTCTAGAAAAGCATTATTATGCGTGTTGCTGTACCTGTTGCTAGGCTTGTAAGCTCTACTTTTCTTCCTGATTCCAGTGCCTTTGAACGAACCGCCGATATCGTTTGTGCTTTTTGATGTTTGCCGCGGAGCCTTTGATAATTTCCATCGCTTTTCGCGTGGAGATCGATAACACAAAATCATTGATGCTTTCGGTTCAATCTTCTCTAAAAATTAATTAAATTCTGATTAGTGATCATTGATTATTATAGCTTATTTTGCTAATCATTTCAAATAATCGGTATTAAAATTCGGCTCTCTCGAATAATCAACAAAGTTTTATAATGTCATTTGCAAGAAATGAGGTACAGTAATTTTCTTATGACGTATAGCTTTATTTTTTAGCTTTCCCTTAAAACATCATAATTTTGTGATCTTTAAATTTGTAAAATATGCGGACAACTAAAACATTTAGCCGATCTGTTGATATAGTGTGTTATTTTAAGAATTGTTTTACACTTCTATATGACAGATTGGACAGGTATTTTCTTACATATTTGATAAGTTCCAGGATTATAAAATGATTATGTTTTTAAGGGAAAATTAAAAAATTAAAAGAGTTATTTATCGCAAGGAAATTATTACGTTATTCTCGCTTATGATGTCGTAAATTATATAATATAACTGCAGCAGAGAATCGAGTCTTAATTGTAATAGATTTGTTGTGTGCATGCTTGTAATATGATAAAATTAAAATGAAGAATACGCAAATTTGAGATTCTTACGTTTTATAAACGTTACGGGCTCATTTGGATGTAATTTATTCCATTCAGATCGGAGATAGTTAAGAATACTTGAACATCCTAGAGCTATAATATCCTTTGGAGGCACAATGATAGGATTATGTGCAACATTGAGAGTTTTAAGTTTTGGCACCAAGCCTAGAAAGTTTATAAAAATGAAAAAAGGAGAAAAATTACACAATTTACAATACAATTAAAGACAACTTCTTCCGGTCCCGCTTTAATCGATCTGTTCTAACCGGCTAGATCACTTACAAAGTTACTTACTTACAAAGTTCTAATGGCAATTTTTCGATTTTATTTTCTTGCAGCAAAATGGTTTCCAACGAAGGATGCGATTGAATGCTCGTAGGTAAGCTCGTCAACAGATTATTTCGAACATCCAGCCATTGCAAATGTTGCAGAAAAACGAAAAGTTCCTTGGGAAGCTCGGTAAGACTATTATTTTCTAAATATAGCATCTAAAAGTCAATGAAATATTTTGTTCAACAAAAATGAGATAACGGTGATATGAATATTATACCTTAGAACACAGATCTAAAGCACAAACGATTTTTCAAAGATTATTCTCATTGCATTCATACTTGTATTGCGGGATATTTTTCAATCGTTTCAATAGGAAGTGACGTAAGGCCAACACTGGTTAAGTCTACAAAAGCCTCGTTGTATAGCGGAGTTCTACTTGGTGGTGGCGTCGAAGACACGACAAATGTAACCGCTGACTTTTTCGGCTTCTTTTTTCCCGCTATCGAGGAAACATCTGAAGCACTATCCGGCAGCACATCTTCGCTCAGCGAGAGATACGACTCGTTTCCTTCCAAACCTTTCCACAGAAGATAAATATTAAAATGCATATTTAAATTATGTCGTCTCGATTTATGAGACGACATTGTTTTTTTTTTTTTTTTTTTTACTTTACCCAAAGTGCTGGAGCCGGTCTTGCTGTGTGCTGTAGTGAGAGCATATGTTTCTTTACTCGAGGAAGCGTATGTATTTTCATGTAAATTGCTCGTCGTATTTGCTTCAAAAATAACATCGAATCCGGATGACGTTTCTTCGTCGTCTTCGAGCGATTCTAACACTCTCGAGGATCTCGCCGGAATGTCAATCTCGGAAGTCTCTTCCACGTTTTCTACATCGTTTTCCTGCATATATAATACATATATTTTATTATTATATAATATATATATATATATAATAACAATAAATAAATAAAATAATAATAATAGTAAAATTATATTCGTACTTGCACTTCTGTTTCGCTGGACGTGTCGTTGCCGTTCGTATCCAATGTCGATTGTTCGCCATTCAGTTTGTCTTGATTGTTTTCTATGTTGCCCACACATTCCTGAATTGATAGTAACTTTTCAGCTTTCGAATCCTTGGAAAGTCCGTAATACTGATCGAGAAGGTTTTCCGCGATGTCGGACATGTCCAAGATAAATAATAGATTTCTTTTGTAAATGTACTCGAAAAGATATATCAATAATATTTGTTGGCGATAGCAACCCTTCTGTTTATCTGTCACCTAGGCAACTGCCATCTTTCTTTACTATTGCTTTGCGTTTAATAAGATTTTACTTTGGGAAATATTTGTTTATGTTATCTAATTTACAACTTTACGTATTTACGTATTTATATATAATTAGTTTTTTGAAAATTGAGGCAATCCCGGAAATCCTCCTTCCAGTGCGAGATATATATACGCGTTATATCCACTTTTAAAAGGAGCAGTCGATTATTTGCATCTCTCAAAATTTATTTTTATCTATTTTCAGTGATGCTGGTTGATTAACTCGCTGCGCTAATTTGGTGAATGGCTGTCATCGCGGAAATCGTTTTGATGTTGTGTTTAGTGTATCAAAAGATTAATAGTACAATAGTATTATAGTATTAATTTTAGTATTACAAGTATATTATATTTAGTATTATTAATATAATAGTATTAATTTCTGTTCCTTTTCTTTAAAAACATATACGCGTTTGTATCTAGTAAAATTGAGAAAGTACTTATCTCTGTACATTCATAAAGGAATTGTGTGAGATCTTAATTGTTGACGCTTTACCGCGATGTTAATTGATTCTTTCGCTTTATGTTAGCAAAGCATAACTGTTAAATGTTAATATTAATTCTTATGTGAGACTCTAAAATGTATATTTCCATGGATTCCTTTCTGAATTACCGAATAGAAATTTAAAAATATAAATACAGACTTATAATAAAATCTTCATTTTTACCGCACAACGGAAATAAAAAATTCTGATTGATTTATTTTCTTATGCATAATGCATTATGTGTTATGCAGAAGTGTGTGCTTCGGTTCTAATTACAATTCAATAAAAATCAAAATGTATATTTCCATGGATTCCTTTCTGAATTACTGGATAGAAATTTTTTTTAATTCTGTGCTGATTTGAGATAGAAGATTATGAAGATAGAAGATTATTATGAAAATAATCAAATATATAATAATCATATATCATAAAATAATCATGTATAAAATTTTTATTTAATTACAAATGAGATTGATTGTAAAATACATTTTTATTAAAAGTAATAAAAAAGTACTAAAAGCAGATACTTAAAAACAATATAAAAACTTAAATTAATTTATAATTAAAAATAGTAGTAATACGATTATGTATGTATATAGAAATTTAAAAAAAATTAATATTTATAGTGTTTATAACAAATGTTTGTACATTTTTATATTCTTAATTATCTTGCAAAATTAAGTTAATGAAAATGGCTTAAATCTCAATATTATGACATTTAAAACATTATTAAGATGTTACGACAAAAAAAACATTTTAAGTTTTATTTTTTAGGCTAATTATCATTAATTCTTTACATCACTTTGATATCCTGCTTGAGTTTTCATCAATCATTTATTCGATCATATATGCACTCATCGTTATTAAAATTAAAGTAATTATAAAGTTCATAATCGTTACTGTTTATCATAAAATAATTCTCGGTGGTATCACTATAATTTTTTCTGATAATTTTTACGTGCGAGTATATTTCCTGTCATTGTTTAACGCTGCGATCAGAAATTTTATGGCAATGTGAGATATCAGTTCTAATTTAGGACACCTAAAAAATGTATCGCATGTATCGACTGTCAAAGATCGAACGCGCGTCAAATTCAAACGTTTTAAATTTTTGCACGACGCCAGTGCTTTCAAATCATAATCGATAAGACCTTGCCAATCGACTAAAGAGACATTTTCCAAGTATTGACAGGAGGAAACGAAATAACGGAAGCTTTTATTATCTTCAGTTTTATAATCGCTGGAAATAAAATAAAAACTATATTACAGATTTCCACAAAAAGAAAAAAAATTGTGTTTCGAAAGCAAAAGAAACATTTTTAAATACTAATGAAGAAAGAAATGGACACTATAGAAAATTAAGATATACATTGAAGAAATTATGATACGTACCGACAATTAAAGTTTACTGAGATTCTTGCATCCAGAGAATTCAACGAGATATCGCATTGTAGAAACAAATCTATTCCGATATTTCTTAGAGAAAAAGACTGAACGATTCCCGGAATACGCGACCGTCACGTATTCCATCTCAATGGAAACTGCTCAAATTTAGGAGGCAGAATGCTCTTACAAGCTCTAGAACCGGATGAAACCGACTTCGTTTCCGATTCATTAGCGCTATCCTACCAACCGATTATTATACATATTTATTATTATTATAAACAAACTTTATTACAATATAAAATAAAATTTAAGTAAAAAAATGAACATCCACCTATTTTTTATATTGATTTATCACAATTAATTAATTTACTACTATATTTTGCAATTTTAGTATCTCTATTATTTAATAATATATTATCACGCTTTCCACGTGTTTAATACACATGCACTTAAATCAATGCACATGCAAAGTAAAAAATATCGCTATTGGTTAGAGTGAGATGATATATTTCTTTCTTTCTCGTAGGATTTAGCCAAAACATGGCGGATTAGAATCTCTGATTGGTGGATCAGAGTTGTGGGTCAGTCTCTGTGTAGTGTCTCTACTGTAGAATAACTTTATTGGAAAACAGCCAAAATCGACAAGATATGTTTTACTAATTCCAGAAGCCTTCGTTAGAGGCGCTTTTTTTCTGCTGTGATATATACATACGCTTTTCCATCTATTATTCGTTCGTTTGTTGTTGCTCGTTATTCCGTTCGGTTTAGTCGTGCTGCATTTGACGCCATAGTAGGTTGGTGGTCTCATCTTACGACGTGATATTTGTGTGACTATCGGTCCCGCCAGAAGTCTGTGATATTTTTTTGTCGTGTTGTGATATCCGAATTTTGTTTTTACAATTCGACAGGTCTTGAATAACTTCAATATGTCGGATTCGGAAGGTAATTATCCTACCGATCAAAAACTGACATCGGCCAAGATGTAATGTAGGAAAGATTTATATACGACAAAATTGATTCGCAGGTGGCAGCGATGCGGGAAGCATCGGAGGAAGATCTCGTAGCGTTTCTCGCAGCAGGAGTCCCTCGCGGAGCTCGGCATCCAGAAGTCCGTCCAGATCTCGATCGCGTTCCCGATCGCCATCTGGGTAAGTCCAAATGCTTGGTGCGTCTTGATGTATTGCGAATTGTACTTGTATACGTAACATCTGTATAGTTTATTAATCAACTTGTTGACACGTGTACTTAAGTAACAGACTGAAATATTCTGCATGTACATGCATCTTTTACAGTACATGTGACATGAATCGATAAATAGATGAAGAATAGATAAATAGATAGAATAGATAAATGCATTCATATGTACTTTACGAAATTTTTTAACCGTTTTTAGCATTTGCATTAATTTACCTTTTTTGCGGACATAACGAAATATCGATTGTTCTGTAATTTTCTTTTTGGAATATAACATATAAATTTCGATAGTAAAGTATTTCTATAGTCTAATCTGGAAGAGGTGTTTCTCGATTATTTCTAGATTATTTTATTGAAGTCAAGAAAGGATTAAATATACTTGAATTAGTTTATATATGTAAATGTAACTCTTAATACCTTCCAGTGCTACAACAGTTTATATATATATTGACGGACAATTAGATAACGCTACATGTATATATATATATATATATATATATATATATATAAACTAATTCAAGTATATTTAACTCTTTCTTGATTTCAATAAAATAATCTAGAAATGATCGAGAAATACCTCCTATATATATATATATATATATATATATATATATATATGCAGGTTACATGTCACATCTCACAATGAGATATTTATTTTATTTATAGCTCTGAAGATGGAGACACTAAGGCAGATGAGGCAGAGGAAGTCAGATCAGGAGATGAAGAAGCCGTGGAACCAGAAGAAGAACCTGAAGGTATAATAAATAAAAAAAATTTTTAATTAGGCAGTCAAATAGAATTTAAGCAATATTTCTATAATCTGTTTTTTCTAAATTGTTTTATAATTTTTTGTTGTATATTTTATGATTTCAGGGGAAGACTTGAATAGCAGTGAATATGATGAGGAAGAAGATGAAGAGGATGATGACAGACCGAGAAAAAAGAAGAAGAAAGATAGATTTGGTGGCTTTATTATAGACGAAGCTGAAGTAGATGATGAAGTTGAGGATGATGAAGAATGGGAAGAAGGTGCTCAAGAAATTGGTATTGTAGGAAATGAGGTTGACGAAGTAGGACCAACAGCGCGTGACATTGAAGGACGAAGGAGAGGTACAAATCTTTGGGAGTAAGTATTAAAATTTTATATATTTAATGGTTATTTTATAATAAAGTAATCGAGTATTTAATAAACGAATTTTCTAGTTCACAGAAAGAAGATGAAATTGAGGAATATCTCCGGAAAAAATATGCCGACGAATCGCTCGCTGCTCGTCATTTTGGCGATGGCGGTGAAGAGATGAGTGACGAAATTACTCAGCAAACCTTGTTGCCTGGCGTGAAAGATCCCAATTTATGGATGGTAAAATGTCGTATAGGAGAAGAAAAAGCTACTGTACTCTTATTGATGCGAAAATTTATCACGTATCAATTTTCAAGTAAGATATAAATTTTTATAAACATTCACTTATATTTTATTATGTTTTACAGTATATTTTGAATATTTTCAATATATTTTTAATATATTTCTGTGTTTTACAAATTTTAGGTGAACCTCTTCAGATAAAATCTGTTGTGGCACCAGAAGGTGTTAAAGGATATATTTACATAGAAGCTTACAAGCAACCGCATGTAAAAGCTGCTATCGAAAACGTTGGAAATCTTAGGATGGGTATTTGGAAACAACAAATGGTACCGATTAAAGAAATGACGGATGTCCTGCGAGTAGTTAAAGAGCAGACCGGCTTAAAAGCTAAACAATGGGTCCGTTTAAAACGAGGCATTTATAAAGATGATATAGCTCAAGTTGATTATGTCGACTTAGCACAGAATCAAGTTCACTTGAAGTTACTTCCAAGAATTGATTACACTAGACCACGCGGAGCATTGAGAACAGCACAAAGCGAATCTGAAGCATTGAAACGCAAGAAGAAAAGACGACCACCAGCAAAACCATTTGATCCTGAAGCAATTCGTGCTATTGGCGGAGAAGTTACCAGCGATGGAGATTTCCTTATTTTCGAAGGAAATAGATATAGCCGTAAAGGGTTTGTACATTGTTTTTACATTTTGTTATTGTATACTCTGATACATACGTTAAATTTTAATTATAATTATGTCTTATTTTATGCAGTTTTCTTTATAAAAATTTCACCACAAGTGCTATTATCGCGGAAGGTGTTAAACCTACACTCTCCGAATTAGAGAGATTTGAGGAAGCGCCAGAAGGTGTAGAAATAGATTTAAGTGGTACACCAGGAACTGGAACTTCTGGGAAAGAAGATCAAGCTGTAGCGCATTCCTTTAGTAACGGAGATAACGTAGAAGTTTGTGAGGGTGAATTGATAAATCTACAAGGAAAGATTGTTTCTATAGATGGAAACATGATCATGGTTATGCCAAAACATGAAGAACTTAAAGAAGCTTTGGAATTTCAAGCTTCAGAGTTGAGAAAATATTTCACACAAGGAGATCACGTCAAAGTAAAATTTCTAATATTAATTGCGTGTTTTAGAAAGGAATATTGTTTATGATATTCTAATTGCATTATTTTATTTAAAATTTGCAGGTTGTAGCCGGAAGATATGAAGGCGATACAGGTTTAATTGTTAGAGTAGAGCAAAATAGAGTAGTTTTATTCTCAGATTTGTCAATGCACGAACTTGAGGTTCTCCCGAGGGATCTACAATTGTGTTCTGACATGGCTACCGGCGTTGATAGCTTAGGACAATTCCAATGGGGTGATTTGGTGCAGCTTGATGCGCAAACAGTCGGTGTTATCGTCCGATTGGAACGTGAGAATTTTCACGTACTCTCTATGCACGGAAAAGTAGTGGAGGCGAGACCGCAAGGTCTTACGAAGCGCCGAGAAAATAGAAACGCGGTCGCTTTAGACTCGCAACAGAACACCATACAGAAAAAAGACATCGTTAAAGTGGTTGATGGGCCACACGCAGGTCGAGGCGGTGAAATTAAACATCTGTATAGAAGTTTTGCTTTTCTACACTCGAGAATGTTCGTCGACAACGGTGGAATATTCGTATGCAAAACTAGGCATTTACAGCTGTCCGGTGGAAATAAAACAACGTCTATTAATTCCATGTCACCAGTGACAGGTTTTATGTCACCTAGAATTGCCTCTCCAATGCATCCCAGCGGGTTGGTCTCTCGTTCTTACTCTCTATTTTACTGAGAGATATATCTTGGAATTTTATTTCATATAAACTATGAATTAATCTTACAGAGGTGGTTTTGGACGAGGCGGTGGTGGCGGTGGAAGAGGCAGAGGTCGTGGCGGTGGCGGTGGTGCGAGACGTGATAGGGAATTAATTGGAACCACCATTAAGATAACAGGTGGACCATACAAGGGAAATGTAGGTATTGTAAAAGATGCGACAGAGACAACAGCCCGTGTAGAACTGCATTCCACGTGTCAGACGATCTCCGTCGATCGATCTCATATAGCAAACGTCGGCGTCCCGACAAAAGACGGTGGCTTCAGCAGTTACAACAGAACTCCAGCTTATGGAGCCGGTGGACAGACGCCGATGTATGCGAGAGATGGATCAAAAACACCAATGCACGGTTCTCAAACACCTATGTACGAAAGTGAGTATATTTATATATGCATATTCTGTTATGTAAGACGATATGGAAGACATAATCGTTTTTAATTCCGATATTATAGATGGCTCTCGCACTCCTCATTACGGTTCAATGACGCCGTCTCACGATGGTTCGCGTACACCAGGGCAATCTGGAGCCTGGGATCCATCAGTTACTAATACTCCTGCAAGAACAAACGATTTTGATGGTTATAGCATGGAGGAAGGTGGCTCGCCCGGTTATGGACCTGGATATCCTCCTACTGGAGGCCCGTTTACTCCACAAACACCGGGTACTATGTATGGTTCAGAACAAAGTTTCAGTTCGTATCAACCGAGTCCTAGTCCTGGGGGCAGTGCTACTGCAAGTCCGAGTCCTGCAGGCTACGTTGCTACTCCATCTCCTAGTGGTACTGGTTACACTACTAGTCCTCACGGAGCATTTGCGACTCCTTCTCCGATGGGTTACAGTCCTATGACACCTGGTAAGTAGTGATAATGGCAAAGTGATAATTAGATGAAGAATTATTATTTGTATTATAGCATCTATTTTAATGTTTCTGTAGTTTCATAATTCAACTGCATTATTTTTTTGATAAATTACTTTTTTTGCCTTATTTTTAAGTACTAATTATAAATAAAGATTTATGACTATTAACTTTAGTTATTCTATTATTTTTTAAATATAATTATAGAATTAAAAAACAAGAACAAGTTGATTGCAGCAAGCTTTATAATTTGTAATTCTTGCAGGGGTACCAGGTAGTCCATATAATCCGCAAACACCAGGTTCAGGATTGGATGCAGTTGGTTCTGGTATCATAGGTAGCTCAGAATGGCATACAACGGATATTGAAGTACGTATTCGCGACTCTCACGACGATCCTGCGCTCGCTGGACAACAAGCTGTTATCCGAGGAATTTCTGTAAGTGATTTTATTTATTCACGGGGACAATATTGAAGAATAAATGCTGAAGAATAAATTATCTATTAGTAAGTGATCTATTAGTAGTTTCTTCTATGTCAATCTTGGAATAAGATAATTATTCAGTATTGGCACATATATATTTTTTTTTATTTCATTGATTTTATAAGATTAATAAATTATTGTGTAACAGGGCGGCATGTGCACCGTTTATCTACCTACCGAAGATCGAGTTGTAAATCTCGTATGTGAACAATTGGAGCCTGTGGTACCGTCACGTGGCGATCGAGTCAAAGTGATTCTAGGTGAAGATCGCGAAGCCGTCGGCACTTTACTTTCGATCGATAATCAAGAGGGAGTGGTAAAACTCAATACGGACGAAATTAAATTCCTGCAATTACGATTTTTGTGTAAAATGAAAGCACCGAATACGTAATTTTGTACAATTTTATTACATGGTTACGATAATTTGAGTGAAAATGATGTTATAATCATTGATAATATCTCTTATTTTACAATATTTACTATATCTCTTATGTATATTAGATGTTTAATATATATTTGACACAGTAAAAATAAAAAATAAATATCTGTATCTTTTTCTTTTATTCTACATTATATGTAGCAATATAGTAAAAAGAAAATATTGTTTTTGACTCTTGATTATTACTGTCGCGCTTACAACTTGATTATCAAATTGATTATCAAACTTTGATATAATAATTTTACAATACATGTAAATTGATACATTGTACAATATTATGCGTTATAATTATAGATTACTTATGTGTGTGATTGAACAAATATATTTGACACTACAACTATATCTTATTATTCTATCCCACGTTCTCTCATATTTTATTTCCATTATTGTGTAAAATTTTTTTCGAGTTGTGTTTACAATATATTTTTTTTAATTTATAATATGTATATACTATTTATATTATATTTTTATAAAATGAGTTATATCTGAAGTTATTGTTTTATTAACTTGAAATAGTGCGCGTGATAAAAATACGATAGTATAGTGGAATAATGGACGCAAGCCGTTATAGGCTTGTCAGAAATACTCAAAAAAACTCGCGAAAAAAATCCGCGTGATTGATCATTTGAAATTCCTTTCTCAGAGTATGAACATATGTCCCTTATGGGTTTTTTCAATAGTTGTAGGCAGTATCTTTGATAAAAGGTTTGTTGTATTTGAAAAAGATGTCATTTAATGGTTAAATATTTACACTTATTTAATTTCTTGCAATATTATAATTATTGACAATTGAACAAGCAGACCTTTCTGCTTAAATTAAAATTTATATCAAACGTAATCACTTTATTGCTTGCGGATTGAAGTTTTCAATCCGTTTATTATCATCTCGTATAATTTGATAGGATAATTGAGGCTAAGACTCTTAAATATGGTCAGAATACCGGTACCGTTTTATTTGAAAGAAATGATTATGGAAAGCAATGCTGGACAAACGAGGAATTTACTATTCTTACTAGCCGGAGGATGTTTCAGGATATTCTGCCGCACGTAAGACCTATGAAAGTATTAACTTCCAAGAATTTCATCGACACAAATTGTGTTACAAAATTTAAAACGCGGTATTTTATCATCATAAAAAAATTAAAAAAAAAATCAATTCCCAGGGAATATATCTTTTTATTCATTTATTAATAAATTTATAACAAAAGAGATCGATATTTTTAAATAGTTTCCAGTAAAATTGTTCAAAAGTAATTCTCTGTAATGAAGACAGTTTGTTCTGCATAAAGAAGTGCACAGGAAGCTTTCTAAGATTTTCTCCTCTTCTAGGTGAATGTCATCGATCCCCAGAACGATCAGTACATAGCGCACCTCATGGACTATTTTCACATATGCCTCGAGAGCGTGCGGAGGTTGACCGTGGGCAAAACGAAGCATTTGATGATGAAAGCTTTGGCGGATACTCTGGGCGGTTACTTACAGGTCTACATTCTGCCCCTCACAAAGCACTCATATTACGCGGGTAACATCAAGTATCGTAACGCGAAGATGTTGTTTGAACTCTTCGACGAGCTGAAAGTTTTTCTTCGGACCAACGGTGCTGGCTGGTCAAAACCCAGCCGGGACTTCGCAAATATCAGGATCCCTCCCATTGTAATTACACCACCGAAAACATCAGTCGCCTGTAATGGATTTATCACGTATCCGAAGCGTAAGTGATCATCCTTTGATCTGAAGAAATTTTGTAAAATAAAATGCGTATTAAATATTTTACATTACTTAATACTTAATTTTCTGAGCGATGAACAAGCAAATGGTATTTTATAGAAGTAATAATATTTCTGAATAAAAATCTATCTATTTGTGAATCTAATTATAAAATATATCGAATTTATCTTGACTGGGATAATGAAGAATCAATTCAATAATTTATTGTATATATAATTTGTTCCATAAATGAAAACAGCTTTTGAACGTGATAACTACCGAAGCTTTACATTTAGAAAAAAGAGACAGTCTACGATGAAGCGGGGACATTCGAGACGTGCAGTCGATGGTGAGAACTAAGGGATGAGCGTCGTTTAATTTTAAACTTGTATACCATTTTACGTGGTATATAAATAAAAAATAAAAATAGTACAGTCATTATCATGGAAGAAAATATAAAAAGGAATTGTTTTTGTATAAAATTTCATATATTCACGTTATTAAAATTAAAATAATACAATTATCTATTTTGTAAAAAAAAATTGTTTATGAAATTTGAGAAATATTGTTTACAACAAAAACCTGAAAACTTTTACATCGTTTTTATTTTTTATTTCAAACATCACACATACAAGCATCAATTATTATTATACTTTTTACTTGGTCAAGGCTACAACAACGAAGCTACGAGCGAAGTTGTAATACCCCTCCCATTCCTCGATAATGAAGTAGAACCTAACAGGTAGTTATCGAATGGCAATTTATAAGAATACCGCGATGATCAAACAATCTTAATACATTATTCTCTCTATCTAGCATCGCGCTGCCCTTCAAAACCGACAGCCTGCAATCATTGTATTCGGAAAAATCGGCTTTCGCGCTCGTGAAGTACTACATCGCCAGCGTGAAATGCATTGCCTCACGACCCAATGCGAAAACGCGGCTGCGAAGGTTCAATAAAGACTTTTACACCTGGTTGCAACAATCTGTACGTTGTGAGCAAATCGATGAAACGATGAAACGAACACGAAACGTCTCGTAAAAAGATACTAAAGCATGACGAAAATTTACACCTCATTTCTCTTTCTTCAATTTTCTACTTGTCAACGCGTGTCGCGGTTGTCCTAGATTAATTTTAAACGGAAAATAAATAAAAAACGCATTTCAGGTGCGTGGACACTTAGACGACGAGAAGTGGTATCCGGCCTTTGGTGGTGTTCTCCGAGTACTGGCTACCCTGCGAGAACCGAGTAATATTTCATGATGGTCTTTCGTTGCTTGCAATTCGCCGCATTTGAAAATTAACGAGACCGATATGATATTCCGTTTAAACCGTATTCGCATAGCTAAGAAACTACAGTTTCTAGCAACATTTCACTGAGTACCGTGATCGCAAATTTGTGCGCAATTTCATCGTGTGCTTTCAAGAGTTAATAAAATATAAACGCATGTCCATTAATCCCTTGATATATGTCGAGGATCAAAATGACCTCATGCATTTCGCTTCGCATAATTTTCATATCGCGCATAGAGCTACTCGGAAAGTGTGTTTTCTTTTACAATTTTCAAATCACGTTGAAGAATATTAATAAACAGTTTTCTAGACTCTGCACTTAAAATTTCAGAGTAGAGGAAAAATTAATTTGTTAACAGAATGATGTTGATTTAAAAATTGTAATTCTTATTATAATTTCATGTCGTATATAATTTTTCTATTTTTTGGAAAATGCATATGTAAATGATGATATTCCATTTTTTTATAGTATATTTGTTACGGCTTGATGTTTTAGATATTGGTGGTAATATTATGAAGAGCAAGCAAGCAAGTGGCACTTACGAAGTTATGCCTTATAAAGTAGATACGGAACGTGCGAGTCAGACAAATGAGAATGCGCCGCCACTTTATAAAAGCAAGGGAGAAAGTAGGTTGTAGTCGTGAGACAACGCTATTTTTTTCGTCTTCGCATCTGTATCTTCAATTTAATAGTCCTAGTTTCTAATTGTTTAATAATTGAATTCTTAAATTATAAAATAATTAAATTCAATTAAATTCAGGTAACAGTACAATGACACTTAGCGCCACCGAGCTAGTGATTATAGCACTGGTAGCTGTATTGGTGTTATGGTTATTGGTGGGTTTGAGTTTAGTGTGCTATAGATTCCTCACTAAATCTCCCGAGGGCTGCACACCCTGCGAGTCAAAGACACCTCCGTGAGTTGAGACTTCACTTTTTTATGCTCAATATATTTTTTTTTCTCTGTTATGCTTTATACAATTTGAATTTTAAATATCTTATGTAAAATATTTAAAAGTTTTATTTAGATCTGAAGTTTTTTTGTAACGCTGCTGAATTGTGTATTATTTAAAAAACTAATGAATATTCGAAAAATGCAGTGATATTCAATCCATTTTTTTTCCAGATTTGCGGTTCTATATGAAAACGCGGATTATTGTCAGCAGGATATATGCTCCTCGAAAACATGTCGTAAGGGTATGATTGAAAAATTGAAGGAATGGTGGAAAGATAGGTTTGGAAAATGCCCAGGGGGATGCCAGGACCATGCGGACGAGGAACGTTGCTTAGCCGCGATCAGTTACAGCAGCAAAAGCACTGTCAGTGATAGCAGCAGGATTTATTCGTATGTAATGATATGTATTCTGCATTATTCACATAACAATCTTTTTTCATTAGATCAAGTAGTTCTGTAATTATATAAATCATTATGTGCATTAGTTATAACATATTTTATTTATTTTAGTTATTTTATTTCGATTACCATTTCACATCAGAATATTTTTGTATTAGTAGGCGAAAGAAACAAACCAAATCTACCTCCGCCCCGCAATTGGGAACATCCAGGGGTCGTACGGCTTTCAAAGTAAATGAACTTGACTGTTTCTTAGTAATATGCAATTAATATTAACAAATGTACTTTTGATACTATTTTATAGATTTAATCGCTTTTTAGACTTTCAGAAATTGATTTTAAAATTTTATGATAAATAGCGATCTATATCTCTATATTTACGTGATTTATGTGATTCTTATGCATAGGTATAGTATGAGGGGGGCGGTGAGGGGGGGGTCCAATCTTCGAATAAAAAAAAAGTTAAAATTAAAAGTAAAGTTATGATTTACAAAACTTAATATTTTCCTCATTTAAAATCAGAAACGAGATAGTCCAAGTCAATATTCAAAAAAGCAATTTATTAACACAAAAAAAGTTTATGTGTTAACAAAATTGATAAACCAAAAAAAATCCTGGATATGTCCATGTTCTTATATAATTATAAATTTTATCTACAGCATAGCGTTTGCTATAGTTCCGAAGGATCGACTACCTATTCCGACAGCCCAGCCAAGCTAAGATAATAATTGGACAATAAATATTTGATTTCGAGATGTCGCATGGGAATATGATATGTGGAAGGATTGTATTTTAAGATATACCATTTATTTTAACCTTAGGATATTTCTATCAATAAAAAGAAAAATTTAATAGACACACAACAGAACTTTTTAATCCCATACAATCGCGTACGTGCGGCATAGCGGGAAGAAACGTGAAGATTGTTTTACCCCATACCGCGTCAGGCCATTAATCTAATTTCATTACAGCGATCGCGCCGAAAGCACACTCCTGATGTTTCTTCGCGTTCGCAACTCCTCTCCCTCACTGTCACGCACGCGGTCTACAACTTGTTGAAAATAAGACAAAAGCATATAACGCGGACGCCAAGCGGCGCGAAAGTGAGAAAAACAGAGTCGCGCGGCGATTTTATACGTGTCCCCCATCCCCACCACCGCGCGCCATCTTGTCGCGCGTGCGCGTCTCCCGAGCGACGCCGAGCCGTGCGAAGTTAACGGCCGGCCGGCAGTGTCGCGCGACACCTCGACCAATTCGTTGCGTCTTCATGTGTGTGTGGGACAGCGGATGAGTTGACACGCGTACGCGTCGCGAGACACCGGCTTCCGGATGAAACGGAATCGAGCGAGTCATCCAGTTGATCTCGAACAAATGAGTCACAATTCGAACAGTCAACGCGAACATCATTAGATATTTGTTGGAAACTCCGTGCGCGGATTACTATCGCGTCTATTGCGCGTCTCTGATAATCGATGACAGAGGAACTGTCAGCGTAACAACGCGTGTTGTGTGACGCTTTTTGTGAATAATTATCATCTCGCGCAAAGATTCTGTCGTAGGACGATGTTGTAACAATCAAGAAGGAACAATTCTTTTTCGCGAAAAGAAACACGTGATCTTAGTGCGGGCAGTGACATCTTGTCGTTCGACATACGGACTGATCTACGGACTGAAGCATCATCCTTCGATTGACAAGGGACAGGAGAATTGTTAAAGGGATCTGACAAAACGGTGAGAGCTATTTTTCCGCTCTCGTAAGGAAAACGCGCGCGCGAATGCTGACGAAACGTCGCGGCTCGATTCGCCGGACGGCGGCGCGCGCGTATGTTCCATTTTGAAATTTGTGAGTGACGCGTCGGTGGACGAATTCACGCGCTTGAAGCTACATTCACGCATACGAATATCCGGACTCTGTTCACCGAGTTATGTGTGCCACGATGGGATTCTCGTGCATCCTCGTGTTCGCGCGTATCTGTAATTGACTTTTGTGCATTGTTTCTTGTGTGTTTCGCCGTGGGACAATATGGCACGAAGGGGCCACCGCCAATTATGCACGCTGCTCTTCCTCCTTTTCTTCGCGGGCATCTTGAAAGGTGAGTCTTCACGCCGACATCTTTGAGTTCAAAGGTGAAATACAGAATGTCATTTTCCGCTTGGAGAACTAATAAAGTGCCTCACGAAGTTTTTGAAGTTGACAGAAGTTGAAGCTTTTAATTTATAAACGACGAATTCAATTGAATTTTTATGTATTTCGCAATCTGTAAACAGTGTCTTGAATAATTTTCATATTTTCTGAATTTTTTATTATAAATTGTTTATATGAATAATTAGTGTAATAGTTTCTGAAACATTTTTATTAGTGATATTAATAAAGGATATTATTAACGTAATTATGTTGTTGCTTGGGCTTCGCAATCTTTTATCATCCGCATTATTGATAGTTTAATTAGAGGGTTCTCGAGATATACGATAAAGCAAACGTTTAATCTCTACTCGAAATTTGCGATTGGTCGAAACGATTCGAGGGTACTTTCAACTTCTGTTCTTCTTCATAAACATTCAACAAGTGGCGACAGGTCCACTGGCTCGTGCGAGTTAAGTTCACAAGAGCTTTTCAAATCGCTTGAACTCCGCGAGGACTTTTTCCATCGTAAAATATCGAACTTTGCTGTAGTAATTCAAAATGCCCTTTTTATAGACGATGTTTACATGTTTCATGCAGATCTTCTATGAACAAACATATAGAATCTAATGCAAGTTATATATAAATTATTTTACAATAAATAGAAATTAATTATTAATTAGCAGAAATTGTTTTAATAAAACATCATTACTTATCGTAGCAGAGTTTGTATGCAGCAATTTTATATGCAACAGTTTGTTGCAAATTTTCAGTTTATATCATATACATATAACATATTAATTAATATCATATTTCGCAAATTATTATTTTAGATTGTTATTATTTTGAACGAAATTATAAATAAATTCCACCATTTTTACGCGTAAATTGTTTGATTTTAGATTATTAATCGATAATTTTGATAATTGGAATTTGTTTTGTAGTTCTATTAAAATCCAGTCTATGAATAGACTAGAATCGAATTACAAGCTAAAAGATTAAAGTAAAAGATTAAAGTTTTTCGACTGGAAAAGATATTTAAAGTTTTTTCATTTATTTCAAAAAGATCTGTATTTTGCGATAAAATATTGAGTTGTTACTCGAATTGTATGCGTGATTTTCTCGTATGTAACGGTAGACGTTTTGGCGCTCACAGACACTGTAATTTGCAAACGATTTAAAGCATTTCACGCTCCGTTAACCAGAGTAATAGGCTCACTTTTAATTACCGTCTAATGTACCATTACCGTCTCCCTTGACACCTACTTTGGCCGCGTAACAGGCAACGCTTTTCATTTATCGATAGTTGAGAAACAGATTTTGTGACAAGATCCCAGTGTTTCCTGCCTTATTTTCTATCCCAAGCCTAATAGATTTACAGTTAACTCACAATATTTTTGCGCTTAAATTAATCAAGAACTAGTAAATATAGTTAAATTCTATATTACAATTTTGTATTTCTGTATAAAAAATTAACAATTACTTTCTAATAATATTTCATAGTAGAGAATGAGATAAAAAAACAACAATATTTCTCTTTTATTAACGTATTTCCAAAGATATCTGTTCAATGATATATTAATTGATATCATTGATAATTAATCTCATCTCTTTGATTATCAATCTCATCCCTTTCGAATATCATTTCATAGTATTAATTATCTTTATTTCCAATATACGAAACATGCAATTTAATATTAATTTAAAAGAGCACGAAGAGCAAAATGAAAAATGCGGCTTTTGATCTCATGAATATTCATTAAAGTTAAAATTAGAAAGGGAAAAGAGATGTACAGACCTGTTTATGCGCAAATTACATTTTTTCATCGGATACACTATCGATTTAATAACGCGATAGCGTTTAATGAAATTAGCGCACGGACGACTGGGTTTCTGCATAACATTATAACTATGTTTATACAGCCTGTTAAATTTTACAGAAGAACTTCAATATACCGTAAATATTACTAGGAGACTTATATGTAGATTATATTATTCTTTTAGTTATAAAAATAAATAGATTTAGAAAGAAGATAATAGAAATTCTTTTTAATTTTAATGTGCGCTAAAATTTCTTGATTATTGTCGAGAATTGCAGATCGTGATGAAAGGATCCTCACACTCTCTTTTTTTCTCCCTTTTCTTTCTTATTTATGCGTTCAAGTTTCGAGAGGCGCGATTTTATTGGCTTGTAAATAACGGATATTATGCGCGGCGGCGCATCCCATGTTTAAGGACTCCATCGGACGTTATTTAGAGCTCAAAGGGGAATGGCGCGAGGCGTGACGGCACAACGAAATATCACGATGATAATGCCGAACAAGTGTGTCGGTAAGGGGTGAAAAAATTCGTAAGTCTCCCTCGTTTTCCTTTGTCACTGCTCACAAATTTTACGGGAATTTTATGCTAATACGTTGCTATCGGTAATTAGCAGCCGAGTCGTCCCATTATTTTTACCCGCAATGTGTCTCGACCCTTCTCAGTGCGAACAAATGTGCTAATTTATTTTAATGTTTAGCTGTCAATGCTCATTAACGGTATACAGAGTAGAATAGAAGTTGATTAATTAAGATTTATTTCAAGAAGGAGAAAGAGAAATAGACACTAGACTTTATTGAGTCTATTTTTTAATAAATTATATTAAACATTTTTTTAAATGATTGTTTAGAACGGAATATTTTATCAAAGAAGTAGATTTTTATTTAATATTTTTTCTTGAAATATAAAAGTGTTAAGAAGATTTAATAAAAAAATAAATGAGAGTATATCTTAGCATATTTGACCTAGTTTTTCAAGGGATCCTTGAGCCTTTTTTATCTCTTGACAAGCTTACTTGAGAATATGGGATAATATTGAAACATTGATGCAAATGCTACATATAGTTTCAAAACGATCATATATAACAGCAGATTTTATGACAAAATCTTTTTCTGTCAATCGTCGCACAAAATTGCTTCAGAATGTAATTATGTAGTTTTTGTAAACAACTGCATAAAATTTCAAGGTAATATTTGAATGAAAAATGTTATCTATAATTAACACATGAATTCCCTCTTAGATTTTATCACATTCCTTTGAGAAATTTTAACTCTTTGATATTAAAATTAATACTCTGAATTGAAATGAAAAAGAAAACTGAATTATTTTAATATTTCAATTTTATTACCGCGTGTTATTAATTAAAGAAATTGTACTTTATGTTATAATTGTACTTTATGTTACACAGATAATATACAAATTTTTGATTAATTTATTCTCTAATCTTAGCTTTGTGGGACAAGCACAAAGCAGAGAGAGAGACGCGTTAGAAACGTCAACTAGCAAAAGTGTGAAGAAACAGTCGCGTCGTTCGCGAAAGGAGCGTGTAACGATCCGCGTGGCTTTATACTTCTTGCGATCGTAAATAGTAGCCAGGCGACATTCGTGAGGTAAGCCGCGTTGTATCGAGCATCGTAGAGACCCGTTTATACGAGAGGACTAGTATAGTGTCGCATGTTCACTCCTGCGGGGTGCGAGGATGAGTAATTTACGCGGCTATTTTTCATCGTATATTAAACGCACGCCGATTAACGCAGCATCAATACGCTTAATGATCGATAAGCCCGGTTGATCGTACATCGCTGATATTTGCAGATACGACTTATCGTTCTATAAATCGCGAACCGCACGATCTGCTGTTCCTATTTCCTTTTTTTATCCTCCATGATTTTTCTGAACAAGTTGACTCTGTATTAACGATGCGTGTTCTTATAATATTAAAGGGTAAATGCAGAAATGTCTGATATTGTAGCAACTAATTTGGATATCTCACATAATTATTTTGATGGCCCAACAAATTAATTTTCAAATTTGTATCTAAATTTTTATGTGTTTTAGTAAAACCTTTTTTTTTTCGTGCACGACTTTAAATGGAATCTAGCAACTCTGTTTTCCCTTTGCTTTGTCTTTTCTCGAGTCTTTGAACGCTACGTATTTATTGATATTTTTATCGCGGCGATGTTGAAATTCGCGCGCAAAAGAAAACGAGCGTCACGTCGTTTAAGCCACTCACACTCGCTTAAACTCGTATCGATTTTAATTAAACTATAAATATGTATGGACCGTTAGCCGCGGGATGAAAATTCGAATTATCGCGTAGATCTCGCGCAAAGGTCGACTCTTGGCGATTACGAATTCCCTTGCGTCTCGGTCGGCGTGTATTTTTAATATATTATCATTTTACCATAATAATCATAGACATACTGAATGTTCTGTAATTGCTAATTATCAGATTAAATAGATAATGGACTTTTCTACATACAATCATAAAGGGAGGATCTTTTTGTCATTTTCCAGTTATAAAATATAATAATGAAAAATATATAAATAAATGAATAAATTAATATGAATAAATATTTATAGTTTTGTTTAATGTTTCTAAAATATTATTTGATTGCTAAAACATATTGTAATTTTTGATATATATTTGGTATATATTTGGTATAAATTTTATAAGAAAATAGAATATTATGTAAATTGTTTCTTTTACAATAAAAATAAAGAGGTCTTTTTAATAATTTTAATTAACCGCAGTCACAAGCTTTTTTTACAAGATAAAAAGAAAGCACAATCCTTTCTGTAAGAATGATTAAATGCATTGTATAAATACATCAAGTCGACGTTCGAGTTGAATCATCACTAAGTGGTTGAATCTTTGGGGACTAAAATTCAGTTCGGGTCATTATGCCCAGTCATAAATTTGGCGAAATCTCCAGAAGGAGTTCCTTCCACATTTCTTCCTCTTATGCTGCCCGTATCGCGCACAATAGGAATGATCGCACAAAGAACCGTAGTCTACGTAGGGACGGAATATATTCGAAGTATCGTCGCGAAAATATTGGGGCGCTTTATCACTAACTCGAAGGAAATCGTACTGCATCATGGCGCACATCGTAGAACTATTGTTCTCGTCTGAATGATGAAATTGAGATTCCCTTTAACGTTCCTTTTTGTCAATGATATGATTAGTTTGGGATATCAAGAGAAACTTTCGTACAATGCGGAATTTCTTAGAAAATGCAAAATTAAAAAGAAATGAAATGCAGTTCTATCAATATCGTACAATTGTTTTTCGAGTGCAATATATTAACATTTTTTTCTAGCTAAGGAGACTAGAATGTTTTCTGAATTTTTAAGTTAAAGTTACAAGAAATACGAAAATCTGTGTGGCTGTATATATTAATTTTTCTGTCTTATAAATATGATAATTTATATAATTCCTTTTAATTATTAAATCTAATGCGTTTAATAGCTATGAGTGATACAATAATAACTACTTATAATTTTTATTTAGCATTATTGATGAAGTTAGCATGCAGCATAAAAGGTTTAAACCAATTTGCGCGTTCCTGTAATAGCTTTAAACTGGTAACTCTTTTGTTCGAGCGAAGAAAAATATTTTTCTTTTGCCTCTGGTAACAAGGGTCATAAATGAATCGCGACGCAGTCTTAAAAAAATAATCGAACGTGCTATGATGTCGCGTCTAATAGTTCTTTTTTTGAGCCAGCACGCGTAGGAATATGCATTGAAAGGGAACAGTAAATATTAACTGGTTGTATGACAGAGAAATATTTATATCTTTTGCAATAAGACAGACATCGTTATAGACATGATAAGATTTGATCGTTTGTCTGAATTGTATAGAATATTTTGGTTTTTCATTATTTTTTTTTACATAGGGTATTTTTTAAAATTAATCTGGAATTGATTTTGTTTCAGTAATAATTTCGAAATACTAACAGTTTTTGTATGAATTAAAAATCTAGGAAATTAATAACTTTATTTTTATGAATCTCTATGCAGGTCTTGCTTTAACAAGAATTTGATATTTAGCATCGATCTCCACTAAAAATTATGATATTAAGAGCTTTTTAATAGAATTAGAGAATAAAAAAATAAGAGACCTCGACAGTCCTTCATATATTTTGCTTACTTTTTTCATGGAGATATTGGTGGAGATATTTGATTAAATTTTTTTAATAGTTATTATAAATTTATTTTTACTCTAAATAGATGAATTTTTTAAGAACATTTTAAATGTTTACTACTTTAGCATTCCATTATTAATAATTCAACGTTATTTGTTGAAGATGTATATAATTGAAACGAATATCAGTATTCTCTGCATAGTTAAGAGATTTATTTTACTTATTATTAGATTAATCTAGTCAATGAAGATTAGGTATCGATATTCATAGGAAGAACCGTCTCAATCCGTGTCCGTCAGGAAATTCTATTCTATGAGGATAAAACCTTTAAGGATTCGCTTTAAAAATTCAATGTGCATCAGGGCCTGAATAGAAAAGTCTTTTGCGAGGAAAGGCGAGGTAAGATAAAGAGATTCGGGAGATGAAACTTTCTTCAGATTTTATCGTGGTCGAAACGTTAGATCACACTGTTTCGTCCAGAACAAATTGCTCCGACTATTCCGTCGGAGTGGACTCTCGCGAAGGATTTCGTACTATGTACTGCGTTTCCTCCTCTAAAGTTCCATCGCAGATAGTCTCTTGGCCCTTATCGGAGAGAGCCCTTAGCTCTACCGTGAACCTGATGAGTCTGGAGGTCTGGTAACGTTTTCGAGACGTCCTTAGCGAAGGCCAGCCGGCGCGGCCTGCCCGTTCTATATTTGCGAGGACATCGCGTCGCGAGTATCGCGTGACGATAATAAATAGCAACGGGAATAAGCGAGTAAGAGGGAGTAACCGCAAGTCGGAGACTCGCGAGTAGGAGACGAGGAGGAGACGAAAGAGAAAAAAAAAAAGAGAGAAAGGGTGGATGGAGAAGAAGGGGGTTGAAAGTCGGCCCGTCGGAGCCAAAGTCAATGCCCGGCGAGTGAGGGCGTATAAATCTGCGGCTTAAATTTAGATCGCCGCGAAAACGTCACCTCCCGCTTCTACACGGTGGTCCCAAAGTCGATTGGTGCTGCCATCGTAACGCAGATATTTGATTAAAAAAATATGACGTTCAACGTTCTTTAAATAGCAATTTTGATGTTTAAAATTGTTAGAGCAATAATATTCAATATTATAGAGATATTGGAGATTTTTCTATGTTTTCGAATTATTTTCATATGAATTCTAGGTGCTATAATATTTTTTTTTTTTTTTTACAAAGAAGTTGCTTTATTTTAATATTTTTTGAAAAAAAGTTTGTCTTATTTTTCAATGTATCGTCTCTTTAGTTTTTTAGCATCTTTTCCAAAAAGGTATTTGAGAGAGCTGATTATTCGAGTGGGAGTGGCGATTGTATTTAAATGTATGTACCGAGGTAACCAAATAGAGAAAGCACACGCTTTCTCAACCATCTACCCGAAGATTAACTAACGCAAACGCGAGGCTGACTATGAATCTCGTTTACGTTTGCACTATAATCTAATATTGCACACCGTGTACATTCCGGGATTGCGGTAAAGTGCACATTCGAGCGGACAGTTTTCAGCGCGCAAAGTTGACGGCGGACGGAAAATGCCTTGCTTCGAGCGTCGCGAGTTAACATCTGCGAGTCATTTCGCCGCGTTATTTCCACCGGGTTTCGTCGAATGCGCCTCGCAATGTTCCTTTTGCTCGTGCTTTATCCACATGAGAGTGCTTCCAAAGCGACAGATTTAATTATCGCGCCTATCTCCCTTTCCTATCGCGATCGCGCGCATGCCTTTTCTCTCTCTGCTTACACTCCTGGTAATCATTATAACGCAGTATTGTGTTATCTGAAGCAAATGAGATCACCATCATATTCTCAGAATGATATTCGAAGCAATCGGCGTCGTTGTCCGATAAAGATCTTATACTCGGAATAACATACTTAGTAGCTAAGAGGAATGACCATAGAAAATTTATACGAGGCCGTTTATATGCCATTTATATTGTTGTAAATGACATTGTGAAACACAATAGTGATGATAATAATGTATAACAGAGAGAATTGGAAATACTAGCAGACCCCGAGGGAGAGAAGGATAGAAATATTTCGCGGCTATTGCACGTTTACATTACTGGAATGAACCATTTTGGCGGGAGTATCGTACGATCAAAAGCGCGGAAGGCTTCAATAATATCGGGATGCATTTTCGTCCGATGCAATATTCGGCGCGACATTGTACAATATATCGTTCTCTAAAACGCGGGAATATCGTTTCAACTGCAATTCATCGGGCGCGCCTTTGAACGCAATCGAGTAGATGGCAAATATGACCGCGCGGAGGGAAAATACATATATTTTTTCGGCCTTTCTAACTTTTTCTAAATTGCGAAAATTTTTAATTTTCAACGATCCCTATTAAAGCTGATTGTGATGTATTTTACTTTTTCTATTTTCCATTTGTCGACTTTGCTATTTGCCATGTATCAGCGATTTTTCCGAATTATAGTTAGATTTGCGTGTAAATATCAGTCAAATTTGACAAATTTAACTGTAATTTTTAACTGTAAAATAAACAAGAGTCATTTTTATATTCCGCATGCGAAATGGTGAAAATAACAATTGACGTAAAGTTTATTACTTTTATTTATAACATCGAAACTCTCATTTTTGGAAATTATAACCCGTTTTTAATCCCGACAAAACGAAGTGTCGCGGGTATTTTGGTTGCAATGACTCAATGAATTTATTATTTCAGTTTCGCATAAGTCATGAGTTCTGCCCCATTACGTATATGCATACGTCCAGAGAGACGAATATATTGCTCGAAATTGCACGGAGCGAGCGCAACGAACTTGTATGGCGGACGATATTCCGTGATTTAATTAATTAGCGCGAATTAATCCCAATTAGTGAATCTTGTCTGACGACTGGCAGGTGAGTGGGCCCTCTTCGTTATACATGAAAGGTATGCTGGTGCTTTCACACCGAGTCCAAAATGAGCTGAAATTCTCGCTTGTTTTAGCATAGCCAATACGAGGCGGCTATATTCGCAGGTTAATATTACCGTGTGATTATTAATCTCTGACGAATAAAACTTATATGTGTACATTAAAATTATTTTGAATAATTTAAGACATTATTTTGAACTTCACAAATATTATATCACTACTACAAGTATTTTATAAAATTTTTTTATGATAATTAGTCCAAAATACTTGTTAATTTATCGATTATGATCGATTAAAATACATTTTTATAGATATTTAAATGTTAATTGCATAATTGAAAGTAAAAAATATCACATTTTTTTTATTAACTAATTTAAGATATAATCAATTTAATGATGCAATGATAGCGTAAATGTGAAATAGGGTAATAGTAAATGTTGGTAGTGATGTTACGTGCAAGTAAAATTTTCGACAGGGTGAATTGATCGATACCTGCTTCATTTAATTGTCGATTTGTGGCTACGGAGGAATTAAGTGCAGTAAACTGAAATTAATCTGAAGCCCTTGTTGGAAAAGCGGGCGCGCTTTCATCGCGATACTCGCTTTCATGTAGTTATAATTAATATCCGGCCGCTCAATTCAAATATCATCGGGCGGAACAGGTAAAAGGTTTTTATGCCATCACGTGATTTAATGCTACGATTGTCGGGGTAATTCATATCGCGCATCGTTTGATTTCAATCTATGGGATATGAAATAGAATTCGTTTCGCGCTGTAAATCTCTTCGCGGTCATTATAAGACAAGCGCGTGAAATCGTGTCATGCCGTACGCATTGAAACGACAGTAATATATGTTTTTTTTTTACGCGCAAAACATTAATAACATTTTCCACTGTTCACAATTTCGACACGATTTTTTTCTTAACGGACAATTAAATTATACTCTCATATTTTAATGACTTTTTATCGCACAACTTTAAATATTTTTAAATATATTATTAAACAATAATTCTATGAAAATTTGCTTGAAGTTAAAGATTAAAATTTAGTAATCATTTATCCAGAGAATAAAGAATGTTTTAAAATGTCTAAAAGCATCATAATGTCTCCAAAATGTCTTAAATACAATTCTGAAAAGTGTTTCGATTTTTTATATGTTATAACTCAAAGATTTTGATATTTATAAATGAAATACGTATTATTAAGAAAATTCTGTTTTGTTTATAGTATATGGCAAATAGTCTCGCTTAGTATAAGAATATAACGCTTCTCTTCGTTTTTTACATTTATATTAGTCGATGCCCGATGATATCCGATTCGTGTACGGTCCTTTGCGTTATAGAATCCCCGATGCGATACGGTATCGTATCGTATACAATTCGGGGCGAAGGGGGGGCGTATCAGCGATCCCGGCGGAAGTCGCCGAACGGTTGCGGGTATCGGTATAACGGGTATTAATTAATTCTCTGATACACGAGGAAAATACCCCGGCGAAATGATCCCTTCTGCCATACCTCGAGGCTACCAATCGTATCAGTTTGCCGTGTGCCGTCCCGTCTCTTCCCGCACGTTCGCTTGTCTTTCTCTTAGCGGAATTAATTGAAACGCACAAAACAGTCTCATTAAGACGAGACAGGTCGAGAGCAGGAACGAACCCCTCGGTCGATATGTGACGACAGGATTTGCCCCGCGCGTCGACGCACGCGGGGACCAAAAATAAAATAAAACGAAGCGAACGCGCTATATATAGGACGCGCACTAGCTATTCGTCGTCGATCGCGGGTGCAGAATTCCTATAGGTATGTACATTCACTCGATTTCAATCGCGATCCGCGTCGTTCCCGAAACTCCATCGGGATATACATCCCCGCGCGTCGCCGGCGCGCGATGGTTCCCCGGCAATCCGCGGAAACCTGATTTTTTTCCTGAAATCTGAAATTCCGCGCGCGCGTTCTCTCGTCTCGACGCTCAATTAAAATCGAACGCTTTCGTACATAAAAGCGGCAAACATCGACGACGAGTGGATCGCGCGACACACCATGGATTTTGGTGCGTTTAATGCAACGCGCTCGACGCGCGGATATACTATACATTTATCGAACATTCCGCGTTTGCTTGAGGTCGCTCAACGCGAATTCAGATTCAGTTCCGCTTTTCAGAAGTGAAGGTGGAAATGGATGAGGAAACTTTATGATATAGAATAACTTAAAATTTCTTGCTTTAACGAAATGCTAATGCTTCCCGAGTCTTTTTCGCGTTGATGTTTTAAAACTTTCAAGCGAAGATACTCATACTGTAAATTTTATAATAGAAATAATTATTCAACAAATAGTGATCTACGATTCACTGTATAAAGAAGTCTCGGAAGAAAAGATATATAGTCTTCAACAATTGTTCAAAGATTTCATTTAATAATTCTGAAACCATGATTCAGAAATTTGAGAAATTATCTTTCTCGTATTTTAATAGGATATTTTGCGAGACAGCTTTGTGACGCGGAACGGATAGCCATTTAACATTTGAACTTTTGAAATTGCTCATGAAAGTTACATTACGGGTTTTCTGAGAAGGAGAGAACGTCTCTCTCACGAGAAATTCGAGATGCAATTTCTGTCGGTTTCACGTCAATGCGGCGCGTAAACGTAGGTTTTGACTTGTGTTTCACGCAACTAGTTGCAGCAGCCAAATCCCATCGTTCACCTCGAACTTCGGCGATGGTACGCGCGAACGTATTGTGCCGTTCCACTCTATACATCCATCACGTGAATATTTCGACTTGCCTGCGCGAGCTCTCTCTCTCTCTCTCTCTCTCTCTCTCTCTCTCTCTCTAAATTCATCTCGTTGATTAACTCGCAAGGGTCGCTGACGGGCCGCACTCGAAAGGAAATACCTCGCCGAGGCCTCGTCGGCGGCGTATTACCGTGTGTGCCTACGACTGCGTGCCTACGCTAATATGCGAGCCGCGAATACCGTTCCCCGTACACAAAGCTAATCTAATCGAACGTTATGTCCAGCCTGATGCACTCTCTCTCGTTGGCAATAGGCGGACCGGTTGCCGAGCGCGGTGCAAATATGCGAACGCGCGCATTTCGGAAGCGCACGCGGCCGTTTAGTAATTACGCATCCGGCCGGCTCGAAAAACGCATCTATGCCATCGTTTAATCGACATTATATAACGCGAGCGTTTCGAATCGCTCGCCGATGTTGATATTTCGCATATATACGCGTGTTATTTATTGATCATGATCGCAGACAGATGCTCCGAAACAGCAAATATTTACCTTCTGTTCGTATTATCTTCTAAAGAGATTAATTGCGTTACTATCATTTTGTATGATAAAATTAATCGTATCGACATCACTCTAAACAGAGGAATTAATTGCGCTAATTTCGTTCTATAGAAGACTTTATATTTTCAGGTTTTATTTTGCACAGAAATTATATATTTTAATTAACGTTTTAATTTATATTGTAGAAAAATGTACGAAACGATAAAGAAAAATTGAAATCTCTCAACAGGGCACGTTCAACTTTATATTTCAATTACTAAACTGAAACTATATCATATCATGTTTTTTCCTTTAGGAGACACGAAGCATTTTGTTGAAATTACTTGATATAGAATCCGGCGACATTATTATAATACTCTGTAAGTTTACAAAGGATATAAACTTTATATCCTCACAAAATGATTATACTACTGGAAAACTAGTATGCACATATATTTTTCTCAACTTGTATCATTATTTCACCTAACGACTCGTATAAAGCTACGTTCTGTTCCACCCTGAGACCACCCTGTGCAAAACGCGAAAGGAAGAACTAAAGGGAGAACTAAAACTAACGATAACGATAATAATAATTATTGGACGATAATAATTATTTAAAACGACGCTGGAAAGGGATGGAGAGACACAAATTCCGCACAAATTACGTCGAGGCGGACTCCCGAGGGATGTTCATTCACAGCGGTTTCGGGTATCTTCGCGATCGCGCCCGAAATCATTACGGCAGCGATTGTGCGAGAGGAGTCCTCTTTGAAGTCTCGCCTTCGCGTCTTCGTAACAAACGACGCACAATTCTCCCCCTATGTCGCCGGCCTCCATTCCCGGCGCTCCTGCAATTTTAGCTCGCAGTAAACCGTGAAACTTCGCGTCTCTCGTTTCTCTCAGCGTTTCGACCTCGACGCACTCATTCGAGATTTCGAGAGGTACTCCGCGCGACAAAATCGGAGAACTCGGCTTGTTATTTCGCTGGAGAGAAATCGACGCGAGATGCGTGAATGCCGGCACGATTAAGGCGACCTCGAGGCGGGCGGGTTCTTTTCGATCCCGATTTTAATTGCGCGAAATCCTGACGCGCGGGCGACGATTTCTTTGCGGGACACCCCCTACGCCCCTAACTCCGCTGAATCGGTCCCCCTTCGGCGCCGCCTTTCCACAGTTTCCCTTTTGGTAGACCCCAATAAACCACCCTCCCCCCCTCCGCCCCTTCTGTAACATACGCCCGACGGAATTTGCGTTCGCGTTTCACGCTCGTGTGCGTACGCGCGGGCGAAATAAACCACGCGCGACAGTCGTGTCGGTCTGGGGCTCATTTTCCAGGGGTGTCATTATGAACTACCAGATATTAAATTTGCGTCGGTCGACCTGCCCGCGGTTACCGTGGAGATCCCGTTCGCACCCTCGCGGCATAGAGCTTTCCGTGGCTTTGCGATTATTATTAGCGCGGGGAGCGTCTACTGGTGGTCGTTTAATGAATATATAACCCCCACGTGGGGTTTCGATTAAATTTTCGTTAAGTAATCGACGCGCTGGAAAAATAATCACCGGGTAAATATTGCATGCATAGTTTCCCCGATAATTGCTGGTTTTAGGATTTAAGTGTTGAAAACGTATATCACGTATATATAATATTAATGCAATAAGCAAAATAATACTTCTGCAGCGCTTTATTTATTTTAAATGAAAAAAAATTTTTTATTAAGCTATTTGTCTTCTATAATTTTTAATAATTTTTAATTTCTGCTATGGAAGTCCGTATTATTCTGAGCGTTTGAATCATAGACGGCAATTTGTGTGAGGCAATATACGGAATATTCGGAAGAAAGCTTTTTCAAGAGACAGCAGCAATTATTTCTTAAAACAATTGCCGGTAGCTCTTTTCCGGCAACAATTACATTCGAGAACAAAGTTCCGCGAAATTGCGAAAGTCAGAAGTACATTTCAATAAAAGGATGCGCGATGGCGGGATTCTTGAAAGAAATATCGCGAGAAATAATACGTTACGCTTGTTTTCTTCCGCATAGCACGAAGTCCACGCTGATTTATCAACATTTGCTTGAGATATTTCGCATCGCAGTTGAAATAATTCTTAATCTGTAAATTATACATGCATACATGAGAAATCGTATAAAGTTTCACGGGAGAGGTAAAAAGATATCGTCAGCTGTGCTGGATGCTCGCTAGTCCTTTTCTTTTTTTCTCCCTGCCCAGTTCCTCTCTTTCTACATATTTGTGCCGCATCTGTTTTAACCCCGTTCTTCATGAAATATCTATCACGACCTGCTCTGATGTGAGCAACGACGTTCTAATGAAGAAATCATGATTTCGCTCTGTTGATGCATGGGCTTCGAAGGCGGCAGATGCGCGACGACCCCTTCTTAAGCTCATAAAAAAGGAATTTCCCTCGCGCCGATCCACCTCCTGTAGTGCCACGGCTAATTAAATTGCCATTTGCGCCCTTCGATCTTCGAGCTTTTTGTTCTCTCTCGCGAAATTAGTATTGCAGAAACGAGACGCATCATATCAACTTACTTAAGTAAGATATTACTTGGAAAAGAAGCGCTTTCGTAATAAATTAACGATATATATTAGATATGTTAATTATAAATTAATTATTAAAATAACTATTATTTATAAAAGTTGTCTGTAGCATAGTACTTATTTTTTTGATTAAATAAAGGGAATAATATATATATATATATATATATATATGGTTAAAAATTTATCTAATTATGATACTTTTAATTTTTTGCCAATTTTGCCAATTTTTGTCATTTCTTTTACATATGGATTTTATATTTATCATTTGGAACGAACAAAAACACATATTTTATTTGCATACGAAACGTAAATAATACTTTTTAAATGATGAATAACGATATATTTTATACTACTCATGACAACAGACCCATTAATTACACTCATAAATTAAACAAGACTCGCGCAACCGCGAAATAATCGTTTTATAAATCTGTGAGTCTTTATAAAATATATGTGATACTTGATGAAAAAAAAAATTGGACAACACAATTTAAAAATATCTAGAACGAAAGAAGGGACAATTAAGAATTATGAATTTTCAATTAAATCAGATCGTGAGAAATAGAGAATGAATAGTTTAACGAATTCTTGCGACGCTTCGCACAAATTCGTCGAATCCCGTTCATCGGTTTTTTAACACCCCACCTTAATTAGTCGGATTTCTTTTGCGGCGAACGACTCCGTGGATTGCGTTTACAATTATTCGTGCATTTAATTGCGGCTCCACCCGGAGGGATTCTTTTATCTTACTTCACGACGGGGATATCGCGTTTCTGGTTGAGTACGATCTTATTTCCGATGCGATGGGGGACGTATTGAACTTGACGATTTCTTTTTCGAGACAAAACGCGCTATCTCTTCTTCCTCCCCTTCGCTATAGCATCAAAAGTTGCTCCCGGTTTATTTCCTTTTATCAACGGTAATTGGATTTGCCAGACACAGCTCGCGAATCAAGTGGCTGCCTCGCGCACGAAATTTATCCCGCTCATAGTTTCCTTAACAATTACGATGCTTTCCCCGAAGGACTGAATAATAAAGCATGCAAATGCATCTCCTGTGGAGTTCGTAATTTACTAGCAGCAATATCGACTGCATTATAACGATGGATTATGCAATCCAATGATGACGAGATGACTGGGAAAGTGGAAACGTATCGATTTTTGATCTTGAATTATTATCGCGAGCGACGGCAGTCGATAAAATGACGACGATAACGCGGATAATGTCAACGTATCGTGCCGCTAGCTGAAAGTTTCCGAACGTTATACTCTATTACATTATTCTGAGTCATCTTGAGAAAATTACAGACGGCGGCACGCGAACAGTTTGCCAGAATGGAAAATCGATGTGTTGCAGCGTATCTCGAACGACGGCGCTTGCAGAAGACCGAAATATTTTCCGTGCACAGACTATCTCAAATTTACCTTTCTCTCCTTTCGTAACAATTTCGATAATACGATGATAAGCTTTGTATCTATTTAGGAATATATGTTTTTAAATATAATAGATTTTATATTTACTTTATCTAAGGATATTTGCAAAAGTATTTCTAAAATATATACCTGTGACATATTGTTGAAAATGTTTCGTATTTTTTTTTTTATTTTTTTTTATTAACTTTGGATTTTTTTATTCACAAAACAGTATTAATAAGATAAGATAGCAGAAATATGTAGAATATTTTATTAGTAGGCTACATAACAAATTTGTTTAGCGTATTCTTTGTTTTTTTTCTAGAAATTATAACAAATACAAAAAGAATTAATTTCATACGTTTGGGTTTGTTAAAAATCGCGATGCGAAAAAAATATATACGCTTAATGAATTATTATATTGTTAGATTGACTATGTCGAATTATGCGGGAGATTAGGAAGGCCATTAACACGCTCTGAACATAAATCGGCGTGTGTCACATCAGAATGTCGTGTAACACGATGTTCTTACTGTATTACACGGTGGAGTAAGAGTGTTACAAGCTTGCGCAGCGTAACGGTGATGCGAGAACCCCGTTTCTGACGTTGTCTTTTCCTTTATCCGTGCACCGGGTTAACGCTAACAGGATTGCTCGAAGGGATCGGGCATAATCTCCCCTCTCGCGTCTCATCTTCTCCTTGTCTTCTCTCCTTGTCTCTTTCGAGATTACATCTTGTACGTCGAGTGCAGAATCCACCTTTAAGGACCCTCTCCCTCCCTCTCTCTCTCTCTCTCTCTCTCTCTCTCTCTCTCTTCCCCTATCTCTCTTTTCCCTTCTTTTTTTCCCTCTCTATCTCGAGATACGTTTACCACCAGCACGCTGCAGAGATCGTTTTCTCCCCGTCGTGGGCGACCTAACCGACTTTTAAGCGTAGCTGGCCCTGTAATCGCAAAGCGACATCGTGTGTTATTAAAAAAATATTTTCCCTCGTGCTCGATCGAAAGGCACGACGTCCAGTACTGTCGACTTTAACACGAGCCTTCGCGCTTTATCGGCCCTTTTAGCTCGACATCGGCTGTAAAGGCATTTGATCTTCGTTTTCTGTGACAGCGTTCGACGTGTATTATGATGTATAGTCATCGACACATTAGTCCTCCGGACGCCAAGGAATCCAGATATTTTCTGGATACGCCAACGCTCGATCATTTAACAGTCTCGTCGAGACATTTGAATTGACTTTCCTTTGCTCTTAGTGTCTGCGACTGTGTTAAATAGTGGCGATTAATATCAATCATAATTTTAAATATGTGCTTGTAGTTATATTTAATTTATTATTATTCTTTTATTATTTTGTCTTTTAAATTAATAAATTAAGTATAATTGATGAAATATTAATCATAAATCGTGTGCGAGACCTACATGCACACTTTTATCAAAATTATGTTTATGAAATAAAAATATACAGGAGTCATCTGTCAAATAAATGGGGCTATCTATCATTTACTTTCTGTTTTCTTGAAAAAAGGAAAATAAAATTTCCCTTGCCACTTGAAGTTTTTTTTAGTTCTCTATTAACTTCTTGCTTCTGACACCGTGGCGAAAGTTTAATCAATCGCAAGTTCTTGTTATCAGGTTGATTAGATGACATCCATTAGAATCTATGATTAAAGTGACGCATCGAGCAGAAAAAGAAGGAAAGAAAAATTGTTAATCGAGAAAGACGAGCGGGTTTTAACATGTCTGTGTTGCGCGCATGCGGAATTAAGTCCCGCACGAGAGAAGGTTAATCAGCATCCATCCGGCTGTGCTTCTGGTTAATTACAAGTTCTGTCGTCAACGCGTCGTGCCGGGGGCATCTGTTTTCGCGCCGTTTTCTCGTCGTTCTTCCCGGCCCGCCGTGGCGGGACAGACTCAAAGGGTGCTTTTGACACTTTGTTTGGGGCGCTTCGATACCGGCGTCGAGATAGGACACGCGCTAGCGCGAGCATTTGGCATCGCCGGTGAATATTCATTCGCGCCCGGGCCGATATCAGATCCGGGGCCCTCGCGCGAAAACGCAAATTTCGCGCAACGTGCGCTCACAAAGGGCGGCTCCCAGAGCGCGAGAGAGTTCACCGGTGAGAGTTTGTGCTCTAAAATGGTATTGACGCTGGACGCGTGCATGTTACGAAGCGACATTCTGCAACGAAGCGTTGATATTTCAGACGTGACTTTATCGATGACAACAAGTATTATATATATATATATATATATATAGATATCTCTACTTCGATAAAAAAAGTTAAAGATTAGAGAAAAGAGAGATAAAGTCCAGCCATGAAGTGTTTTGATTTTATCAATCAATTTCATCGAAAAAATACAATTTTCTTTTTAAATATTCTTTATAAATATATATAAAGAAATTTATAAAAAAGATCTCTATTATCTTTATAATCTTTATAAATGATTATATATGAATTTTTGAAATATTCTATTTTTAAACATAGAACTTTACATTTATTATTGTTTTTATTATATAACATACGAGACGCATACTTTTCATTTCTCTACTTTCTGAAAGAGTCTGATTTCATTGATGGCAAGGTCACGTCTTACATTTTTATTTAAACGACGTCTTCGTGTACAGATTTCCAGCTTCGCGCGGTGGGTAATCTTTGTTTTATCTCGGCACACTCGCTCGCTTTCTCTCTCTCCGGTACTTCATATCTTCATAAATGTTACGACTTCTTCTTCGAAACCGCGCGAAATTCCTTTTAAGTGTCTCTGATGAGAAATGAAACAGACACGTGGGATTGTGGCAGAAAAGATAGCCTTTCAGCAGTAGATATGCAAATGATGAGAAAGGATCAAGGGACTTCTCAGGTTTAATTAAATTTTTTTATAATTATCGGAGCGTCCACTTTTTTTTTATTTAATGAAATTTATAACGATTTTTTTTTTAGAATTTGAGTATCGTATGTTATGTTTATATTATATTTTTTTGATGTTTTAATTTTGTTTAAAATATGAAGCTACATGCATCTTTATCGAGAGGCAGCGTTGTTGAACAAAACTTTCTAGTTTGGATACGCATTTGACGCGTACGTGATTAAATTTGGGAACATGTATATTAACACCTGTCGATCTCTTGGTTAAATAAATAGTGCTAACGGAGAGAGAGAGAGAAAGAGAGAGAGAGAGAGACGAAGGAGGAACGTATTTATGTATGCGTGCGTGCATGAGCGTGATCGGTATTTATCGGTAATGCGGTTATTCTCACGAGAGCACGTATAATTACACGGAAGTACGCACCGGCTGACGAATCTTGCATACACACACACACACACACACACACACACACACACACACACACACACACACACACACACACACACACACACACACACACGTGTGTGTGTGTGCCCGTACGTGAACGCAATTTGCAGTAACGACACGCTCAGCCATGCATACGCATATAAAGCGCATTTACATACGTGAACCCACTGTTCACGCGGATAATTACGCACGCGTATGGTCCCGAGACTCGACGCGCGGGCACTCGAATGATGCAAGTGCTATGTACAATGGAGTATGTTAATGGCGGTGTTTCGCAACGCTTCCGCCATGCACCTAGGAATTACTACTTACTATCGCAGTAACGATAACTTTCTTTCTGGCGCTAAACGCCATGGCCATCAATATGTCATTTTTTGATATTAAGTAGATATCAATATCACGATATGTATTAATTTACATTTATCTGCAACTTGAATTTTGCATTGATTTACATTGCTCTGCATTCATTGTCTGCATTAATTTAGTTTGCGGCATAATCATCTTTTTTTCTCGATTATCACAGGTAACGTTGATTGCGAAAGTATCGAGATGATATTGACATTAATATATGTGTCGCAGTTTTTGATACTGCATTAATTTTAATTGTGAAGAACGATGGTGCTATATTATATTTAATAATCTCTGCTTAACGGTCGGCTGCTGTTTGAGCTTTGCCGGGGATATAACCTTTGACTGGAACTACGGACTGCCATCCTCACTTTACCCATAAACCCGAACATGAAACCTGTAATAGATACTTCAGATCCAGACATTGAGATCCTTGATGTATCTGCTCTTGGATTCTACATCGACCAAAAAGTATGAGTAACTCTAGCATAGATATATAATCCATCGTATATCTAACATATAGAAAAAAGTTTATATTATTTATATTATTTACATGAAAGAAGACACCAATAACTATATTATTAGACAAGCCAAGTACATAATAGAATTCTAATTAATCAAATAACATAAATTAAATCTCTTTGTTCGTTAAGAAGCAATTTTCAGTTTTAGTCTTTTTTTCACCACGTTTATTAAAGCGTGGATTGAAGGCTCGAGGGAATCTTAATTTCCATGTTCATCCTCATTCTCCGAAACGAGATTTCTCGCGGTCACGCTAACAAATTGAAAATTAATGTTCCGTGATTTTCCTTGATAAACTCATTTTTCTTTTGCGTAGCGTCATGCCTTAACGTACTTAAACTGTTACTGTGTATTTTGATTCAATTACGTGCGCGAAAATGAGAATTCACACGTGTGAGCGTGTGTAGTAGATACATGATTGTGTCTTCTTGTGCACGCGTGAAACCGGTCTCGTCTGATCGTACTCTTTCTCACGTTGGTTTACGAGAGGGCTGCCACTCGTGTGGCTTGGCCACCAAGAGCCGTAAACCGCACGCTTCTCCACTCGCGGCGGTTCTTTTGGATGGCGAACGGTGCATCGCCATAATGACAACATGATAACGTTGCGCCGTTCATTTTATTTATCGTACGGTTGGCTCAGCGTTACCATGTGTTTCTTTTAATCGCTCGACTTGTCTCTTATCGAAGACTATTTGTTCTCCGATCAATTTGTTTATCGGTATTCCGGTTGAAATGGATTCGACATTCGCCGATTTTTTCCGAAACTGCTGATTAGCATTTCATTTTAAATTGATATGTAAGACGAATAAAATTCCCAATAGAAACAAATGGTTGGATGGAAATCGTAAATTTATTTTTTGCGACAAACGATACGTGATATTATTCAAATGGAGTTAGTATAACTGGAACAGATATTGCGTTTTGATATCGTAATGATACATATAATTTCTATTTTTTATTTTTTTGGCATAAATTTATAGATCAGAAACATAATATGTGATTATTTATAAGTGATTAAACAGTTATTTAAAAAATATTATTTAGGTTTATTTTACTTTTAACATTTTTTTTAGGATATGCGTTGTGTTAAACCTACTCACTGTTCAAATCTTTATCAAAAATTTTTTTAATTGTAAAAAAATTTATATAGAAAATTCGTTACACCTTATGTATGTAACGTAATTTGTGACGTCTTCTGAGGACATATGATGCGACGTGCAACATCTTCCATCCTTTTTTTCCTTCTTCCCCTTTCTCTGTCTTCTTACAATGTTACGTCTATCAGCCGGCACAATCTCCTCGGTAATAAAATGTTCTGAAAGAGAATGAGACTGAGTGTTCGACCCTCGAAGTCCTTTTTCCTGAAAATTACAGTACCGTTCCGTAGTTACTTGTTATCCGAGAACCAGTAATTACTACGGGAGAGAGAACCGCCATCGAGTTGACTCCGCAGACCTCTTTGGTTTACCTTTCCTTTTGAAATTCTCCCCCCCCCCTTTTGCGGTAGACCGTTTTTACCGCTTACGAAGTTTACTCCGCGCGCTCGCTCCATGCTCGCTAAATGGAAGTTAACCACCGAGCAGATCTTTCCAGCCGTTTCTTCAGTTATCCTCGAGTTCGCTCCGTCGCTCCGTTGTCCTGTCCCTCGTATTTGTCGAGTTTTCCGAACAAATTTCGTGAATCTTACTTCCGCGTGTTAGCCGTATGTTATCGTTACGTATTAATCCGACGCGTAATTGCGAATCTGGAAAAGAATCGGGGAATTCAACTTTTATTCGAATTATAAAATTAACTCGGTGATTCTCGTAGAAATTTCTGAAATTGTAGAAGAATAAATTTGATCTTTTTTTGCCGATAGAAAAGTCTTCGTCGATGTGTAATTCTTTGGACTTCGCGCAATTTCTGCCCGCGGCCTTTTATCCTAAATGGCGTGCCTATTCATCCAGGGCCCTCGAAGCGTCCCTTTTCTTCGATCTTGTTGCCTAATGTTTAAGAACTCTCGCTTTTCCTTGATTCCGTTTCGGTACTCCGCACACGTGCTATCGTCAATTTTGCTGCCGAGACGCCTGCCGAATGGCAAACTGCGTAGGCTTTATCCTCCATCCGACTCAGCTGTATTATCAACGTAAATCCGTTTACGAGCTTATGGAAGCGTACATCTCGTTGCGCAAACGTGGCATTACTTTCCGGCGTGCACATCCTCCGATTATTTGCAAGATTACGTTAATGCAGTTTCCATCCTGCAGCGAATCATTCAATTCGTTAAGAACACGAGAATTAAACTCGTTCGCGATAATATATATATATATATTTTTTTTTTATTTTTGATGATGACCGTTATATATCTTTCTTATATTCTTGTCAGTATCTGCGAAACTTTATATCAGCAAAGTTTTTTCAGCACCAAAGTAACAAACTCGATTTTACGAAGTTGAACACTTGGAGTTTAAAAGAATGACTGCCCTATATTTGTGCATAAAGTGCACTTTGAGGTGCACAAGGTGTGCCTTCGACCTTAACTTTTAATACATTTAGTGAAATATTTATAGCTATTTGAACTTCTTGAAAATAAATATCTCTTTATATTTTTATACTATAGTTTTTCTTCTGTTTTACACATTAAGATCGGTTTGCTTTTGTTTCGAGAAAGATTCTATAAAATATATATATATATATATATATATATTTTGTTCTTCATGTAAAATTCCTTTACTCATATAGAATTTTTGTATATTTAATATTTTTTGAAATATACTCATATGTATTTTGTACACGCGCAAGATATATATTAATATTTCGTATACGTATAACATTTTCTCATGCATTTTTCATCACGCGAGCGGGTTCATCATCGCGACTCGCATTTTTCATAGCCGGTTTATTTCCCTGAATTTTAGATGGCAACTTTTTTAAGCGGCGCCAATTACACAGAGATCGCCCTCGTAAATACTTTTTGCGGTCAACAGGATTGCGCGCGATAGGTAGGTCCATCTTCTTTGAGAAACTCCGGTCGTATCCGAGGAGAGGAAGATCTTCAGGATTCGATATCCCGCCGGTATAAAGTTACTACCCCCGGATGGTAGTAGACGACACGTGGTTATATGTGCATGTATGACGTGGATATATGTATATACATATGCATGTGGAGCCGCGCGCGTCTCCTCCTCTCTCTTCGTGCCGTGTAGAATTTCCGATATCATCGGGCCATCGGTATTATATACACGACGCCCGCTTGAAACTGCGGAATGTCATCGTCCTCCCCGTTCTCGCAGTCCTCCTCGTCCCAGTCTCGATCCTTCGAATCTCATGGACGCGAACGCGATCGTAAATATCGCACGTGAGACAGCGCCCGCGACTCAACCCCGCAATTTGGAGTCTTCCGTCGATAAATCTCACCGCAATCTCCGGAAAAATGCTTAATGTCAGGTCACCGAGGAGAACCGTCGCTCTCTTATTCCGGTAAGAAGGCCTCTTTCTTTTCGAGATGCCTCTCTACGCGTCTGCATTATAATAGAGTATTAGAGTAGATGCAGAGTAGAAGTGGAGAAAGAAGAGGGACGTGTAGGGTAGTGAAAGAAAATGTCAAGAGAATCGTAATCCTAATAATAGAAATTAAATTCTCAATCGTCTACAACAACAAACTTTTAACATCGGAGCGATAATATACAATTTAAATAACTATCAACAAAATTCATATATTTTGCAGAATTTAATACTACTGTATATGATCATTTACTCTCGTTCGTTAGATAGACAATGGGTTCTATAAAATGAGTTCTATAAAATGGAATACATAGATTTTCTATTACACAAATCTCTGCGCGATTTATGGTACAGTTATTATCCCTGGGAGACCCGGCATTACTATTCGTGCTAGAATAATTAATCAAGGCGTATCCGGAGCGAGGTGATATATCTCGTTAACAGTAAATATGAATTTGTAATGTGTTGGGTAAGGCGGCCCGAATTCTCGAAGGCACGCGACGTTAAATGAGTCTCCTGCGATTAATCGCACGCCCAGTCAGGTGCCATTTGTTACCGTTACAACGCCGTGAAAATAATACCGGGCGTGTAACACCTGGTCGCCGACTGCAACTTTGCGCAACGCGACAGGCCCTTTTCGCCTCTCGCGCGACTAAATTGCAAATTCGATCGTCGTCGTAGTGTACCATTTGTTACGTTATGATTCATTGAAACTGTTCGTTAGCCTTCTTCGCCTTTGGAGAAAAAAAAAAAAACTTCGGTTCGAGCCCGATTACCGCGTAAAATAATCACGCAGCAGATCGTTGACGTATCTCCGCATATATTTTTTTTTTAATTAGAATGAATATCCTGGGATATTCTCCGGCTTCCTGTGATTAACGGCAATTATGATGGAATGTGCGTGTTTATTTAAGCGGCAGCATAATTCAGGTGCGAGTAATTTATATGCGAAAATGTGCGCATTACTAGCTAATTTATTCTCGGTATAGTTGAATGTACAGAGGATGGGAGTGTTTTCATTATCCGTAATTACTAAAATGAAAAATATTAACTTTAACCACTTTGATTTATGATAATTAGAATATTATTCGGTATATATACAAAATGTTATCCAATTATTATATTATATTATAATATAATATATATCTTAATAAAATGGATTTTAATTCTCAATAATGAATTGGATTTTAATTCTCTAAAAATACATGATGTAAAATGTTACACGCATACTACATATTACGGGCTTTTTATACGAATGTAGAAAAGTTAGAGAGATAATAAATGCGGTATCGGTGTTGTTGCGTACATCTAGAGAATATTTTTCTGTAATTTGAAGTAAATAAAGTTTCGACTATTTCGACATTCCGCTGGGAATATATTAGGAATATATCCATTCACTCTTCGCTTTCACACTTTACGCATCTTTTCTTCACATCCCGCGGCAGATAGCTATCTTGGGACCCGGAAGGGACCCAAGTTGGGGGATGAATTTTGGTCAGGCAGCTCGTAAGGAACCCCTATGAATCGCTACGTGCTCCGTACGAAGGAATCCGAGCCTTATGGCCGAACAAACGCGAGCGAGCGTGCTGACATGCGTCTATATATAACGTGAAATCACGAGGATCTCTCATCCTCTTTTTCCTAGTGCGCCGAAAATCTTTCGTCACGAAAACACTTTAGTGGTCTCCCGGGTACCATTTAGATTCTCCGCTACGCGTTTTTCAGTGCGCCGGAGATCTTCCGTACCGCATATTTTCCTCGCAAATTGCTACATAATCCTGTGCTGTCATTTTGAAAAGGGTTTATTAATTTATTTCCAACTTGTAATTAATTTTTGCTCACACCAAACTTTGCTAAAAAATAATTAGCCAGTATTTCTGGCAAAATAACAATATTATTTCTTCTTTCTTTTTTTTTAGGAATGTTTTTATGAATTAATATAATCAAGATCGTGGGTTCTTGTCAAAATATAAATATTTTGCATTATAAAATATCATCAGGATTATTTTGGAATTACTTCAATATGTCATAAATGTTATCGTTTAATCGATAATTCATATCGAGTATTTCTGATTACATTTCTGTTCTTGTATTACTCGTGAAGTTACTGTATCTATTTGATTAATAATCTCTTGCTCATCGGAGTCTAAAATGATGTATAAAGTTAAGCTTTAATAGTTATTCAAATAATTAAATTTAAACTTTGCGAAGCTGATATTAGTGCATTATTGCTTGCAAAATTTAAGCGTTGCAAGCTATACGTGGACGAGAAATTTACTAACTCTCTTACATACAGATACGAAAACAATTTGTTGGATCATTAAAAGAATTACGTAGAAATTCAATCTGGTTGTTAAAATATCAAAAGAATATCATTATGCTTAAATACTTAACGAAATTATTTTTCAGATTTGCTTTGATAAAATTTTTAGATATCTGGATAAAATCGTTCTTTCCGTTGCGTGGAATTGGTAAGCGAGTAGATGCTGTTTACATATTGAACGAGATATTTGCTTTTACATGATTTTCTTTTCGCAAGCAGAGTATCAAGTCTTAATGCATATCTAGATTTCCGGTCACGCGGTTGCGGTACGAGCGACGTTTGCTTCGCAAATCAACTGATATTGAAACCGGTCGGCAGTTCTCGGCGGCAGCGGTGGTCGGTTTCTCGGGGTGTCACCGCAGAAACCAATTACGACGTATTCAACCGTGGAGGAGCTAAAATCCCGGCCGAGTAGCCCTTGAACCTCATCCGCAGACGTGGATAATCGTATCGTAGTAGGGTGGTTACTCCCTCGTTGCCCCACAACGTGCACAAAGTGGATGCTCCTCCCCCCCTCTCTCTCTCTCTCTCTCTCTCTCTCTCTCTCTCTCGGCGACCATAAAAGCAATGCGTAAACGTGCAGATATACAGCGTAAGACTTGAGAGGGTGAGAGAGGGCGTATTCTTTTCTTGCATTTGCGATATCTCGCCTCGTTGTCTACGGAGCTGTCGTATACCATGTCGCGTCGCAACATATGTAAATGACAACGGACGCAAGTGGCACTGGCTGATGTAGTAGAGCGTATTATTCGCGAATGCTGCATCAGGGACATATGCACCGAGCTCAGGTGCACTTACTAACTCCACTACATCCACTCTGATGTGTTAATTTTTTTTTACACGGAGCGAGAAACGTTAACGCGTTTCGACGTAAATATAAGCTACGTGAATCGCTCAAAATATTCGTTTATTGAAATCGACAAATCTAATTCCTAATTTAAAAAATTATATTTATTGTGTGTGTTTAGCCTTATACTCTTATACCGTTGTTTCTTTTGTCATAATTTTAATTCTATATTATAATTATGGCATTTTTCAATAAATATCATAAACCAATTATCATTAAGGAAAACTTTAAAGTTTATATCTTTATAGATTTCATCAGTAAAATGATTTTCTTTATTATCCTTGTCATAAAATATATGTTTTATTTATCTTTTTTGGTATAAATACTTGTTTTTGTATCAAGAACATGTATTAAGATTGTATGTATTAATTTCAGATTGTATGATTAATATTTAATATATAAATGTGCCGATTATGTGTGTAAATATTGATATATTTAATTTCGCTTTTAACTAGAATGATGCCATAACTCATACATAATATGCATAGTATAATAATAAATTATATTTGAAGCATGTCTAGATAATATATCTTACTAGTCGATTCGCAACGGATTCGGGATAATAATGGCTCTACTGAATGGATTGTACGCTAGGCTTAAAGCTAGGCTTGAATGGCGAGCTGTCGTAAACGTTAATTTGATACTGAGCCATGGTTTAACCCTATCAGTGCCGAACAGACGATGGTAACGTTTGTATCGTAATTGCGTTCCATTGTATTATTATATATCTGAGCGAAAGCAAAATGTCTTAATACCTCTATAACGCGGCGCGAGGATTAGCTTCTTCATTGTAATTTTAACTTTTACGATTTACTTACGAATCTCTTACTTTGGTATATATTGCTCAACACTTTGAAATTTAATTCACCATCACTGAGAGGATTTCCATATACTTTCTTTAACTGGTATACTAAGAGAGTCTAATGTTGATCTTCCATTATTACTGCGAGTTTTTGGTATTATGTTATAATCACGTTTGATTTTTTGTGAAATTAAATAAAAGATGATTTTTTTTTTGATTCTCTAAAGAATTAAAGTTTGAAACTCTTGAAATGCTAAAGTTTAAAGTTTTAAAGTTTAAAGTTTTAAATTTTTATAGATTTATTTAACTTTTTTTATCTTTTCTTTTTGTATTTTTATGTAATATTTTTAAAGTAAAATATTTAATAATTTAAAAAAGACTGTTTCATATATACATATATATTAAAAGTGAAGATAAGTTCATAGAGTGCTTCTGAGTTTATTTAATCGTTGATAACATGATTTTTTAATTAATTATTAATTTCGTAAAAATTAACATATTTTTAAAAGGATTTTTTAATTCTTTTTTTGTAATAATCATGAAAGTTCAAATATATGTCATTTGAAAGATGTTAAAAAACTGTGCGACATAACAGGGAGCTGCACGCATTTCACGCATTGGCCGATGAAGCACGTGGAATGGGAAAAACACGACGAACGTGATGGGGAGGAGGTGTGTCCGTGATGAATCAATGATTCATGGGTTAAAGCATCAGGCGCCGTCTAGTGATATACAGGGTGTCTTACATCTATTATTATAACCGTAAACCGTATGGGTTTATAAGAAAATAACGATGATTGTCTCAAAATAATGAAATATCAATATGTTGATTTATTAATGTCTTCAATGAAATTTAATGTCTTTTTCTGTTAAAATATTTACATGCTATAAAACATATGTAGCTTGAAAAGTTATATAAAAGTTATATAAAAGTAGTATATTAAAGAATTATTCACATTATCAAATTTTTCATAAGAGACAGATCGTTGACATACATAGAAACAACAGTTTTTTTGCTGGCAAATCTAAAAATTTCGTCAAATACGGATCTGAAAATAATTTTATTCAGTTTTTCAAAAATAACTATTACGTACAAATTGGTCGCTCTAGACGATCAAAAAATTTTGCAGTATTATTATCACGTTTAAGCGTCCTGTGTATTAATTTTGGTCCAACAAAATTATTTTCAGATCTATATCTGGCCAAGTTTTTAGCTTCGCCAGCAAAACTGTTTCTTTCCGTGTAGAATGTCTGAAAAGAGGACATCCGGTGAGCGTGAGACATCCCGTATACAGTGAATACAATTTAAAGTGCTCCGCAGGAAAAGTGGGAGACCTTTAAGTCCGTATGAGCGCGTGGTCACGTGGCGTCTTAAGATACGCCTCGCATGCATATTAAATGCGGCTTCGCTCGCGCCGTTGTATCAGTCCTAAATCCACACTCTCGACGCCAACGTGACGAGACGATAGCGTTGTTGTATTGCGGCGGAATGCGGCGGTATACGTGGGCGCGCACGTCAGGATAACGAAATCCCTGTGTCACGCTAGGAAGCGCCGAAACTTTCTCTCGATGGCGTCGGCGTCGTCACGCACAGACCCATGATATTCTAATTACGGCTCTTGAACGCACATGCCTATAAGCCTATTCCTATCTCCGTGGTAGGTGTTAAGGAAGTTCGATAATCGATATTTATCGTCTTGATATTAATGAATTACGAGACTCCCTGATGATAGTGATATGATATGTAAAAAGATTAGGTTTTCACGGATTAATAATTATCCAATTATACACATATGAGCATTAGATTTTCGTCATTTGGACAGGCATCCACTAACAACATACAAGGATTATTATCGGATCATTATTCAGATGTGCGCGGACAAAGAGATTGTGTGACATCGTTCCGTATGAATATTAAATGCGCATGTATTCATTGCAGTTATTGATCTCCCGTAACGAGCCAAATTCTAACGAATAATTCGTAGCACGTATTGCACATGTACAATACACGTGCTTATAATGTATTATATTTAATCCTTTTTTTTTTCCTGAATCAGTGAAGTTACATCTTCTCGCCACAGGTTTCTTGTAATTACATTCGTTACAGAGCAAATAGCTGAAACAAATTAATTAACTCGGGCTTTTTAACCAAATCTCTAGAGAGATTTTTGTGTAATTTTGCGTAATTTTGTACAATAAGGATTTTGATAAAAATATAGGGCTTTGTAAAATTATTGAAATATTTGTGCAAGACTGTGCGTTCGTAACGTAACACGTTGCTATCGTCTTGCACGATTGATTTTTTTAATGCGTCGCAATAAAGCGTTGGACGTGGCAGCCCGTATCGTGTGGGCGAGTCTGTCTTTCTTCTTCTCTCACGAAAATGGATTTAATATTTTTGCTTATGGCGTGCAATCGATATAAATGCAAATTAGGGTTCACGAGGCGGTTCGGTCGAATGATTCGATTTCTCCTGCGTTCGTTTGCGGAAGTAAAAAGCAGGATGGAACCTTATCAAAGCTGCTTGTATTTGAACGACGACGAGATACGAGGTTTAAGTAGTCACGCGAGAGATTTTTAGTCGGTAGATTAACATAATTCATGGGATTTGTTGGTATAATCCGGATCAAAATTGATGGGTTGAACGATACAGTCATATCATGCATTTTGAAACATTTAAATGCACTAATCTTTGATATTTATCTTTCTTTTTCGCATATGTAATGACTGAACTGTTTCTAAACGAATTTCTTTTTTTAATCTAAAATGTCGAAATTGGGATATTTTTTTGTCGCATTGATAAAATATTGAAACAGTGCAATATTTTGTTATCAATACGGTTGGCGTAATCGCGGGCGAAAAAAACGTATCCACATAAAAGTCATTCCACGGCGCATAGCAGAAGACTGTTTTAATCAATCAAACGGACCTGGTCGAAGTTTCGAAAGTAAATTTGAAACGGCTATGCGGTTGGACGTCGCATCGACATAAATTTCATACACTTTCGTTATTTCTCGTCTGAGCAAACATTTCGTAGCGCAGCGTGTGCAACGATCTCCGCGCAACGATCAAATGCATCTCTCGATGAATTGTATATGTGTAAAGGGAAGTCACATTTATTCTTACAATTACATAAAGTGCCATGTAGATATCAGCCGGAATGGTTTCGCAAAAAGCCGTTCTCTCTCTCTCCTCCCCCCCCCCCTCTCTCTCTCTCTCTCTCTCTCTCTCTCTCTCTCTTTCTCTCTTGTATGCGTATATGTATGATATTTATACACGTGCGTGTGTTGAAATGTGTGCTCGTTCGAATTGGGTTTCGTAGGACAGCGTGTGGTCGACACGAGTAAAAAGACTGAAAAAAATGTCTCTCAGTTCAGACACCTCCGCGGGTTGCGTTATTAAACGATGTACACGAACGTAGAATAGCGCAGTGACACGCGTTGCGAAACTATCATTCATTGCGAATCTAAAATAAAACAACTAGAAACAACTAAAAATAAAACGAGAACTAGAAGCTTTCTGTTAACTAGAACCGCGTATCACACGTATTCGATCGTGAGAGAATGGTCACATCTTTTATCATCTTTTTTATTTTTATCTATTCGTATTGCGGATTTTATATTATTATTTCACATATTTTGCAACATTGCAGATAGGTATTATAATATTTTGTAAAAAACGCGGGTAAATTTTAATATTGTATCTAATTTCCACATCTTTTTACTCGCTCAGCTATTTTCTTTTCGAACGTGGCATGTGGTATTCGAACGTCATGTCAGCCGGTAAGTCGGCGGAACAGATTTCTTGTCTACTCTCAAGTTTCTCAAGCGACGACACGAGGGAGAAAAAAGTTATCACAACATTCTTTACGATTATCGTCGTTTTTGTCGGGTTGTATAACGTGCCGCCAAAAAGAATAATCTAAATGAATAGCTCGCTAAGTTTGCAAGTTTTCATGATTTTTGATTTCTCTCAAAATATTATCCATTATCCTATATTTCTAAATTTTTTTAATAAATGAGCGCTAAATATTTTTTTTATCTTGAGTTTATCTTTTAAAAAATTCTAATTTGCTTTCGCACATTTTACGATCTTTGTCTTAAGTTTCTCGTTTTCGTTCAGTTTCGTTCCCCCATAAATATTTTGCAGTTTTATCACCGTTGTTAGTTTTGCACGTCGAGCCGCGTTCCGCGAAAGCTTATACATCTCAACACGTCGCACGGTTAATTCCGTAGGAAACTTCGTAACTACCTGGCGCGGGCTGGAAAGTCTAGTTATTGAAGGTGCACGTGCGAACCGTTTAGCCCGTGCGCATGCACGTGACGCCGGCCTCTCGGCGTCGGAAGGGGCCGACCAGCTGTTGCAGCTCGAACCGATCGGAATCTTCTCGGTTATTGTATCAAACGCATAAATCTCGTCTTTATTGCTGTTATATGCTAAGCAGGACGGAATCCTCGGACGGGTTACGACGACGGCTCTGGGAAGCTGCGCTCTGCAAGAATAACGCGTCTCCATAAAGATAGATGCACACAGGATATCCCAGATCTCTTGACTTTCCCCAACTTCCCTTCGTTGACAAGTCGTAAAAGGTTGATTTCGATCAAGCATTTTGACCGAGGCGGATGTTTTGGATTGTAATTTGTATTGAAAATTTAAGACTTTTTACGAACTAAGTTTTGATTAAAATGAAAAAGCAAAATTTTAAATTTGTTAAATATTATACAAATATAGCAGATGAAGATAATGAAAAAACTGATTGTTTGATTGCAAATTGAATTTCAAACTTGCTTAAATGATAAATTTAAATTTGAGAGAATTTAAATTTGAACTTGAAGAAGAAATTTCCGAAAGGGAAATTTATTTGACGAAGGGATTTATATATCTCTAGTGAAACGTGAGAAAATTCAGAGTGTACAGGATCTTTTATCATATATTTATATATGACAAATATGACAATATATTTATGCAATCCTCGTTGGGTTTCGATGACCGAGATAGTCATCGGTGTGGACTTATTTAATTTGGATACTGGTTAGCCTCGCGAGCTGTTTGCGGAACGATCGTTACCGTTGATTTATAAGCTCATTCGTTTTCGCGATGGGCCCTTCCTCCACGTTAGCGCGTCGTTAGATACGTGTGCGTGCAAATACGCGTGTCTACATAGGCGCGTGTATGTATATTTAGGCACAGTTCGCATGGCACAAATGCCATGAACGCATTTGCTACCCCGCCTCGTACCCCGATCCCCCCCGAACAACCCCTCCCCCCCGAGCTAATTTCGTATCACGATCCTCAGAACGAAAGAGGCGAGGGATCGTTAAAAGTGCTCCGGAAACGGGGATTCCTTTTTCTCGCTTATTAATGAGTGTGAGTAAACCCGTTCTGGCGCGGCGAGGCACCCGAAACCATTTTGTCACCGTCGATCGTTAGCTCGACTCAATTTGCGCCCCGTCGGGGTCTCATACGACGTAAGCTCGTTTCGAGCCCGTCTCTACCCCGACATTTATTTCTTGAGACAAGAAAAATTTATTTACACTTCTTCACTGCGAACGGTGTCATTTAAAATTCTCGAAAAATTAAGAAAAAGAACACGCATTATAACACGCGTATGTATATATCTTCGTTACATTATTTTTGTTTAATTGAAAACAGATATTATTTATACTCTGTAGCTCATATTGATTCTTATCGATTTGATCTTGGCGTTTTTCGTAAATATGCATATTAGAAATTAAAGAAAAAAAATAAAGATAAATTTTATTAATGGAAAAATGTGCGAGATTGTGCGAGATTTAAAAGTCCGGCGGATGTTCAGATATCTCGTCTCTACAATGTCAAACGACACTTCCCCGTGGGATAACTATTTTATATGCAAAGGGAGATTAATCGTTATAAATGCAAATAGTTTGACTTCGATTCTAGAACCGATAGAAAAACATCTACGCTAGGAAATTGATTTACGGCGTATTAAACCGCGGTGTTTCGAGTAATCCATTTATCTCGTACAACACTTGTCGTGCCGCGTGATTTATCGCTCTTGCGGAACGTTGTTCGCCGGTGACTGTATCAGGATAGCGCAGTTCATTCATACGAAATACTGCGTATTGCACTCGGGAATTAGAGTGTTGTAACAAAAAAGCGGGATTATTAGTTTAATATTATTATCGACACTGACGACGAGAGGAGATTAATTTTTCTTCTTCACTGAAAGAGGAAATGCATAAATATCTCCCTCTGGAGGCATCGCGTGCTGAATACGAAGCAGCGATAATTAGTTCTCTCGTTGATGAAACCCCTCTCGATCGAACGTGGAGTGAGACTACCACTTCATCGGTATCCTTTTAATTCTTCTCACGTCGGTCTCGTGCTCTTCCGTAATGTCCTTCTTCTTCTTTCACCTTCTAAAGTTTCTCTGACGATATTATAGTAAATTTGAAACGCCGAGCATTCGAGATGAAAGTGCTGAAAGCCTGGCGGCATATTCCTCGCGATCGAATTGCAGCTTTGTATCGGCGCCATTTGAGAAAATTGCATTTTCCTTGCACACGGAAATGTTAAAAAGAGCAGCGCGTCTTTATCTAAGATCCAGCCATTAATTCACTGTAGATTTATGTCGCAGTATTTCGCAGATATAAATATTTTTATTGATCGATTTTAATCAGATTTAGAACTGCAACAGAGCTTTCCAGTAAAACGTATTTTAAGTAATTGAATTTTAACGCGATGCATCTAGTCTAATGTTATATAAATAACTCATGTTTTAAATAATATATTGTTTGAATTTTATGAATAAAACAACGATACGCAATTTTTAGTAATAGACATTTACAGCGCACGGTGTTTTGAATAGAAAGCCATTTTAAACCGTTCAAATAAAACCATTTTTACTGGTGATATAAATAATCCAGTTTTTTAAATATAAATTTTTTATTTAAAACATATTTTTTCATGAAAAAAAATTGGATATTTACAGATACTTTGATACAGTGCAATTTAAAAAGGAAATGCTGCTTGACAAACTGTTTCGGATTTAATTTACTCAGTTTTTTTTTTATTTTATTAAAACGTTTGTTTTTTTTTTTTTTTTATTTTACCCGTTTATCCCGACTTATTTTCGCTTTGCTGCGGTATGTATAATTCTATTTCCGATAATATTCAATAAATGCGAATCCTAAAAGCTTCTTTAAAGCGAATCTAAATGTCACGCCACGGTCGAGATGCACAATGTATCTGGTGTTTTGTTCTGTTAAGCACAGCCGTCAATGTGCCTCCACTTACTTCACAAAAACACAAAAAGAAAAACGAATATTCGTAAAAAAAGCACCGCGCTGAACGCATACTACGTAATATTACCAGGGCACACAACACGAGCAAATATTTCCTGCTTATTAAGCCGGAATATTGAATATTCTGTCCGGAGGGGCTGACAACTCTCCAGTTATTTCGTTTACTTGGTAAAAAAGGCGAGATCGCGATATACACGACTTGATTTTGCTGGAATCCTGTTTAAAATTTTTTAAATTTATATAGCCACAAATATTCATTATCTTTGCAATATTCATTATCTTTACTGCAGAGCTTATTAACTGCACATTTTTCCTGCCGGATTAACCACTAAATGTAAGTGCTAAGATTTTGCACATTTCCATTTTTTCCTATCTCATATATGTAATATAAAGTAGCATTATTATATCTTCAACACTAAATTATTTTTTTCCATTTTTTTCAAAATAGTAAAGCAAAAAAAAAAAGGAAAAAGGTAAATATAATTTATAAAATAGAGTTTTAAAAGATAAGTTTTTTTTACAATTATAATATATTTTTAATTGCACTTTGAAATTTTTTCTTGACTTAAACTTATTTTTATTATATTGTGCATATTAATCGCAAAGTTTGCATGACAGAGCCACCTGCGTTATTCGTATATAAATTATAAATTACATAAGCTTTTATACCAATTTAAAACGACTGTTGAAGTTTCCGTCCATTTCATACACATAAAAGAGTTTTCTGTTATTTTTAAATCTAAAAAGTTCAGCAATAAGGCCTGATTACTACGGAAGCATAATCGTGAAATCGCGCAAAATGTGATGGAACTTGCGTGAAATTTCTACCGAGGTAAAGGGTTCGGCAATGTTCAAGTTAAAGACTCGCGAAACTTTCATGAAAGTGTATAATGCAAAGCGACGAGGAAACAGCGAGGACGGAGATGGACTCGTGGATTCTTGCAAAAGCTTTCACGAATTTGAACGGCGGAAATTTCTTTCAGGTGAAACTTATGCCGATCATCCTTGACCCTTTTTTTAGGAACAGTAGACATGCCATATCGCCGTCAGATTCTTTTATCTATATGCATCTCTTACGTCTAGAAACTGCTACTACTATTCTACATATTTGGTACATTTGGTACATTTTTCTCGAACACGATTGTGTATAGTTAATGTGGCAAAACATCTCACATTTGTATGTTTATTCTTTGGTATTGCAAATGGTTCAACAGGTCTCTTTCGATAAAAATCTTAGCCGTCACGTCCATTGCCAATGACCTGGTCGTACTGATGAGATTCACAGTAGGTTTACCAAGCGCGTAATTAAAGCTTATTATCTTAACGAGCGTTGTAACAGCGGATAATCACGTTCCATATTTTATATTTATGAATACCGACTGATGATTAGCTTAGCTTTTAATTGGGATACACGGAAAACGAGTTATGCGTATATCATGCAAGTAAAGATATGCTTTCATAAGAACGAAACTATAGAAAACATATTTCTTCAGAATATCGAAATTATAGACACGTTTCTTCAAATATCAAAGTTAAGTTTTCTTGCATTGCTCTATAGTGAAAAATTGATATTGATCTCGGAATTGGTAAATTTTAATTTTTATAACTAAAAAACACAATCTTGAATCGAAAGCGCAACAAAACATATCAGATATAGTTTTATTTTTATATCAATGATTTTTTATATATTGTAATGTTTTTATATAAGTCGCAAGATTTTTAATTACTCACTTTTACTTCGGAAATTTCACGCAAGTTCCATCACACTTTTGCGCGATTTCACGATATGCTTCCGTAATCAGGCCTTTAAAATAACAGAAAATTCTTTTATATGCTTAAAATGGAAACTTCAACAGTTATAAATTAGTATAAAAGCTTATGTAATTTATAATTTATATACGAATAATATAAGCTCTTTCATGCAAAATTTGCAAACGATTAATATGCACAATATAATAAATAAAATAAGTTAAGTCAAAAAAAATTTCAAAATGCAACTAAAAATGTATTATAATTGTTAAAAAACTACTTGTCCTTAATATGTTACTCCACTTAGGGATGAGTTTGCTTTCTAATTATTGTAATATTTTAATACTTACATATGTCAGCACATAATGTCGTATTTTGTTATCTGCAAATTGAATACGAGCAAAAGCAGCTCTTCCGCATAATTAATTAAGTAGTATGTGTTAGTGGGAATTATGCCCCTGCATATTATTATTACGCTTATCATCTCGCATGAGAAACGCGAAACGTTTCCATCACTGGGCGGAGTGAAAATTCTTGATGACATTTGCAAATGAAATCAGGCCATTAAGGTACTGTCTCTTCCATCTTGTTCCGCGCTATTTCCACGAAGACAATGCGATGTTACTTCCGGCCTGTCCGCATTCCGCAGTTATCTTGCAGACAGATGACAGCGATATTGCTGCTGCCTTACGATTAATCTGCATATTCGTCTCGGTAACGATTTGTTCGTCTGAGCCGTGTCAGAAATATGACACGGAAAAGCTAAAATCGTATACGTAATCGTATTAAATTCCTTTCTGTTGTGTATCCTGAAAAAATGCGTGATAAAATTCTGAATAAATATAAAAAATGGATTAAATTATTTTTAGATTATTGTTTTTAATACCGAATAATTATATGATTATTTTGATGTCTCGACAAAATTATTTTGAGATGTATCTGCCCAAATATTTAAATATATTTGGGTGAAAAAAACTTTTTTTCCAATATATAAATAAAACATATTTGGAGCAATGATACGATGTGTCGATTTGAAAACCACATGTGGATTAAAGGATTACTTCAATTGAAGATGTTACAATCTCTAGAAATTCAACATTCTATTTCTTAATTCTGGATGGATGAATTTCTGAATTATATCTCGAATGGATACTGATTATTGAATTATCCGGCATGCGATATTAAAACAGTCTTAGAACCCCGTTATAATTTTCATATTCGCCGCAGTATACGAAGTAGTCTGTTTCTTCTATGATAAGACGTACCTCGCGTTGGATTCGCCGGGAGCACGTCTCGCAGTGACATTTGCAAATGATGTTAGACCGTATTAACGTGCCATCTTCCATTTACGTGGCACTTTGCGAGAGAGACCGAGCGAAAGACCGCGTCTTGTTCTTGCTCCTTGTGCGACTTCGCGCAGCCGAGCGAGCGAAGCCGAGCCGAGTCGAGTCGCTCCTAAACTAGTTCCAAGTTAATCGGTGACGGCGTTACCATTATGGTGTAGAGTTGCGAGGACGCGAGAGGACCAGAGACCTCCTGGAAAGATGGTCTAGCGGACAGGCAGGGAAAAGGGATGATTTGCATTTTAATTGCACTGGCAACCTTCCTCGCTGCTTTCGTCCGCTGACGGTCGTTGTACGCGACCCAACCAGCCCTTCCCACTTTCTCGCAAAGATCTGCTCGAATGACAACACCCGGCATTTTTCATTTAAATTCGTCGCTGTTAGTTGCGACTCACACGAACACGTTCACGGTAATTGAAGAGGTTGAGGTATTTCCGCATACCTGTATAAGTGCGCTAAATATATTGCCAGATGTTGCAGCAACGATTAGTGAAATGTGGGATGAGTGCTCATAGAATAATATTATTCTTGTACACCCGTTCGCTGAAATCTTTTGGCTAAGAAATATTTTTCTCTGTTGTTTAAGGGACCCATCTGTTTTAGATTTAAACAGATTTATTGCAAATTATTTTATACATATCTGTTAGAAATAAAAAATTATTAAAAATTCTTATATAGCGTGTAAAACTTACGAATTCTAGAATAATCTTAAATTATATAAAAAAAATGTAATTATTCTTTTCAGTAAAAAATAAAGAATTAAGATCGAATGCAAGAATCGTGTAAAATCTATCTTACATGATCATTGTTTTACAATGTGTGATAAGATGTGTATTATTATACGGAATTTTAATGAGTATTTATATAGAATTTTAATTATGTTTTTCTAGTGTCTCATAAAATGTGAAGAGCATGATGGCGTCTCTCTTTCTCTCTTCATTTTCGTGCGTAATTGAACGACGGCGAATAACAGCGCGGAGAAGTTTCCGCAAAGGGATAGTCGCGAACTTTGCCGCTAAGTTTCCCTTGTACCCCTTGGGCCATTAATAAATTTCACGCAACTGGATAATCGATGATTCGCAGGAATATAATGTGAGAATAGCTGGGAGTATTATTTACCTAATGGTCATTAGAGATATACGGATTAATAATTTACTTCAGTACAAAATACATCAACGTTTGTATTTTAAAATGCATAAAGTATAAAAGTACAATGCATTACTGAAATATATTTTATAAGAATTTTTTCCTGATTTTTTTCTAGATAATATATGCGTTACATTAAATACCACCGATATATTGATATAAATTAATTATTAATATATACAAATATATATACAAGTATAACTATCCTCCTTCTTCAATGCAGCATGCAGTTATTTATGTACATTTACTATCTGATTAATATTATTCTAAAAATTAGTCTGCTATAAATGCGTAAAATACTTGTTTGCCATATAACCTCTTTATAATCTTTTAGATTATAATATTAAAACATCGAACCGCGATATGTGACTATAATAAATGGCTAGAAATAATATACGATATTTCGTAATTAAATTTGCGAGATATAACGCAATACTTTTGTAACTAATAACTAGCGCACATGACGATTAATAATAATAGCAATCGGAATTTTTATTTTTAAATTTAAATTTTGTACTTATTCGCGAATAAAAATTTAATTTCTATAAAATACAATGTAATAATCTAAAAACTTTCTAAAAGTATCCTATATTTCCAAAAGTCCTCTATCCTATATTTTAGGTCTACTTCAAACTTTCAGTTTGAGAAATCCAATCGTAGATTGGATTATCGCTACCAGAAGAGCTATATAATTCGAGAACGTGTACCATTATTCGCACGCGTGCTTACGACAAGCTTGCGCCCATGCTAATTTACTGGTGAACCCAGTAAATTTGCCTCAAGAGCGGATGCAGGCCCATCTTCCTGGTCTCTTGGCAGAACTAGTTTAGATGCAACTGTCACCCCGATGTGACGTTAGCAACACCGTAGTACTGCTGTCTGTGCTTGTTTTACGACTTGCGTTACCGGCTACAATGGCGGTTCCCTTACACCAGCAACGGGAAGTTAAGGTCTTCCTTCCTGAATTCATTCTACGGCCCATCAGCATTTCCCTTTGATATTTGTCCTTCGAATTATTCAGTCGACCTGGTCCCTCTCCCGCCCGAGAGCCAGAAAGTAGCAAGAATCTCTCGCTGTTGACACAAATCGCAACTGTCTTAAATAAATAAGGGCTATCGCGTCCGGTTCAAACCGGATAGCTTCTCGTTTTAACATTTCGCAAGATGCATACGAGATCAGACTACTGAGAGATACTCAGACTAGTACTAATGATTTGGTGATTACATGTGTACATCGATATCTACCTAACGCACCTAATTTTTTGATGGAAGAAAGTTGATTTACAATGAAATTACAATTAAATTACAATTTAATTTTTTTAGAGCGCTCGAGTAATAAATATTATTTTTAAAATTAATATTAATTTTTAAAATTTCTGTAGTAATCGATGCATTAATTAATATAATTTTTACGTTAAAGTTAGTTAACGCTTCGCACTTTACATCCATTCTGTTTCTTTACTTACATATCTTTATAAATTTGCCACTCAGCTTTTGAAAAATTAACTTTTTTATATGAATTACAGTTAGCATTTTGTTTGTAGTTGTTTGTAACAATAATTTTGTTGTTTGCTCCATCTATTAAAAAATATAAAAATTTAAAAAATGACTCGCACCCAACACTAAAATATTTCAAATCCACTTGAGCAGTCGTTTTTAAAATCGTTTGTAGTTGTTTGTAGCACTTTTCATTTCGTTTGCAGTCAAATCGTTCAAAAATTCCAACAATTTAAACAAATGGCTTAGAGGGAAGTTTGCCATTTTTTAAGATAGCGAAAATCCGCTTGCGCAATCTTTTTTAGAATCGTTTGCCGGTTGTTTTCCGTTTCGTTTGTAGCTCAATTGTTCAAACGATTCTAAAAAAAAGACTATGCAAGCGGATTTATTGTAACTTTCGCAGGTTGTCATTTGTTTCCATACAAAAAGTTAATTTCAAAAATTGGATTCCAAGGTTCACAAAGGTTACTTACATTTCTGAATTGGATTGAATACAACCGTAATTAAATGCAACCATTCCCCCAACACGCGCACCATGGCACATTACCACTACTGGTACTAGTTTTACGAGCTTTCACGCTAGCAGTCTCCCGACTGCTGACTGAGTTTGTCCTTTCGCGCTCCGAATTCAATGCGGTACCATCCGTAAACTTGTCGACGCTGCCACTCCTCGAGGTTTTTAGCGACACTTGAGAGGGTCTTCGCCTAGAATTAATGTAGACAGACCTTCGATTTTGATCCTTACGCGGCGAGTCCTGACCTGAGGATGACGACCTGCTTTCATTCTTGTTCTCTTGCGCGTCAGGTGACATCGTACTCAACCTTCTCGACCTCTTCCGTATCGTTTTCTCGGGCGAATCGAGCGTATCTGTCGATGTGGCGTTGCAATGTTTCTTCAATTTTCTTTGTGTCATCGGTGATAATAATTTTGGATCCTTAATTAAGCTTTTGTCTTTCTTCATAATTTTTTTCCGTCTCTGTCCGCTCGGCGAATTTGATGCGCTGACCGTTTCCTCGTCTTCATGATGCGAATCGCCATCGATCGACGTTTGCGTTTGTGCTGGTACCTTCGTGATATTATCATAGTACATCATTCCGCATCTCTGTGAATAAAATTGGCCGGGTCCTCGCGGCACGAACGGAACGTTCTGGCGTAGATTCTGACTCTGCAGATATCGATTTGCATTCAATCTACCCAAACTCGCCAGCTCATAAGGCGTTGCAGAAGGTATCAAGGTGCAAGGACTCGGTCTCTCGAAGGAAGTCACTTGAATGTCCTGCTTGTTGCTCATCAGTTGATCGCTCGCTATTAGCAATCGACTCTGGTCCGGCAAGTGTGCAGTTCGAACCTTCTCGTTGAGATGAACACCCCGATTGTAAGCTGGTACAGGATACGGATAAGCAAGCTTGTCATCGTTCACCTGAATAGAAAGTGGCGTCGTAGTGGGTGGAGGATTCGGTTCTTGGTAATTGGGATAAATCTTGTCGAAGTTTCTTAGAAAGGGATTCCTGAAGAGACGATAATCTATCGAGGGTAAGTTAGGTACCTCCGGCGTTTCCGGACTCGGCGCTTGTTCGACTCGTGGTATTTTTAGCGTCACGTTTAGGTGACTTTTGTAGGGTTTATTAGAGAAACCGCTTATATTGTCCAGAGTATTGTCGCTTTTCGTGAGCGTTTGAGATTCAACGTGATTCAATTTCAATTGTTGCGCTACACTTTGAGACTCGCTCGAGAGATCTTGACACGATATCGATTTCATTAATTGATTAGCCGGAACACTTTTACTATCCGAGATCAGTAGGTTATCTGTACTCAAAAAAGTCCTCGAATCGTTTTTATCTCTTAAAGCAAGGTCCTCGCAAGGTACCGCACCGTTTACATAAATGTCTGCCGAACCTTTTAGTCCCGTAAAAGGATTAGTTCTCGAAATCACTGTGGAAGCCGTTTTACCGCTACTTGAACTAGTTCCGGTTCCAAAATAATTTACACTGGCGGTTGGTGACTCTTCCTCTTGTTTCTTCAATTTGAAAGGCAGCGACGCGAAAAATTGTTTAGGCTTTCCCGTCGCAGTAGACTCTTCGGCATTTTGATTCTCACTTCGTGAATATTGAATATCCTTTTCTCCGTTCACCATGATAGATTTAGAAGAATCCACTGCTGACTTCCTGCTGACTTCTTCGGCATTCGAAAATTGTGTTTGTGAATCTTGTATACTTGATATCTCATCGAGCTTCGTCGGTTGCCTCGTACTTGCCTCTCTTCTTACGAAACTGAAAGTATTTAATGGCAGGCCTCCCAACGAGGAAATTGTTATCGATTGCGAATCCGGCTTTTCTGTCACTTGCATTTCCGTTATTGGCATGACAGGAGCGTGGCTCGTATCCATATAGGTCGGCATTTGTTTTTGAGAAATCATGTCGTTCTGCCAACCGACAGGTGGAAGGTGAATTTGAGGTAGCGTCGGATCGACTTGTTCTAGATCCCCGGCGTCTAAATTGGCCAGCGAGATCAAGGGATCAGATTGTAATCCTGAATATGATGAAGCCAATAGCGCGGACGTATCCATGGACAGCATTAAATCCATCGTACTTGGAAACTCGAACGGGTACTCGGTGTAATAACTGGTTCCACTAAAACCGCTCGTCGGCTCATACGTGGCCGGATAAAACGGGATGTTATCGTGAAGCTGCCGAGGACCGAGAATCGGCGGAGGCGGATGTTCTGCAGCCTCGTTTCCCTGGCCCTGCTCCGACGGTGTCGTCTCCTTCTTATCCTTATCTTTTTTCAGCTCCTCCTCCTCGTCGACAACCGATAGATCGTCGAACTCTATGTGAAGTCGATGCATACTAGTGCTCATCTTCTCGGAAGAAATCTTCTGATTCTCCGCGTTTTCTAACTGCTCTTCTTGATTGAAGTCCTTGATCATTTTCTCATTATTTTCGCGCTCTTCCTCGTCTTCCTCGCAAGAGAAGTCCGACTGCAAGCCGTCATCCTCCTCGGAACGATCCTGCAATTTGCAGCAGATTCCAACACATATCGTCATTTTGATTATATCGATCACAACAATGATATTGACGCGTGATAAGTTAATATTTTTAGAAAATAATGAATGAAAATTTTCCCATTATTTTTCTTTTATTCCGTTAATGCTTATTATGCTTTATCAATTTTATTATGAATTGTTCATATAGTTTCTGACATCAATGCAATTAAGCCGCCTACCTCGTCACTTTCGTCGCGATTCTTCCGTTTTTTCAAGATATCCTCGAGTTTGTCGTACTCGTCCCTGAGACTCCATATTTCTCTACGCAGCTGCTCGTTCTCCCGGCGCAGTTTCTTAATATCATTCTGACCTGAAATTACAACAGACTAGAACGTTTCGACGCACTAAGACCACCGAATGAGATAGTCTTATAACGAAAAGATAAACAGACATCTCGGCAGATTTGACTCGCAATTTTTCTCGTGGAAATCACTTAATCACCATTCGGTGATTACAAGGACCAACAACATACGGCTGATCGCAATACGCGTTGCATCTATCAGAACGATCGATCATTGGTCAACGTGGCAACAATCTCCGCCTGAGATGCCAGCCTCCTCTCTAACCCTGCGCCCTTTCCTAACCGTGCGTCAAGAAGCCGGTGATAAATCACCAAACCGGGCCTTCCAATTACTTAACTTTGCAGAGAGAGATAGAGAGATAGAGATTGAGAGAGAGAGAGAGAGAGAGAGAGGGGGGGGGGGAAGAGAGAGAGCGCAAAAGAAATCTCGTCGTCCATGCGTATAATGCGTTAAATATTTTCTGGGGAAAATACGCTCATCACGCGTGCGCGAATACAAGCAATAGTCTTTTAACGATAAAAACACCGAAAGTGTTTCGTGTACAACAGAGATATAAAGAAATAGGTAGCCTAAGTTTTTTTTATTATAAGATTTAGATTCATTTAAGAATAGAGAAAAAAAATGTTATATTATTGATTGTTATATTATAAATTGTTATATTATTTATACATATTCTGTATAAAATTTAATTTTATGTTATATTCGTTATATAGCATTTCTATTTGAGTACTGTATATTTCCAGAAACTAAATTATGTAAAAATTCTACAAACTTTTAAATTTTTCAGAATTATATGTGTAACAAATTTTTATTTTATTCCATATTTTTTCTATGTACAATATATGGTACATGTATCTAGGATCAGTCAGGTCGGATGATGTATGCAGATGCAAGCTCCATTGTTAGAAACGAAGTCGATCGATTCTTCTTTTTAAGCGTTAGTGATCTTCGAACCCACCTAGATGCGAGTTAAGTTAAGTATCTCATCAGTCATCGGTGCCTCCTACTTCGATGATTAATGGGTTTGTGCTTGGAGCGTGTTTTCCCAGCGCTTGAACTACGACCCGATCGCGGAAGTTTTCAGATAATTCAGCGATCTATACCGTTACAGACTTTTTATTATTTATGTTGTATACGCGTAATACTTTTTTCTTTTTCAAACTCGACCAGCTAGTGTTTTAAACATTAGATGCTGGGCAAGAGCAAAGTGAAAAAGGGAAAAAGAATCAAGTCAAAGGCTTATCTTTTGTATGAAAGAATCTACATAATATAGCAGTAATGTATTCTTTTCTATTCGTAACGCGCGGCACGCTTTACGTGCATCTTCATTCTTTCCTGATTTTATAAAGATATTAATTTATTTATAACACACATACATATAAATTATCACAAAAAATTATGGATGATACAAATATGAAAAATGATCAGACTATAGATAGAAATTCAGCTTCTGTTTTTTTTTGTTTTTTTTTTGTTTTTTTTTTTTAATTAGGTTTTTTATAACGCGAAACATTGTCAATAGTTTATCGGTTTGTGTATGGTTATACATGAAAGTTGTGTAAAAGCACACTCGCGATAACAGTTCTCTTAAGCCTAGATAGTAAGTGTGTATGTGCGTGTAACAAGAAAAGCCATATGGTAAATCAGGATTTAAACCTGGCTTACCAGTCTGAAATTTAAATAAATTAAATCCTTCCGGAGGTTCATAAATTCGGATTTTCCCTGTGGACACCGACGGCTATTTGGATGCTATTAAAACTTGGACCATTTATCTTCTGTATGAGCCCCGTTTGAAAACGATATTTGTTCAAATATACTGTAACCGATCATTGATCTTTTTATTTGTATTGATGTCGAAATATAAAAATCACCCGATGCAATTCGGACATTATTAATTTCGTTACTTGGCTCGTATGTATCTGAAATATTTGTTTCATAGCAATTTTTTAAAGTAAAGAAAGACTTGTTTATTATCGACGTTTATTCACGAGATATCTCGTGTTAATCAATGAACGTTTTATTTAATTTTTAGTATTAATTTTTAGTGTAAGTAGTGTCTTATATGAAATTTTTGTCATTAATTTACTTTAAAAATTTGTGTTGTAAAAAAGTCGATTAGCCAAAAAGTCCGCTTTTAAAATAGTTTTCGGTAACGCAGTTCGGAAAAATAAAGTTACAGTCGGTCGGTTTGTTTGAAACGGACTCGCCAGCACGCATGACGTTTACGAGCGACGTACAAAAAGAACGAATATCGCATGGCTTATAGATCTTACATCAAAATATCGTAACGATTTTTTATTTGGGTTTAGGTGAGCTCGCTGGCGCAAATACGCGCGGATATTTTTAGCTGCGTGCAGAATACCCTTCAATCAAGCATCATGCTGAATATTTGCGAGTAGCGACGTAATATGACTCACTGAAAATGCTCTCGGCGACCGGTGTCCATTTTATTTTCGAGCATGATGATCGTGACAGTTCGAGTTTCGTATGGGGATCAAGTTTTACTCATATGGGAATGTTGGTTATGACATCCTATGCCATCCTAATTTGTATGTTAGATTCACATATGATGTGTTCGAAAGTGACATAAGCTAAATTTAAAAGAAGCTTATTAAAATCATATGCATTGGATAATATTTGTTTTATGAATCGAAAAAGCAAGAAAGTTAAATTAATCAAATTTAAATTCATTGAATTGCTTTATTAATGCCTATATTTAGCTCGATTTGACATTTTGATCATTTAATATATATGAGGATTATATTTAATACTAAGATAGATATTCAAGATAAGATATTCAAAATCACATATTCATAATCAGATATTCAAAATCAGATATTAGAATTAAATATGAAGTAATCATTTCAAAATTTGACTTCTTCCATTCATCAATTCGTATTCTCGCTCGCTAACATCTTGTTACAAGCGTTAGATGAGAATATCTTCCCGCATGCATATTTTATCATCTTTTTACATCATGCCGTTCGTCAAAGTACGCTTTATTCTTTGCTCGTGAGGAAAGAGAGAGTTTTAATTATGCCTGCTCAAACACGTGGCATCAGAAAGGTTTAATCACTCGGTACTGTTGGCTTCGTGTTCGTCCTTATTTCCGTCGCACGGAATCCTTTGCGTCTTTAAAAATAGCATCGGTCCGATATTTCTCACGAAGGACCGACATTAATTAATCCTGGCAGTTAAAAAGACCGAACCGTCCTTCGTATTCGGATCGCATCGTCTTTCGGAAGGCAGAGTACACACGAACGTACTTGTACGTAAACTCGTGAATCTGCGTTTTTGAAAAAAAAATAAAAATAAAAAATAAAAGGACAAAGAAAAGGAAAGAGAAATTACATAGGGACGGGAAAGAGAGTGGGCGTACAAGCCTTCGCGTTTTTCGTTGGCATCCTCGGTCTCCTTTCGTTTGCTGTGGGCGTTTTCGCCGCGAAGGTGATCAAAGCAGCTGCGAAATACATATTTGGTTTTGCCAACTCGCCGTTCCTATCAGCGGGCCGGAATTTCTTCTGGCTCTTTGAAAAGTGGAAATTGCGTCCCGGTCGACGAGAACGAGTGTAAACGAACTCGGAGAAAATATTCCCGGGATATTCGCTTTTCACTCGTGACGCCGCCTCTCTGCGACTGTGTTGCTTTGAGGCGAGACGCTCCTCGCGAATACGAGAAATCGCACGGGGGTGCGCGGCCATAGGCGTCCGATTGATTTTGCAGAAAATTTCGCGTGCTTGTTTACACGCGATTCGTATGATTGAGTCTGCTAACGAGCGAGTGAAGCACGAGTGAGATGAAGCGCGTTGCTCAAGACTCGTGAATTCTATGTTGCGTCATAATGAGATATGCAAACGACGTCTCTAAGGGGAAAAAGAAATAAAATATAAGATTGATGATATACATGTACACAAAAAATATAAATCTTAAATCAAGACAAATATCCTCGTATATAAGCAAGAATATTATAATCTTCTTAAAAACTTTCTAATCTTGATTTGATGGGACTTGTATTGATGCAAATATTACTTTTGCTCAACTTAAAATTAAAAATCATCTATAAAAATTGTAATATTCTTGCTTATATTTGAGAATATATAGTTTTGATTTAAGATTAATTTTTTTCTGTGTAAAATCCCAATATAATAATGATTTTGCATTTTGAAGAAGTAACAAGATTGTTATTTAAATCAAATATAAGCATTTCTAGTCATATCTTTGCCCGATTTAACGATATGAATCAGCGTCGGATTATTTGGCGTGACGGAATAATTGTCACACTTATATTACTCGCGAAACGCATATGCCTAAGTGATTCACAGTCGACGATAAACGAACGGTGGTCTCGCAGTTGAGTGTTAATTCATCGCTGGCAGTAAACCAGAATGGCCGTTAAAGCATTTCTCAAGTCGGCGGGAATGTCGCAGAATCGACAAATAAAACACGCAATTCTTATGGCAATTATATCTTATACAAAAAATTTTTAAATCGTCCTAACAAATCGTACAGTTATTGCTTATATATCAATTATCATGTTAATCTTTTTCATTTACATATAATTATCTTTTAACATACTGAGAAATGTTTTTTATAAAAAAAAAAAAAATGATCTTAACTGTACGTCATTATTTTTTATTTTTATTATGATATGAGAATCACTTTTAAAAGTATCGTTTTTGTAATTTTGGACTTAAAAATTTCGCTGTAATGTAATTTCTCGATGTCATTTCACGGCGAAGGCCGCTGGAAACGTCCGCAGAGGAGACCGCGTCTAGACCAGGTAATCTAGATCGACAGCTCGTCGCGTTAACTAACACTTCATTTAAGGCTCCAGCAAGCTCGTAGCTATGAAGCATGGTCCTTCTGGATATAATCGAACGTGACACGGCCGTCCATCCGTCGGCTGCCAGACCGCGCCCGAATTAGATCGCGCCAATATCCCATGTAAATTATCGCTAACAGACCGCCGTCGTAATACCGAGAGACGAAGTAGCTCCCCGCGGACAAGTCTCCGATGGTTACGTGGAAGGTTAATCTTACCAGAAATTTCTTTTTATGAGACAAGAATCAGTGTCTGACATCATCTCCCACTTTTAATGAAAATGCTCCTCCTTTTTCCAATAAAAAGTGATCTTCTAGACAAAGCCTGAACTTAACGTATAAATTCTGATGTATTATTATTATTATTATTATTATTATTAGATAAATTAAGATGTATGTGCAAGTTTTTATAATATTTTGATCTTCTAAATTAGCTTATGAAAGATCCTTTAATTTTTTTTCAATTTGATAAAGCTATTTAATTTTTGGCATAAAATAGTTATTATTTTAGCATCACACTTAAAAAAATTATTATTTTTAAAACAATAAATTTATAAATACGAGATCGAATTCTTAATAATATTTTTTATTATTTTTTCTATCTAGCATGATAGTATTGCAGAAATATGATTGTCGTGAGAAAAACTTGAACGGCATCTGTTTCCAAGTGATTCCAATTAACTCGTTGTTGTCTTTTATCTTTCAACCGTGTTAAATTCGATGAAACCGGTCGTGGCCAGGTCGATCGATCTTTCTTTTTAAGAGGAATACATTAATATTCGATGACCGCGATGGTAGAACCACCTCATAAATATCTGACCCTTTCGTCTTAATGTCTTTTTTTCTCTTCAGATTCAATCTGGCGCCTCACGAGAGGTGTTAAGAACCGATCTAATGAAGGCGCGCATCGAGACATGCGGGCTTTCGTTTTCGGGAACTGTTGTCTGAGATCGTATATATGCAAAGGTTGGAGCAAAACCTATCCCTGCTAACCCTCTCAGATTCATTTATCCTCAACAACTGGTTTCTTTGTGAGTCGAAAGTAATAATAATAATAATAATAATAATAATACGAATATTATTTTTGCGAATTATATTATCTTCACAATTTATTATAATTTATATCACGAAACCATTATTATTAAAATTAATTTTTTATAAATCGAATATTGTTGTCAAATCAGATTTTTTAATGAAAAATATAAGTTTGCGAAATGCGATATTTAAGATTTATTTCTTATGCATTTTCTCATTTGCTAGAAAAACCTTTAGAAGAAGATCTTTTTTTCAACAAGTCATGCTTAGCTTTTGATCGAACAACTTGATGCCTTTAGACTTTGGGCCTCACAGATTTATAACTAAATGCAACGTTGTATATGCAAGACTATCGCCACGGGGCAGCCGTACCATTGACAGAATGACGAACGTTCCAGGTAGTCGCCGGTTACACTGAGGGCTCGTAAATCAGGAGATATTTTCCATTTCGATGTCCAGAGAGGTGTTTTTTTTTTTTATTCTTTTTTTGTACAAACATAATGCCATCACCATCGCGAGGAAACCGCATGCTAAAAATGACGTTACAATGTTGCAAAAGCGTGCTGCGAAACGAGGTCCGCGCATCAACTCTACGTTAGCGAAATTGTACGTTTTTTCCTCACTGCGTATGTCACGGCTTATCGGCGAACTACCCCTCTGGGGTTAATCGAACCCAGGCAGGTTGAGATAGCGCGTTTGCGAACGCGATGGATGAAAGCTGCTTCGGACAAAAGTGATTTGTGTCGCGATAAAGCTCCATTAACTTAAGAGCAGATTTTTAAAGTGCAAAATTAAGGTTTATCGATACAAACTATAAATGGATACATTTTTTCCTTTTTTCTCTAATAGAATTAAAAAATATACTTTAATCAAGTTAATTGCTTGATAACTTGAATATTAATATATGAGAGTGTTTTAAATTTCAATAACTCAAAAATTTTTCTTTATTTCATGATATTAATAATAAAACATATTAATTGAAAATAAAACTATTCTGTTAGATGCTAGAAATCATTGGTTATCTAATTAATTATCTTATTAGTAAAGTTAATAATATTGATTGCTAAATAAAAATGTTTTGATAAAACTTTCTATGAAGACTTTTAAGAATTTTGAATTCTTTTAGGTCAGGTTACTACTTATAATATATTTTTTTTTTTTTAATTTTACGCGCGCGCGCGATCTCCAGAGAGATTCTCTATTGACCAATTAGCACGTTCATCAATATTGGCATATTATATGTATGTATCGTCTAGGACAAGGCATACAGCAAACATGCGCGAATGTGCCGTCGATTGATTGACATAGATATATATTATACAATGAACACCGTCGCAAAATAAGCGATCGTTGTTTATGGTTTCGCCTGGTCGACGGACACCTACGAGGTGTTCCCGCGTATACGCGTTTTATAGCCACTAGAATTCTGACACGGCTGAATTATCGTCGACGCATATCGCGGATGTATATATATATATATATATATATATATATATGCGTGCGTGCCTATGTGGAAATAGACATATCCCACGGGTGTATTCCTGGACACGCACAGTTCCATAGAATATCCAATGACGTCGTTACTAGACAGCTCGCATTCCGGCTAGTGTATACAATCATGTCAAAATATCCACTTGCCATATTTCGAAATAATTACCATTGGCAATTTTTTTTCGATGTTTTTTCGTTGTTTTCGTTTAAATGTCAGGTTTCATCGGAGATGCTGCGTAACGGAAATAAAAAATAATATAAATTGACATATCGTTATAATATGAATTGAAATATCGTTATTTAACTCCGAGGCACTTAAGTTTAAATGGATTTTATTCAATTTTGTACTTTAATATTTAATATTTAACTTATATAAATTAAATGTCGCAAAAGACTTAAAGAATCACGACAAGTAATTAATGTCTTTATTTAAACGCGTTGTTTTTTTATATATATTATAATTACTTATTAATAATTTTCTAATAGAAAATATATAAAATTAAAATACAAGTAAATTTAATTGTCTTCTTAATTAAATTTAAAAAATTTTAATTTTCATAATTTCTTTTATTTCAATATTTTATTTTAATGTTCAGTTGCCACGTATAACTGTTTCGAATAAATTAGCATTTGAGAAACTATTAACTATATACAAAATACAGCACAAAATACAGTGCAACGAAAGTGCCTTGGGGTTAAATAATTCCGACCAGGGTAGTTCGGTAAAATTTGCGGTTTGCTTCGGCAACAATGGAGCCACAAAATCTGAAATTTATACGAGCAGGTTTAGAAGTTTCACTTTAGTGGGTACTTTCGGAACTGTAGGGAGAAGGTAGGATCGACCTGGTGTTTTCATCTCTCGCTCACGCGAAAGTTTTGGTGCAGGTGTTTGCATCCGCCGATGCATACGATCGTGCATTTTGCGTGCGCGTCGATTGAGCATTCGAAAAGTACGGAAACTCGAACGTCTCGCTTTGTGAACGTGACGACAACGCTCGTTTTCCTTCGCAGCATAGGAGATTTTTATGAAAGCTCCTGGCTGTAAGGTGTCTCGTGACACTTTCCGAGGAACAGAGACAACGTCTCTACGTTACAGTGAGTTTGCGTTTCCGCCTACCGCGCATTGAAAAAGCTCCTCGTCTTTCGCGCTTTCAGCTTCCATTCTCACCGCTTTTTTCCTCCCAACAACGTGAATATATATATATATATATATATATATATATATATATATATATATATATATACAGTCTGCATTAAAAGTCGCAAATTTTTATTCGTCGCTTTTAATTGAAAATTGTTTAACTTTCAAAAGTTTAATTAAACTACGTAACTTTCGAGTCGTCGACATTTCTCCGTCTCAAAATTCTCTTTTTTAATATTTTAGCTCTTGTTAATGAGTATTTTAAGAATTAATATTAATCGCGTGATATTTTGACTTAAAGTAATGTTATATCACAATTTATTTGAAATTGATTTTAAAAAGAAAAGATTTTATCATTTAATAAAGAGTAATTTCAATATTAACTTTCTTCGTTGTAATTTATTGATTCAAAAAATAATCGGAATGCATTATATGTGCAACATAGTAGACAATACTGTCTGGCGTTTCGTAATAAACTATGCGTTACTTCGCGACGTTAGCAAAAATAGTACAGTTTTGTTGGCTTAATCTCATCTTGTTGAGCATTATTAGCAATTTATCGCTCATATTTATTCGAATTTATTTTAATTTATATAGTAATCTTGATCAAATAGAAAAAAATATCTTCAAGTTTGATGCATGATTTTAAATTGACGCAATAATGTCATGTTTTGTTATTACTTCACTATGCATCTTGCAATACAATTATTTGATTTTGTCCATTATTTTTTAAACAATATTTTAACTGATATTTTTTTATAATTTATAAATTCCTTTATCTTGGAACAAATCAACTCACTGTCGGGGTCCATTCTTCCCGTGAGGACTTCTCTGAGCAGCGACGGAGCTAGCAAACTGAATAGTGACATCAGTTTTATTTCTGAAACACTCGCACTGTTATATCACTTTATTTTCTTATCTCACTATATTATATGATACACTATATTATATGACATTACGCATAAATAATATTTTTATTTACTATTCCTTTATAAGATCACAAAATTTTTTACACCACCAATTGTCCACCATAATATAACAAATCTCCGAAGTACTTGATAAAAATCACAGAATTGCATAACATAATCCAAATTCAGTAGCACAAAGAAAAGATGATTCTTGTTTTATATTTCTGTTTACTTATCAAACTCGTCAAATAAATATTTGTCACTACTCGCTGTCGTGTTGCACCTTCTCCGTATGAAACTCCACGGATGCGGGCATAATCGGAAAACGGTACTGCATACCCACCGTGAAATTTCTGTGTTTCTGCGAGAGAAGCGAGTTCTGAGCGTGTCGCGTGCCCGGGATTACTTTCGCGTCGGTGCTTATTGTTAGTCAAGATCGCATTGTCAACTTGGGTTCCTGGGAATCTCACGGATGCGCCCCTCACCGCGGCATGTTGGAGTTCTTGGCTTATGCTAATTTTGCTAGTCAGGGATCTCCCTCACTTCCTTCTCCTTCTCTCTCTCTCTCTCTCTCTCTCCTCTGAGTCCCACGTGTGCCTCTGCAATGACTGCAAGTTCGTCACCGTCACGTAAATGATGTGCATGTGTCACCGGCATATGTATCATGTTATACGCGTCTGCGCAGAAGTCTGCATTTAAGTAACGGTACCAGGGTATATCGGATCTCCTGTGTCTTGTACTCGCTAATTATTACCCTTTTGTGGGAGCTAATTATTATCCTTTTAGGAGAAGTCAGTAATCATTCGTTTCAATATCGATACAGATTTTTTAATTACAATCTGTAGTTCCGGTTGAAGAAAAATTTTACGAAAGATTAGATTATATTTTGTAGCAATTTTTTAACATTTGTAACCATAACTAATTATTTAATATTATATATTATATATATATATATATTTTATTTTGTTATCAAAATTCCTTAATATTATAAATAAAAATAATTTAGTCATTAAAAAGTACGTCACACAGTTAAATGATGATGAATGTCTTTTCAGAAACACGCTTGCATTTGATAAATTGACAATATTTCATTGTGTGTAGTGACTGTTTCTTTTCGCAAGTAAGTAATGACTATGAATATTTCATTTTGCAAGTAATGCATGTGTTTATATGGCTAGCGAATTAATGATGAACACGCAACACCGAGTCTTAATTCCTTCATCTGTCAGGGGACATATATTGCCCAGAAAAAAGCCATTTGTGCGCGGAAAGAGTTCAATGGCCTCATAAAATTATTTCTGACAGTGATATAAATTCATCTTTAATTCACCTTGGGATTCAATATCGTTGCGATAATACGGTCGTCTTTGCGAATGTGTCTAGCACGTCGTCTTTTACGAGGATTCATTCTTCCGCTTTCCGCGGAAAAATTTCTTGTCGAGTCGTTATAACAAACTGATATTTGCAGGCTTTTGCGAGGCTATAGCGAGAGAGAGAGAGAGAGAGAGAGAGAGAGAGAGAGAGAGAGAGAGAGAGGGGAGGGGGGAGAAGAGAAAGAGAGAAGCTTAGCCACGTATCAGATTTTATCAGTGAAAATCGCATTCACCTGTGTGCGCCATAGACATTATCGCGTTTTCCTTTTTACGGACGAAGAGTTGAGTCAGCGACAAGCAGATGAAGTTGGGAGGGAGCAAGGTGTATTAAAAACTTTTTTCATAAAATGTCTTGCGCGAAGTAAGTACTATGCTACAGAAGAGAGAAGAGGAGGAAGGGAGAGGTCTTTTTCTGGTTTCGTTCATGTTAATGACATTTCCCGAATTCATTTATTCGATGTTTCCACCTCCGTTACTCTGCTAGTTGTTAGAAAGCATCGCGTGGCTTGTGGTTTTTTAATATTATTACGCTGTAACATTGTTCCTTAATACATGCTTAAATAAGCGTGTCTTTTTACAATTTATATGAGACGAGCTTGAAATTATATTAAGAACAATTGGAATTGTTTTTCATATTTTGTTACAACGTTACTCTCTGTTCGATTATAAAATTTAAAAAAACAGGAAAAATTTTGATAATTTAATTTCTACTGATGATTTAAATTGATATAATCGTTATATTGTTTATGTAGGCAGAGAACTTTTCTCTTATAGTAATAATGAATATAACTTAGTGATAATTAAACCACCTTGCGGGATTGCAGAAAAAAAGGAACATCAGAAAGCCATTTAAAAGATGCTCGTCCATCGTCAGGACGAGCATATTGAGAGTTAAAGGGTTAAACTATTTAGAAACTCTTAAACGAGCTCGTACCGGAATTCCGCGACGAAGAAAACGAGCTCTCCTTTTCTTCACGTCTCGTTGACCTGGTCGAGTCTCTTCTCTGCATCGTGATCATCTCCCGCTCCTTCCATTTCTGTGCGCGCCACGGGGCCTCGCTCATGTGACGACTCCTTACCGAGGGGGGTTGACCCCCCCCGGTTTCGCGGCTCGCCACGATCTCGTCAAATCAATAGCGAATTCGCATTACCTACGTATGCGCACCGTCTCTCTCTCTCTCTAATGGAGTCACGCGAGCTCGAGTGATGGGGGTCATTTCGTCGATCGAGTCATTAAATAATCCATCAGTGTTTCATCAATAAATAGCCGTTGCTGGCTAACGGCGTGCCTGAACTTCATCCTTCTCTCGGGTTTATTCCGGGAAAGAACGGGTGAGCGAAAACAGCCGTTTCTCGAAGTAGCCAGTCCTTATTTTCGCGACCGTTCTGTCAGTTAACTGCATCGACATCGTGCAACAACATTCGTTGCTCCTTTCTCCTCCATCAAACCAAGTGCTTTTCATGACAACGTACTTTCCATGAGCAGCTGCGATGTCCCGTACTGTACGAATGACGTTTGTTTTCCGATGTCATTTCAAGTAATGGCAATGATGAATTGATGTTATTTAAGACAATTAAGAAAATCCTAAATTTTAACTGCGACGTGTTTTCTTTTTTTTTTTAATTAAAAAAAGTTTTTTACATCATTTTAATTGAGAGATTAATTTTAAATGGGATTTACAAATGTTGGTTTAGTGCGGAATGCCACTAGTCGGTAGTCACAAACGAAGATCCCCGTGAAATTATCTGATCATACTTTTTATCAGCGCGAAAAAAATTCGCACAATTCTCTCATCATATTGTTTTACTCGTTCTTATATCTCTCCGAGCGAATTTGCCGCGCACTTTGTCCCGAGCCTCGGGAATTTTTCGTTACAGTTCAATCTCCGTTTCGACGTCTTTCTCTTTCTTGTTACGTAACACCGAGATGCGCTTCTCCGCCAGATGTGCGCCTCCGCACGACGACGTCGCGACGCCAAGGCCCGACATATCACAGTTCGAGACTTCGAGCGACGACGAGCGGGTTCTGAACTGATTCCGGACCGTTTTCGCTTCCGGGATCGCACTCTGCAGATTTGACAGCTTCCGCGAAAAGCGTGCCGGCCGTTTAGAGTCGCCGGGCGAAACTAGTGCGACGCGTGGCTACATCACTGCGGCGGTCTTCATCCCTACCGCGAGCTACCTCTTCTTCGTCCGCTTCTTCATCGCGCGTCACGAAACCACCGCCGCAGGTCTCGCTTTCTCTATCTCTCTCGCGCCCTCGCGACTATTTAAATCTTTTGTAGTCCCCCGTGGTAGTCCCGCGACCAGCACTGTATCGTTGCGCCGAAGTAGCACACCGACATACATTGACGTGTTTCTTCTCCAAATAAGGAATTTTTGCTCGACAAGAGCAGTGATTTGTATAAAAATATTTTTTTATACAAAACGAACAAAAATATTATTTTATGATTTTAAAGAATTATTTTATGATTGCAAAATTTCCAAATAATTTGAAGAAAAAAAAGAGAAGCATCTTGATATCAGTTTTACAGAGTATTTTTAGGAAAATTTATAGAATATATGTAAATTTAGAATACGTTTATTAAGTTTGCGGATAAAAAAGCATCTGATGTGAATGTTGGTATACCGACAATGTTGATATGTCGGCACTGATCAACGTCATTATATCTTTTGATGTTATTTTAGAAACTGATCACCGAGGGCGATCTTATAAATTTCACCATTTTATTACCCGCCTTGACCGCGATATTACGTAAAAGCTATATAGTTTCAATCGAGTAAGAGATCTCTTTCCTTGACCACATATTACTTAAATTTATGTGTTTGCATTCATAAGTGCACTATGTGTATACACTATATATGTCGATAATATTGCCGTTTAAATTATACGGACGTCAAACATAAGTTCTAGCATCGTGATTACATTCTCAGGCATTCTTATTTTTGGCTTCGTCTGCTTTCCTTAACAATTTATTTTCAGCGATTTAATATCGTTTGTCATCAGTAGAGACATCGTCAGTTCTTGTGTTTAACATCATCAGTTTTGAAGTCCGACAGTGGCGCTATATTTTTGATATTGAAGAAATTTGGTGTCGGTGCGAACTGGGGCGATGATAAATTGTTCATTAGAACCGGCACCGTTTCTTCACGCGGCGATGTAATCTATCAAGAGGTTGAAAAAGGACTCGAAATAATCTCCGAGCTTGACGTAGGTGGCGTCTGGTTTTCTCATCGAGCGAGCATGAGAGAGGAGTAGAAAAAGAGAGTTCAAGAACGGGTAGATTGATCCAACAACTCACTTTGAACCCTCTTGGCGTGCTGTCAGTTTTTCTAATCGTGAAGGATTTTCTTCGCACGCCACTTGAATGCACTATGATAATCCGGCTGCATAATGTGCCGGAAAGAACAAAAAAGCCCGTGAGATACTATCTTGATTCGACGAAAGTGTCAGACACTCTTTTTTCGTTTGATATGGATTGGAGAGTTTAAAAGCGTTTCTAATATTTTTATTTTGTAACTATAACAGTAAATTGTAAATATATATAAAATTTGTAATTATATAGATTGCATTTAGTTTTAAAAAATAATAACAAAATTTAAAAAAGATATTTAATAATTTAAATTTTTTTATGTATATATAACATAATTAATGTATTTCGAAAATTTATTTTATTTAATTACCATTTTAATTAAAAATCGCTAATTAATGACACATATTTATTTCTGAAAATAATATTAGATAATTTAATCTGTAAAATTATTACAACTTTTACTTAGTTAAAGTAATGCGTCATTGCCTGTGATGTATTTATACTTATTTATTTATAGCTTGACCCAAATCTCTATTGATAGTTGATGCGGTTTAAAATACTGTTCAAAATACTGTCTCTGATTGATCCATCGGTGAGCCATCAAAATCGAGATTGGTTTTTCATTTCAATGGTATTACGTAGGATAGTAAGTTAGCGGTTAGCTTTTTGGAATCTGTACAGCGTCGACATCTGGATCCCGAGTTCTAAGAGAACAAACGCCATCCCGGAATATTTGCCAAAACAAAGCTTTTCTTGGCTCCCCGGGTAAATAAATCTTAAGGAAATCACGTAGACGGCACGATTCATGTATCGTCATTCAAACTTTTTGCATTAGCGTCATGCCCTCCCGCAACGTCGGCACATCCGTTCAATTTCACTCTTGGATTATAATACATGGCAAAAGTTATACAATGATATATATACCCACCATTGTTAATAGAACTTCCTCGAAGGAATGCGTTTTATCAAGCTGTCGATTTCAATGACAGTCTCTCGCGAGCTTATCCGTATTAGAATCCTCGATAATCCGATAATTAACAGCGGAGTTCCATTTTCAGACGATTAAGTCCTTTTCGAAATCTCGTTCAATTTTAGTATTTCCATGATTCATCAATTTATTGATTAATTTAACCGGTCACGTGGGATTTATCGCTGTTCACGTTCAGTTACAACAAACTCACTCTCGTTTCATAATCACTCCCGTTTACAACAAATCTTCTCTCCTTTCTCTTGATTTATTGCGACACTGTTTTTCCTACTGTTTGTCAAAATAAAGTAATACCAATGCGATTGAAAGCAAACGTTGCTTTGCAAAGTGGGGCGCGGATGCGTTTGGCGTCATCTCGAGCGTATTTAGCAACTGAGTCAAGTCTGCTGGATCGAAACCGCCGGTACTAGAAACTGTACTACTCGCTTACTCGACTGGACAAATTCAGGGCGTTTGCAGGCCAGACCTCGAAAATAGTTCGTACGGCGACTTCTATCTGGTGTACGCACGTGTCTATTTTTAGATGACCGCGGCGCGATGCAGTTTACCAGATCTGCCATAAAGTCGCGCAATAAAATTGCATGATTCGCGCGATGAAATATATTTGACCTTTTGTTTGATATCACGCGTAATAACGAATTCATAATTAAAGCGATGGTAGTGAGATTCGCGAGATTAATGGTATCCATTTAAAGCGTCCTCTAATTCCAGAGAGCACAATTGCACAGAGCGAGTTTATTAAAACACCTGCCGGTAAAGCACAAAAGTACTCAAATAATTAATCGTAGTGTATTTGAAAATGGCGAGGACGAGACAGAGAGGAGGAGAGCAATAACTTGCATAGAAGGACAAATTTAACTAAATTTGTTCATGATATATCTTTTGATAAAATTGAGAGCTATTTCCTTATTAAAAATAATAAGACATCTCAGTAATAAGACATCTTATTTTCATGAGATTAGCTTTGTTCTCATCATGATATATTTGCTAACTTTAATAGAATAAGTTTAAATCCCCACTTTTCCATGACATATCAAAAATTCCTTTAGCACGGTAGTTAAATTAATCCTTGATTGCTTTGGCGCAGTTATACCCTGGAGGATCAAATATTTAACATTATTAGTTGGTCTGGCCTGCCACTAACGCGTAATGGAAGTCCCTGCGAAATTAATTTGGCCCTCGAGTGTGAATCGTCTATAACGATAAATTAATAATTCAAACAGTGGCATTCGGAGCAATTGTGTTAATAAAATTTCGCTTAAAATATCTTCCCGACGAGAGGAAAAAATGAAACGGTGTAAATAATAAATCGAATAAACAGCATTGCATTAACGAGAGAGAGAATTTAGATAATAACTTCATTTATCTGAAGTTATACGTGCTGTCTATATACTGATAGTAGAATTTCAAGTCACTAAATTTTTAAGGTATCTCTTATCTATCTAACGAAGGAGATAAGAAAAAAGTTGGAAAACGATTCTTTTCTGTCTCCTCGTACATCGAAAATCATTTTATCCCGCTCGTTTATCGCGAACGTTCTCATTAATCGGGCGCGATCAAGCCGAAGGAAAGGAAGAGTAATCGTGGCATTACCGCGCCCTTTCGAAACGACACATTCGCAAACCGACGCGATTCCTTTCACCTTCGATTCATCGACAAATCCACGCGAGCTGCGGCCCGCCTCCCCTTCTGTTCCTCGCCCTTTACCTTGCTCCACCTCGGCATTGATGTGAATGGTCCTCAGTCTGAGCTCCTCATTCTCGTAAATCATCCCCCTCGAGGACTTCCGGTCGAGTTTTCTATTTGGCTTGACGCTGACGTCCCGCCGTCTGGTCCTCAGCATCCCAACGCCGCCGACACCACCCACCCCCGTCCCCGCCATCATCCTTTTTCTCTACCACTTGTCTTCTTCCTTCTCCGTGGAGCGGTATGAGCTTGGTGTATCACAAAGAACGGATTGCGACGAGCGACCGATCGTCCACGACGCGCGGTCTTCTCGAGAGGAGAGCAGCACGCGACTCCCCTGTTCCCTCTCCTCTCTCGGGAAACTTTCGCGAGATATGCTCTCGTTTCTCGCGACTGTTTGATCCTCCGTTTGATCCTCGGCGTTACTCCGAAGAAAGTTTCAGGTACAAAGATTTCACGTTTGCCTTAACTTGGCGATTGTGACTTGGCTACTCGAGGCCGTTCTTTCTAGGCAAATCCGAGGATCGTTTCGGAGTGTTTATCTTAACTCTTTATATATATATATATATATATATATATATATATACTTCAAGTCTTGACATCTCACTTCGAAGCATTCACACTTACTCTGCTTACTTAGATCGCTTCTTTTATTGTAGACTTTATTATATTGAATGTTTGAGTTCTACCGTTTGATTATAGTTTGATGAATTTTTCATCTTAATATTTGTACGATAATCTAAGAAGTCTGAGAATGTCTACAGGTACTTTTTCACGTTATTTTTATTTATATTGTCATAAGAACTTGCACTAAATTTTCTTTTTTATTAGACATTGGTTTCACCGGAAAATCATTTTCGTTTAGCAAGCGTATCTCAGTTTTGTGAGAAACTTGTTCAACAAATGAGAAATTAATTCTAATGTTTTTGTTTATCATTACGCCAAAATAATAACTTTGCACTGGAAGAATTAAAGGTGCGCACTCGCGCCGACACGCCGGATTCTCGAGAACGACGCCGCGCGAAGCCGCGGCACTTCCTCCGTTTTAAAGCGGAACGTACGTTCCTCGAATAATCGCACAGTCACCTCGTCGGCGAGAGGAGGTCTACGTCAATCCGGGAACAAATCCGGGAAGCGTGGTGTAATTGATGCCGAACAGGCTCACTTGCCGAGTCACTCCCTATTGTCAGGACTATACACGCCGGCTTGTATGTACCGCGAAGTTTGTACACGTTAACTCGCGATATCGTGCAGTCTATATACAGACCTAATATCGTCACGCTACTGCATCGCGAAATGCAGGGGTTAGAAGCCAGTCGAGTTGCCGGGGAGTAATCCGTCTAAAATTTCGTATATATACGATGCCTCGTGGAGGCGTCCCGGTATCCCGCGGATTGTATACTTTGGTCCGTAGCGGACGACGGAGTTGGGGCTATCGACGCCGGCATAATCTGCCTATGATTTCCGTTGTGTTGATACTCGCCGTTGTATTAACTTAGTGCGTAGATCCTCCGCCGGCAGTATTAATTGGCTAATTCCCCCGGGGATTACGCGTCTTCTCTCGGACCATCACGGAGACGGTCAGTTTGCTTCGTGGACCGGCTCTCGAGCCGCGGTGAGCGATTTAGACGGAATTACAGCATCCGGCAATACCGGTCGCTGTTGCGACGCCCTCGCGACGCCCTCCGGAAGAATTTGCATCGCGCATTCATTTTTCACGCGGTATTCCTCGCACGCAATTTGCGTCCCCATTACTCAGCGTTTATCAGCGGGCTCGGGTGACCACCTCTCGTATTTTCAAGCTCCGTGCTCGCGTTCTTTATTCTCTCTCGCGCTCTCCCTCTCTCTCTCTCTCTCTCTCTCTCTTTCTCCGTCTTCCCTCTCTTTTTCTTTCCCTCTCTTTTAATTTGTTTTGCACGTTCGCGTGGCACACGCGAGAAAATTTATCTCGTCGCCTCGCGACGGCTCGTCGCGGATTTTCTACAATCCTTTGGCCGGCTACGGCAGTCATCGGTCGTCTACTGCGCGCAGTTATGAACGTTGAGATTCTCTCCCGTAGAAACGCCGGCGATTATTCACGAGGGACTTAAAGTTGCGGCTTGAACTTTTAGCTCCTAGCGTCTAGCCTCTTTCCTATCTGGTGCTCGTACAAAAACTGCCCTCGCGAGAACGATGAGCGGTTGTGATATGCAACGCAACGCAGTTGTTACGGGGGGTTATTATCCGCGATGATGTGTGATGTTTTCGTCGAACACGTTGGTCCTTTAAAAATATGCTAATGTAAAAGAAGGAAAGCGATGAAGCAGTTTGCTGATAAGCGCTGTCAGATCGAGGTGTATGATGCGGTAATTATTAGTTGACTCCATGAAGTAGAACGTCTTTTTGTAAATTCCATGCAATCTTTGACGTTGACTGAAGCTTCACTCTCGTCGTTCTTGTCGTTAATAACCTGGAAAAAATGTATGCATCAGAAATTACATATAACAACTCTTTCCTTATATAATTATTTTTTAAATATTATGCGTAATGAGTTTGTTTAATATAAAAATATATTTAAAATGATGATGTATTGTAATATCATGTTTAAATAATCTATATTTTGACGTGTATTAAATAGACTGCTTTGCTCGCTGCAACGTTGAAATCGATCGATGTAGTTGTAAGAACTGTCGCGAATGGAAGTTTTATTTCCTGAGCGAGATTTTGATCGCGAAAGAAGTCATGAGAAATACTAGAGTTGTAGCAAGTCTCGCAGGATGTTGTACGTGATTTAAAAGCTTCTCGACAGCTTCGCTTAGAGGATCGCTTCACGTATCGTAGAACGCGGAATATCCGACACGCGTGTCGAGTAAATGCGCGGAATGGCAAAACATTCCGCTCTTATGTGGAGAAGGAAGCGAGTATCCGCTTTGAAAGATGCTTTTTTCGCGATGTTGCTCTCTCAGCATTTTCTCTCTCTCTCTCTCTCTCTCTCTCTCTTTCTCTCTCTCTCTCTCTCTCTATCTCTATCTCTCTCTCTCACTCTTGGCCGTTCTTCTTACGACACTCAAAGTCTGGGGAATGACATCAAAGAGGATCGCGCAGCAAAGCAGGTGCATATCCTCGATCGCTTGTTGTTGCCTTGTTCTGAAAGCAGACACAAAGAACGACAAAGAGAAAGCACAGGAAGGAGAGAAAAATATAAAGTAGAGACAGAAACAGAAATTTATCATATTCTAAGGAAAATTAATTGGGATATGCAGAAAGTTATAAATTGTCGAAATTGAGAATAAAATGAAAAAAATTTCATACAAAAGGGATTAATTAAGATTAAGAAATTAAAGGATGTAACCGTAGAGTATTTTGTATTCTGTATTATATGAGAAGTGTAAGCGCATTCTAAAGTTTTAATATTTTTCTTTTGAATCTGAAGTTGAATCTGAATTTGAATCTGAAGTTGTGCAAAAAGGAAAATAAAAACCATGTCAAAGACTGAGATACTACGAATGTAGAAAAAACAGAATAAGCTGAAAGAAAAAAAAAAAGAAGAAGGCGGTTTCTTTCACACACCCAGCTAACTTTCGTAATGATCTTAATTGCTATATAAATTACGACCTCCTCGTATTTACGTTAGAAACTTGTAATTATCTCTGGAATATTTTACGCGATAATTAGAAAAAGAGCGAAAACTTTATGCTTCGTCATACGTTTGCTGACTTTCTTGATGAAGTTGAGCCTTTAATTAACGTCGACGGAAAATGATAAAAAGGTAAATGACAAAAGAAAAACTTTTCCCTCGCTGAAGTATCACGCTGAAAGAAGTAATTTGCGCGAAACGTATAAATATATGAAGATATCGCGAAATGAAGTCAGAGTGGTAAAGTCCGAGTGTGTTTTATGACAGAAAGACAAGATTATGTCGATGCGGCCTTACAGCTGATATTCGATTTGAACGCATTCCAAGTAGCAGGTGAGACATGATTCATGACTCACGTCCAGCATGAAAATTAACATTGGATTTTCGTCGACGAAAATTATTTACGAAACGAATTATACCTCAAGAAATCTATATAAAGAAAATTCATTACTGTATTTTCACTTAACATTCCTCGAAAATGATTAATCAGATTCTCATCTTTATAGGATATTTTTGTAACCGTCTAAAATATTAGCACATGTCAAAATACATTTAATATTAATTTCACGACATATTTGTCATTTCATTGAATATTTTAGCGATCCAAACTGGGAAAAATTTATATTTTAGAGATTTAAACTTTTGCTATTATTCATTTCTCTTGATAAATTATTGTTACTCTTTATTCGACAAAATCAAATTGATCTGTTGAAAATTTTCATCACAGTTATCGAGAGTTAATTATACTTTTCGTGCATCAAAATAGATCAATCCCGCCTAATTAAACGTATTTTATTTATATCGCTAATTTCATTTGTGCGAATGATTAATGAATTTCTCAGGAGCCAGATGATGCAGCTATTTATAAACAAACGCGTCGCGTGCAAAGCGCCGGCGGCATAGCTTTCGCAAAATAAAATGCTTATGAAACGCTCTGCCGACTGGGGCTGTTCGCGCCCTCGCAATCTAACGAGGTAGGACGCGAGGTTCTACCTTTGATGCGAAACGCGCGCTGATGGGATGTAAAGGAGACCAGAAGTTATAACATGCAACAATTACTCTTTTAAGCGTGACGATGCGACAGAATGGCGGGGGCGATGTATCTCCTTTGTAACGCAAACTTCAACAGTACGAAAGTTTTCGCACTGCCGGGCAAAAACTTAGGGCTCGTTACGAGGTGTACATTTGCATGACATTTATCACAACTCTTGTGAGGATCTTTAAGATATGTGCCAGCACGACCGGATAAAGCCGGAAGGATTAATGAGGATGTCTTTCTTCCATCCCACCCTCTCTCTCTCTCTCTCTCTCTCTCTCTCTCTCTCTCTCTCTCTTTTTGTTGCCACGCTCGCACTTCGCACGGTATTAAGACGAAATATATATTCGCTCGACTCTTAACTCCTTGCTACTTTGGCGTCATCTCTTTGGCAATGTTGTTGCTTTTAATGCTTTCGCGGAAGAATATTCGTCGTCGGAAATACATAATACGTAATCTTTATTATGCAACTATCTCTTAATATGTGGCTTGAAAAGAATTGAATTCTTATTTGACTAAAAAAAAATTGCGATAATTTGAAACGTGTTTTGTAAAAAATTAATAAAATATTTCTGATATACAGCACTTAGATGTGAAATATTAGTATAAACGAGATTATAAGTTTTATGCATAGGTATATTGGCACGTTGTTATTTTATTGCTTGAAATAATTTTTCTCATCTCTTTTCCTCTTTTTATTCGTGATTAGAATAGACTTGATCTCATTCATGAAATGTTTTTTTCGGAAGCTCTTGCACGTGAAATGTTATAGCACCTATCGGTCACCTGGTGACCGTGCAATTTTAACGATTTCCGGTCTCGTTCGACGAATATACATTTGGCAGCCATGTATTACGCGAATATCGATATAAACCAGACATCGATTCTAACATGCGATACCGTACAGTTTCTTAATACCAAATATTGTAAAATAGTAAATTTCAGTATAAATTTAAGTAATAAGTATATGTATATTATATGTAAGATGTAGAGATCGTTTATTATATATATTATAATTCAAATATATACATAATCAATATAAAAAGCCGAGATAAGTTTTAAACAATGCGATAGTAGATGGTATTGATCGGCAGACAGGATCTTGGATGTCTTATATTTTTGTATTTTTCTTAATTGAATTTATATTTATAAATTACAATTGTTTAATATCGCGAACTATGTGTCGTTATTAATAGATTCGATTTCGGCAGCAGCTCAAAGCTGTCTTCTTAAATCAGTAATCAAATCTGAAAATCGATTACATTATATCTTGTCTGTTGATGTCTATTCCATTGTCTAAATTTATATATTTTGATTATAATGTAGTATAATATTGTATATTTCAATTTTCAAAATTTCAAGTGCTAAAGATATTTTCTCCTCATGTATGAAATAAAGAAAATATATTTTACTCTTTATTTTACTTATATTATATATAGAATATATAGAAAGTTATTTCTAAATTAGGAAAATTGACGAAAAAGTAGAAATAAATTTGCCAGATATTTTGAAATTTTTTTCGCGCTATAATACGTTTAGGACTTTTATTTTTCGAATTACGCAATGTTGATGTGTGCGAAACCGGTTCAGTCTTCGCTCGCAAGCGTGTCTGCGTAGCGTGAAACGTAAGCGGTGCAGCGGCCGTGACGCCTCGTGCGAAAATCGAATTTGCACCGTGAAGTGCGAGATCGGGACGTTATCGGCCAGCCGGCGTGTGCACAAATTTAACGATTTCCGGGCGGATTGCTTTCGGCGTAACGCGTCGTTTCGCCCGAAGGTCGACGCGAGCCAGACCTCCCGCGATTCGAGACCTCGATCCGAATGATCGGCCGCGTTGGAATGGAATCGATGACGGGGCGTGTTATTATTAAGCGAAGCGATGACGGGTTGTCGATCGCGAAATGATTTGCGCTGTCGACGTCTACCGCGCTTTTCTGCATCATGTTAAAGGGAATCTTCTCACTTACGAACGCATCGCCGTGCTGTTTGAAAATGAAGCTAAAGTAAATTCTCCGTTTTGTTTCTCCTCCGTAATGGGCATACGTAATCGTGCGCCGTTATTTCCTAAAAGAAAATTAACACATTAATTATTTCATCAATACGAGGGATTGGTTTACTTTTTTTAACATTGAAAAGAATTTGTTTACTATTTATTAAAATTGATAATGGCTAATAAAATCGTCATTATAGTAAAGAGCTCATAAAAAAGTTTAGTATTTGAAAATGTTGATTAGCGTGTCTTTGTGAATCAAAATTAATTTAAAAATTTCTCAAAATTATATATTAAAGTTCTATTTTAGTATAACAAAATTGTTGAACTCAGACTTCATTTCAATGATAAATTTAGTTCAAAAACAGATCCAGTCTGCAGTTCTTGTCAAAGAACGTATAGTTCAAAGAGGCAGCAATTAACATTCAGCAGGAACACTCTGTAGAACATGTCGATGGCGTTCATGACACATAGTCGAGGCAACGACGGGCCCATGGATTACACGCGCGACACGTGTCGCCGACGCGTTTACCGGCGTGACGTTAACACGTGCATCGTCGCGGTTTCTCGTCGTGCATCGTTGCAGCGCGTCTCGCAGTGCGTAAGTGCCGGGCGGAAATGCGTGTACATCGCGGTTTCGATGCGCGTCGCGAATGATTTACACGCGGTCGCGTGTACCAGCGTGTACCAGCGTGTACCAGCGTGTACCAGCGTGCACCGGCTGCTGCAAGCCGTTGCCCGCGCAGATGCGACACGGAAGATTTAATTTTCCGAGCGCGATCGTTAATTCGATCCGATTCCCGGCGTTCGATTTGCCGGTTTTAATTATTGCTCGCAAGTTCCGCGGCACGTTTTTCTCTTTTTACCGTAAAATTCTGCTCGAGGCAGACCCCGTCCAGACCCCGATATATCCGTCATCGATAGAAAACATGTCGGAGGTAACGAAGAGGATGGTTTCGACGTGGATGCCGCGCACCATTCTCGGGGCTTTTCATTCAGAACGAGTCGTGTCCAATTAAGCGAGATGCCTCATGCGCGCTTCGTTTATTCATAATGCGACATGTTTCATCGATATTTCGCCTCTGGAATCTAAAAATGGAAGTGTACCAAACTTTTGATTCATGTTTGTTATCAATAACATCTTGACTCCAAATTTAATAAGAGAATAATATGATAATAATGATATTTTACAATTTTATTACATAAAATTAATAGGGCATGTAAACGTGAAATAACAAATACTTGAATTATTAGCAATTATTTTTGAAAATATTTTACTAATCTTTTTACAACTACAAAGAAATCTATATATTTAAAAATTATTTTCTGAAAAATTTATTTCTGAAAAGTTTTATAAAAGAAAATTCTCCTAAGACTCCTAAGATCGAGTTCGCCGACAGTTGCCTTCTTTATTCTCTAATTATTTTCTGAAAATTATGACTCGCGCATTTGGAACTCAAAAAAAAAATGTTTATAGATTGATTTTTATAGTAGAATTGATAGTTTTTAACAAGTATATAAATTACGCAGATATCTCTTTATCTTCACTACAGCCTATTAGACGAATAAACGAAAAATATGCGCAATAAAAGAAGTCACATGGGACACGATTGAGTTACCCTCTTCGAATAAGAATGTCTAATAATAGTAATAAAATGAAGTGGAGATGTACTTAGATGCCTCACGAGGAATGCTAACGAGATGGTCTCATTTGCAATTCCGGTATACTTTAGGAAACGTTGGAAATACATACAATACAAGCCAAGTCTCGCAGAAGTCACTTCGCTTCGAGGCAATCCGGATTCGCGACGGTGCCATGGACGCGGTTAATTGAATTCAATCGAAAATGCTTGCCTAATTGCAGCGTCAAGCTTTCGTAAGCCTCGTCTTCGGAAGTTCGCTGTTCCTCTCCCCTCCCTCTCATAGTCCATCCTCTCTTTCTCGCGCTCGTTCTCCCTCGATTCGCCTTCCATCTTGGAAGTGGGACTGAACTTTCAAGTTTATGGAACTGAATCTTAAGCGGCCGACCCTCCAATTTAAACTTGGGTTGCGATGCTATCGTTCTGCCCTTGAAAGCGGGTTACCTCTGCCGGCGCGAGGACGCAGCCGTGGGTCGTACGTCCCCTCGGATCGTACGTCTTGGCAGTGACTCATGAATCATTTCGACATGGAGACCGCGATGTGCTTCTCTCATATATACGTTGAAGCCCTTTTACGTATTTACGGTAACATTTCAGATTTGGCATTATACAAGATTTATCGCAAAATAGAGTTGACGGATTTTCTTTGAGGAAGAAATCGATTCTTCTTTTTCACACGAACATTATTATTTATCATTTGCCACTCTCAACGTTGAATTCCCTCGCCCCGTATACGATATCTGTCAAACTTGTTTTCCTATCCATTTGAATTTCTTCTTTGTTCGTGAGACGTTCTCCTCTTACTTAGAAGTATTTGGATTTATTACGTTTACTTTGATCATTGATTTATTATGGTAGTACTAATGCACAGTAGTAGTATTAATGCAAGCGTTTAACACAGCACAATACCGAAAAGTATAATCAAACTCAAACTTTTATATTTTTCTCCCGCTAGAAAATTATTTGCAGAACGATTCCACCGAGCTTAATTCATTTTTAATGACTTCTCGCGCTCGCGACGCAGGCGAAAGTGCAAAAATAAGCTGCTCGCTCGAAACCGACAGCACCAGACAGCCTTCGCTGCTCTATGCGATTTGCCCCGAGACTGATTTTTCGAGTATACGTCCGACCTGTCAACGGCCTGATGGAGCGGGGAAAGACTCCAAGAAAAACGAACGATCGCCGAGTTAGAAATGAATCATCGGCCGGTTCGTAACGCTACCATCGCCGAGATTAATTCATCGTCGACCGCTCGTTATTACGGTCGGCGGCCGACAGATTGGTTGGCATGAAGGAAAAAAAGCTTTTACGCGGCATTTTCGTGCTCGGGAACGAACGATCGTTCCAGGCCATGAGCTCGCGGCGTTGAAAGCTTGATCGTCGGAGAGAAAGAAAGTGAGAGGTGCCCCACGTGGTGCTCTCACGACAATTTGGAATTTCATAGGCACGCTACTCTTCACACGCGACAGAAATAACTTGAGGGCATCCCGTATGAACGCGGCCTGACAGCGCGGCGTGTAAACACCCAAGTAGTCGGCCAATTGGTCGGGCCGCTGGGAAACAGATACTTCAAAAAGTTCTTCCCGTAGAATCTTCGCAAGGGGCAGGAGAAGAATATAGGCCTTTTAATATTCGGCGCTAAGCATCTTAGCAGTTGAACCGCGAGTTGACAAGTTCCGGACAAGTAAAACGTGAATTTCGCTAACAATAGCTTTAATTTAAGCCATTTATTCTCAATCGCTCGTAATTCAGGAATCGCGAAGTTGTCCTGAAGACTTAATATATAAAAAAGTTTCCTTTCAATTGAGTTAAGAAACTGAAAAAAGCTGAAGCTCAGGAGAGAACCCGATATAAAATATATTGTTACATTATATTTTACGATATTATATCCGCCGTGCTGTTGAAGCAAAGATTCTCTTCGCAGCGACTTAAAACTTTCCGGGTTTAGTGTACCGCTCGAAAGAGTTCTATTCACGATCGTTCGACGAAGTTTTTAAAGAAGCTCGCATTTTTATGCTGCACACGCTGCACTTACGTGTCGCAAAATAAATTTCCTTGTCGTGTTCCCACGTTTACTGTCGCGTTTACTGTTTGCGGTCGCGCACAGCAGCCTCGGAGACGCTTTACGAAGTGCGGATTTACGAATGTCGGTCCGCCGAATCCTCGCGACGCTTGTACGACGATCATAAGAGAATTTTATTGTTACGACATTGTATCTCTGTCGTACATGACATGGAACGTCGTAGCGTGTCGTTTATGTCCGAACAATCCCGAGCGTGACTACTTAAATGTCTACATCGGTTGTCTGACTCATAATGGCAATAGCTCCTCGTATACACAAGAGAAACGTTCTCCTTTCAGATTCTTTAAATCCCTCCAAAATTTTTTTATTAATATCTTTTATTTATATCTACCTACATTATAGAATTTTAGTATTATTTATGTTCTTTATATTTCCAATGAAAATACAATTCTAGATTTAATTTTTCAATCTTGTCAAATTAAAAATTAATTTGTTATTATAAAAACATTACAAATGAAATACGCTTACGTTTTTTACATAAATATGGGAGTTGCTCCAAAATTATTGATTTTTTTTTTTTTGAAGATATAAACACCGATGTTGAAGACGAATCAAAGATAGTTTTTTATCGTGTCATTGCGAAACTTCGCTGATATTGCGCTTCTAGATGCAGTAGTTCTTCGTTCTGCAATCAAAAATTGTCGGGAAGAAAAATGAAAGGATTAAATGAAGTACGAAACGAACGTCGACCACATTACGATGAAACTCGATTTCACGACGGGGGAAAAAAAGATTCTAATTGTGTTGAGCGCAGTCGCTGCGGCGTGTAGCGCGATAAAAGGATCGGTAGTAAAAAGCAGCGAGACGGCTAAGAGACGGAGGAGAGGTACTTTTACTAGAGAGATGCTGTTACTGTCCTGGTTTTCGCGAGCGAATGTCTCCATGTTCACCTTCGCGTAGGGCAGTTGATAAATACACGCGCAATTTGACGCGGTCGCTAAAAAGGACCCTTTCCCGTACAATACCTTTACTCCATGCTCGTGTTAACATTTAGCGGTTCGCGACACGCTCCTTACGTTTTTCTTCATGCGCATTCAAGTTTTATACGCTAAATCCGAGATGATTTCTCCGAGATCAACATTGAGAAACTGAACGAAAACGAATGTACGAATGCTCGAATTGATTAAAATAATTGGCTTACTTAGGGGTAATATTTGATTTTGACAAATATAAAGAGCGCGTGATAAATTTATCAGCTTAATATAATATTTGCTCTCGTCATGTATTATTTTGTTACATTATTTAAAAGATCACCGCGAAAAGGAAAATTAATCCTCAGCGATAAATTTCCGAATAAACTGCGTTAGCGATAGGCAGACGGTAATCCCGAAGAGAACAAAAGAAAAGCCGCGTCCGCACTCCTAACCAAAGCCTCCATCGCCGGCAATGTAAACACCTGGATATATATAGCGACGAGAGAAAACGGCGAAAAGTTTTAGCGACTGACTCTGACAATCCTCAGACGTCTGACAGGATGTATATGGGTCAAAAATAGTTGTTTTCTATAAAAGAAAACTCGTAATTAATGATGACGTAATTGAATCAATTATTGTAATTTGAATTTTTGTAAATATTAATTCCGAATCTCACAATTCATATTTCATTGATTTGTTACATTTTTATTAAAATTTTTTTTTTTACAGTTTAAAAGCAGTAACATTGCATCTTTAACAAGTTGAGTGGTAGGAGAGGTTTAAAACGCTTGTTGAAAATTTTAATTTTAGATATAGAGCTTGTATAGTTGTAATTCCAACCGCGAAATTACTAGCAACAATGTGTATTCGTCTTTCAGACACCATATATATAACTCGCGCAGACATTTTCCAATTTTTCAGAATCAGTCTGTAACGTGATTTCATCTCTTGTCCGTGTCGTTTTTTCTCTTTCCCGCTCGCTTTCCGCCACAGAAATTCTTTACGTCCGCGAGTATCTTCGGGCACGTTTCCGGAACCGAACGAGAGATCGGAGATCGGTTATTTTTCTTTCTCTTTACGCCGGGATAACCCCGAGTTTTCTTGGTTCTGTCCGCTTTATTGCCTCGCCTCGCTCATCTTCTTCTTGCCCCGTAGCAGCACGGATGAGCAGAACGCGCCTTTCGATTCTAATAGAACGTCGTAAAACCGCGACGACGTCATGAAAACTGCGGAAGACGATGCAGCGGGAAACATTCTTCAGAGCGGCCATTCTCGATCTCGTGTGCATCCCGGAGCCCGTCGCTTTTCCAATTTCTTTCAACTCCACATCTCTCGACTCCCACGCTTTTTCTACGCTGATTTTTTGCAAGGAATCTGCCGGACATATGAGAAATATCCACGAGGAAAAGAACATCGGATGAACATCGGATCGTTAATAATACGCTGATTGAAACGTCCATGATAGAAATTGTCATGTCCATTTGATTTTATTAACGCATATCTTTTCATTTATTATAAATACGTAATTATCGCATTAATTTTGATTTCTTAATATATTTTAACGATCTATTCGGTGGTTGTTAATTATTATGTTAATCATATTAAGATTAATTTTATCGGTGACGATTAGATTTACTTTATCAGATTTCTTTTCCATTTTCTCATTATTTCTGATTTCAGAAAGAAATAGTTATATCTTAGAGATAAAGTTAAATGACGCCAATGAAACTAGATGTTAATTTATGCGATTATATATCACCACTATCGGACCTAGCAAAGATTATAAAGGTACACCAATAACCGTAAGATTACTCCCTCTGTAATCATCGGATAGTAAAGGCACATTTGGACACTTTTTCAACCCGGGGGACTGCGACAGCAACCCATCTGACTGTCATCATCTCTGTCCTCTTCCCCCTTTTCCTTTTTCAAACGTAAAAGTTCCTCTCTTTCCTTCTCTCGTTCTACCCTTTTTCCCCAAGCTTCGTTACGTCACGTCAAATCACGTTTGACCCCCGCTTTTCTTTACACCCGGACGGGAAGACGGGAAGTTTCTTTAGCACGTACCTTTTTCTTCTTCTTTCTCTTCCACTTTCGCGATTTTTTTTTATTCGCACTGTCCGTCGTGCTCGTCGTCGTCGTCGTCGTTGTCGCCGCCGTCGCTGTTGTCTTCCTCTTTCTCTTCCTCCTCCTCTTCCTCCTCCTCTTCCTCCTCCTCCTCCTCCTCCTCCTCCTCCTCCTCCTCTTGTTCCTCTTGTTTCTCTTGTTTCTTTCCGCGGCCACAGCCGTACGGAATTCGAACCGGGGTTCGATTTGGCGGCACCCGGTTGGAGCTGGTCGGCATTACTGCGTTCGAGTAGACTGCTCGCACCCGAAGTCTACCTCCTTCTCTACCTCTCTCTATCTTTCTCTTCTTCGTCTCGTTTAGCGTCCCTCCGCCTCTCTTCCTTCTCCGTTCTCTCCTTCTCCCTCCGCGTTGTCCGCGTAGCTTCCTCCCTTGCCCTCTTTCTCTCACCTTTCGCGTTTTTCCCTTCCCCTCTTTGCCTCTTATTCCCGCTTTTGTAAACGCTCCGTGACCCGTCTCAATTCTCTTTCTCTCCTCCGCATTTTCCGGCGATGCTGTTCTCCCACCTCGAGATCTTCTCTCTTTCTCTTTTCTTGCTCTCGTACCATCCTTCTTCTTCACGCCAGCTGCTTTTCTGTCTCTTTCTCTCTTACGAGGCGCTATCTTACCGATCTAAAATTACCCTAGAACCGATGAACGTTTGCTCCCCCTTCCTCTCTCTCTCTCTCTCTCTCTCTCTCTCTCTCTCTCTCTCTCTCTCTCTCTCTCTCTCTCTAAATCTTCTCTTACTGCTTTTCCCCCTGCGGCTTTCAACGCACACGCCGTCTTCCGTCATGGACGCGTAGCTTGCATGCCTGTCTGAGATGAGCGACTCATCCCTGAGCACGATCGGTCGCTTAGATCAGATTTACAGATCGGTATTTTGACACAAAGTGTAGTTGTTGATCAATTCAGTGACAGACGACAGGCGATTTGAGAATGATTTGCAAGAACGAAAAATGGAGAATATAATTTTTTTGAGAAGACAAAGTGAAGTAGTGAGATTGGAATCAGCGTGCGGTGTTCTCTGCTATTTATTTTTAAAGTTTTTTTTTTTTTTTTTTTTTTTTTTATTAATAGAGTTACTGTGCAGTGAAGTTGAATATTTTAATGCACAAATAACGAACGTTATCAAATATAGAAGCTATAGTGAATATATACAGAGAAGTATATATAAAGAATAACAAATTGTGTTTTCGCTAAATAATACTATAATTTGATACCGTAATTTTTATCAAAAATTGTATTTTATTTATTATTTTTTTTAATTTCTTTTAAATTATCATATTAATTTTTTAATTTGATATGAAATTTTATAATTTTATAATTTTTTTTATATTTAGAAATTTTTTTTATTTAAAAAATTAAATGGTTAAAAAAATGTACAAAATGTATTGAAATATTTATTAAGATTTTCGATATTGTCTATAACAATTGATCTCCTTTATTTCTTATGCAGAAGATAAAATCACAATGGTCAAGATTAGCCATCGGCGAACTGCTTTCGCGCGCGATTCGCCACGGTAGCCGCCCTTTTTTTAATGGCCTCCGCAATTTTATGCCTTAAAGTGTCGTAAATGTCGTGGCTGACTTATGGCGGTAAAAGATGCGGAAAGGCACGCACGCTATGCAAATTCCCGCGGCGCGTTTCACGCACCATAAACTTACGAATGACCGGGGGACAGTCGCCCAATTCGCAAGTGCCTTACCTTTGACTATTACTATACCATGCATTTATTAACAACGATCTAGTTTGTTATCTCCGGAATATTGTTCTGGACTCGAATAGTAGAAATATTTGTACATTCCATTTTTAAAGTGTCGCGACGCTGCAGCTGGCTCGAATGTTTATTTTTTTACACGCATTGCAGTTTATTCCAGCAATGTTCCGTGTTTGTTGCAACGCTCGTGCAGCGTTTAATGAGCTTACGCGCAAGTTGCAAGATAGCAGACAATGATATGATAAATCGCATGAAATTCGAGAATCACATAAGAAATTAAAAAGTTTCAAGTTTATTAATTCTGTTGCATTGCTGTTATTAAAATTACGATCGTTACTCCATAGCAATTATTTTTATTCCATAGATGATTTTAAGGAAGTTTATTGATTCTCAATTCTCTGAAGGCATGCAAATGAGACGCGTGCAAATACGATAGGTTTTGCTTTATTTGCAATACATATTATTTCCGTGATTCGCGTCGCGTTGGATCAACTTGATCGCGGATGAGATTTTCATCATCGCGAAGCGTTTCACGCTTCGGAGTTCTATATCCGACTCGACACTGTGTTCCGCATTTGGCCAAATAGAATATCGCGGACTCTCCAAAAAGAGATTCAAGATTGTTGGCTGCAGTTCGCGCGGCGATCTCGATTTAGGCGCTTGACATATTTCCACGCAACCTCTGGCTTCGTGTATATCTGAACGCACCTGTCCCATCCTCCTCCTCCGTTTTCCTCCGTTCTGGCCTCCCACTACGGTGGAATCCGAGTATTTCGTATCTCCGAGGAGGATCCACTTCGACTGCGATTCGCGCGCATATCCGCGTGTTACTGCCCGGCCTACATCCCAGGTTAAATCCACGGAGGCTCGGTGACGAATGGCTCTTCGCGCGGATTCCGCGCGATCGCGCGAGAAAATTAGCGACCTATTCCGTTTCATTTTATCCCGATAATGATACGAATAAAATTTGCGAGAAAAAGTGCATTATAAATGTAATAATTAGCATTGTAATAATTACGATAATTGTAATTACATATAAGGAAATAAAAATATTTCCTAATAAACCATTTTTTACAAACTTATCTTTTAGGAACTATTTTGAATCAAATGTAATTTGTTATTTAAAAATATAAAAATATAAAAATTTATTATTTCGTTATTAAAAATATATATTTTCTTTGAAAAATTTGCCACATGCACATAATAAGTTTTATTAATAATGTTTATTATTTGACAATTAATTACGACAGCCGTACTTACATAATAAAAATTTTATTTTGTATTGCTTATGATATTAAAAATATTTGTAAATAAAATTATTAGTATTATTAGTAGCAGATTGTTTAATTATAGAAAAGGAAAGGATTATAAAAGAAACACAATTATAATTTTAAGCAAAGTTAAATATAATTAAAAAATTACGATCGTATAAATTGTCCAAAGTGCAACCAATACCTCTCTAAGAAATAAACATCTAATTTTGTCTTATTTTTAAGCGCATTGATCTTCTTGCCATTTGAACCCACGCCAAAACGTAATAAGTCGCGGCAAGAATTCCAGGCGTTTCCGCGCGATTGGCAAAGATTTCCGCGGCGGGGGAAAAAAAAAAAAAAAAAAAAAAACAGGAAAAGGAAGTCTCGCCGAAAATCGACGAAACCTCGCGGCTTTCATCGTGACGTGCGACAAAGTTGCGCAAAGTTTGATCGAGTGCGCTGATTTTCTCGTGGCGCGCGGTGGCCACTGAAATTTCCATTATTACACATTCAAGTACCCGCGAACAATGTACACCGTCGCGATAAGCGCGCGCGAGGATGATAATTACTTCACAAGCAGGGAAATCAGAGAAGTTTACTTCGCTCGAGTTCCGAGTGTGCCGATGTTACCACCGCCGCGCTGGGAGTACTCGCGGAGTGCTGCAACTTATGCGTATTGCCACAGGAAATTGTGAACTTCGGCGGCACCCCCCCCCCCCCCGAAGTTCCACTGGCCTCATCCAGAATCAAGAAAGCAACCTTAGCGCGCGGCTTAATCAACTCGCGTACGCGACGGGTTTTAACTCCGTGTAACCGAAGTATTTCCGGAGAAAATTTGATGAAGCACGGAGAATACTAATGAATGGAACCGGAATATCTGGCTTATTAATATTAAAATGTTCTTTTTTTTTAATTTTTTATATTGTAAAGAGATATTGCAGAGATAAGGTATTATTATTATTATAAATAATATAAAACTGTTACTTCGTAATATTTATGGAATATCATAAGTAGAAAAAAATTGATCTAATCTAAAAGTGAAATATTTAGTTCTTAAATGTTAGAGACTAATATTAAGATGATTCAGTTTCGCTATTTCTTCTATTTTATTAAATTGATTTTATGCGAGATTTTTAGTTAAAAGTTTTATTAAGACTTTAAAATTTTAATTTTATTTTTACGCGGTATCTTGTTTACTTCACTTGATATCGTGTATTTCATGAATGTACAGTTGAAGAATGTGCAATTTCAATTGAAATTGTCAAATGAATCAACGATCGAAGTTTACCGTCGTTCATTTTACGTTAATCCGAGATACGTCTGTACTTTCTAGGAAGTTAGTTTCATCGCGTATCGAGACACGATTTTGATGAGTCCTTTCGAGCGCATTTAATTTTCTCGAAACTCTCCCTGACCGAATAGAGAAACGTCGCTTTACGAGCCGACGATTTATCGCGTGCACGTATGGAACGACATGTATGAGACCTATCGGCTGTTGCAAAGGAGAAAGGAAAGTCTGTGATGGCCTAGCCGGTTATTCATCGGACATTCGACGTCGTTAAAGTCGTTGCCGTCAATGTGGCCTCTGCGTAAAAGCGGCTTTTTCCCCCTCCTTCGTCTCTTTACGACTGTCGTCCCGATCGGTTGCACGACCGTGAACGAACAAATTGGCTACGCGAGGCGGCGGATTATTTTCGTAATGGACAAACTCGCGTTTAATTTTATTTTTGCGAAACTCCTCGTTACTTAGGAGCGCATTGAGCGCTCGATATGGCGGCGCAACGATGCATTTGTCGCTCGAACATCTGAGACATATCGCTCTCAATTAATCTTAAACTGGATTCTGATTATTTTACTTTGCAAATTATTTTTTAACAGCATCTTACTTAGAGAACGAAACCTGTTTGCACGCGCAACTTTCGCTTTCTTCCTATTGTACATTACTCGCTCGCTGATTCTATTTTTACGCGTTATTCACGTTAAATCTCACAGAAATAATATTTTCCACAAACACAACAATGAATCATCCATACTCGTACGCTCATGCATACTCATACAAGCGTATTTTCGCGTCGTTAATTAAATTTCCACGCGTGCGCATACGAAACAAAGGGCCTTCATTGAGCGTTCTTGCCGACGATTGCTCCTATTTGCGATCGTGGAGGTCCGCCAACAATAACGCATAATTTTTGCGGAGGGCGGAGAAAACGATTAGCGGGAAGAGGGAGGGCCGGCCGGGACGCCGGCGAAAAATTTCATATTCGACGTCAGCGCGGAAAATGCATATGCATACATGCGGCATATATTTCTCCGGTTTGCAACCGCATATATTTGTGCGCGTGCCAGGCGCGCGCCTAAATAGGAGAGCCATCCCGGCAATCCTTGCCGTCCTTGTCCCGGCCGTACATTGTACCTCCGTTTCCCATCCCGCATGTCGCCTCCTTTCCTCGCACCCCGTCGAGCTGAGCTTTTAATTAACCCGTTTGTTTGTCCGCAGGTTGGTATTCTTGAATTGTGCGGTCCTATGTGCGCCGGAAGTATGCTGGGGTCACCAGTGTGTATTCCACGATGTGTGTAAGTACGATGTACTTTTGCGCGTGTGTCGGTGTTTGGGGTCGGCGAAATTGCATTTTCCTTCGTCGCACTCGATTCTTCCATCGCCGTTTTGTCAATCCTACTGTTTGCACGACGCACCCCCAAGTATCGCTGTTAAACTTTTATTACGCATTTGACAAATTTTATCCGCAAATTGCGCGAGAAGTTCGATATTGGTCCTTGGAAAGATAAAAATATTATTTTTTTGCATATGTAATGTTATAATAATGTAAGTTGACTAATATATATTTATTTTATTTGCAAAGTACAAAGTAAGAGTAATATTCTTAGAAGATTCTTAAAAGAGTAATATTTTTAGAGAATATTTTTTATAAGCGAAGTAAACATTGGAAAAAACATTCTTAAAAGAATAAAAAGATATTTTCTTTGCTTATCATTTTTGTCAAAATTTCTATGAATATAGTAATATATTATAGAAATTTTGAAAATATTTAAATAATGATAATGCAATTTATGACTAATTTATAAGGATAAAGTTGTTACTAACATATTGTCGATCATTATAATCCCATTCAGTCCAGTCATGTTTCTAGTTTTACGATACGTCAAACTAGAAACGTTCTCTTACACGCATATGGCTTTACCACACTCCAAAGCATATCTTTGTTAACTCCATAAATGCCCTGGGGATTTGAAGAGGATCAAAGAAGCCGTAAATCGACGACCAAGTAGCTCGAATCCTATCGAGAATCCTCACGAGCAATAGTGATGTTCCATCGACATATCTTCTGACATTGTTTCTCGATCGACGTTTTGCGAACGTCGCGCTGTCTTTCTCGCAAAATTTAAAATGATGTTTCTCTGAACTCACGACGTAATTCTAATCCATAGGTGCGAATATTATAGACGAAGCATTTGACAAATTTAATTATATTCTCGTCGAGATGATAGTCTTGACATTGAATGCGTCGATATATCTCATTACAGAAATTTTCTATGACTTCTTTTATTTCGAACTTATATAAAAATGGCTGTTAAAACGATATTTTAATGAGCTCATGCATTTTTATACGGACAGTTAATGAATTTGTCGTAGAGTGCGTTATACTCCATCTGAATAACGGGCATAACTTTTCTTGCTCGGACGCGACGCGGAGTTAATTATAAATTTCATATATCGTATGAACTCAACAATTTTAAAGTCAAACTTGAAATTATTCTGGAAGCGCGTAATATATGACGCGGCAAACAAAAAGAGACAGAGAGAGAGAGAGAGAGAGATAGAGAGAGAGAGAGAGAGAGAGAGAGAGAGAAGGGGGAAGGAGGGACGGAGAGGGAAGTGGAAGAGGAGGAAGAGGAGAAAGCGCAACCGGGTTACAACCAGGCCACGTATAGAAACGAACTACGCGTGCGGATCTAATTTACGCAGACGCAAGTACGCGAGCAACGCTTTCAAAGTAAATTGCATTTCCCTTTGTCGGGCCCGTATCGTCTGCTCCTCGCCGCGGCGCGTCACTATGCACAATACGGGAAAATCAGCACACCATACACGCATGCAGTATCACAAAAAACGAAGGAAAGAGAAAGAGGGAAGGAGAGACAGGAAGAGGGAGGAGGGGGAGAAGGGGAGGAAGAGGGAAAGAAAAAGAGAGACACACAGAGAGAAAAGAAGGGGGAGAGTGAGAGGGAGAGGGGAGAGAGAGAGAGAGAGAGAGAGAGAGAGAGAGAGAGAGAGAGAGAGAGAGAGAGAGAGAGAGAGAGGGGAGGGGAGGTGGAAGGGAGAGCAAGCAACGGGGCTCGTTAAGAGCCCATGAAAACTGTATGGAAAATAAATTGCATGGTCAGCGAAAGCATAGTTGTGAGAGAATTACCGCGCTATGGCTTTGGAGCAATATGCGTCCGTCGTGCACACGTAGAAACGCAGTATTCGCCTATACGTCGGGCAGATTCATCGAGTTAATTAAACTTTCAGGTAATACGTGCTATTCCCGGTAATTTTTTTTTTTTTTTTATTTTAATTGATACTACTCTCCCCATAACCTGGGGCAATAGGATATAACGTCGCGCACAGGAGATATTAAATCGCAATTTAATTGCTAGCTAATTCTTATTCGGCGGAAACAATATACTGTCTGCTGTAGGCATGATAAAATAAATCGTTTTAACATTTTTAGCGGAAGAGAGGCGCGATTATTTATCTTGCGATTATTGATATAAATAATTCATATTTAAGTGTATATACAGAAGAGATTTTTATTTAATACTGTTTAAAAGAAGGTATAATATTTTATTTAAAATCTTTTGATGTATTTTAATGTATGAATTTTTATCTTTAATCTTATTATATTGTTTATAATATTATTTATAATTGTAACTATTTAAGATTAATTTGAAGAAGCTTATATGATAAAAAGAAAATTACAAGAAAATTATTTAAACATTCTCATTTTTCTAATTTAAATTCTTGTAATTTAATTCTAATAATTGCACACGCTATTAGCTCATTGTAGTTCAATATCTAGCTCGATTTCTTGCAAATATAAAGAATAATAGTCGTAAATTCATATCAGATTGAATCTAAAAAGAGTTCCTCTTTTTATTGAAATAAATGATCGAAATTCATATTTCCTTTTCTGACTTCGTTAAAGATTCACTGTCCCCGCGTTTACTCCCCGCGCTTGTCAGTCGTATTCACATTTATTTATGAAGGCGGAGGTATTTTTACGTAGCTACTCTTTTTTTTATCATTCTGAGTCGATATTCATCGATGTAGCATCCTGCTAGTTGATCGTATTTCAAAGCTCGTTAAACCGTGTTAACGGCTGGCACGCTGGATGCGCGGAACCAGGATTTATGCCATATAAGATGTTAAACGATCCTATACATTTCACTTTGGCCATTTATACTTTTTAAAATAAGCGAGTTTAGCGTCAGATCACGCGAAACATCAAGTTTCATTACGGAAGCCTGCTTCACGTTTCAGTTGAAATATCGAATTGAAGCAAATTGAAAACGGAATAGTAATAATATATTATTACGTTATGTATATCTGTTCGATAAAATATTCCTATTTACTATCATAGCGTTTTCAGTTTATATAAAAACGAAAAATTTTATATCGGATCTTATATCAGTTATGCTAAAATTTTTTTAACGATGACAGCTATTTTATTAAAAGCGACAATTTACTGTAAGTTTTTGTAAGCATATTGAGTTTAAAATTTTTGAAATTAAGAAAATTATTTAATACGTAATACGTTGAAATTTTTATTTGACCAAATGATTTCGCGAAAATTTTTCGTTATAAAAAATGAAATGTTCATTGCGGTTTTGTAAATACAGTAAGTTACGCAGCGAAAACATCGTTGTAAAACATTGCGATAGTGGTAAACAACATTTACAACATTTCCACTACTGTGGAAAGTAATGATTGATCTCCCGTTGAGGAAATTGTGAAACTTGCACAGCAGCCGTTGACACGATTGCGTCACGGAGGGAGCATCTTCATTAATAAAACTTATTTTCGTTGAGGTCGCGCTGATCCATCCATCATCCATTAAATTACACGCCGTCGCAGTTTGTCTCGCGCTAAATTATAATATCGCATAATTAAAGTGAAATTATGTGATCGGAAGAATGAGAAAACTTTTCGATATTTACTTACGCACGGAAATGTTATTTCCATCAATTCATTACTACCAAGAAGATGGATTATTGGAAAATTATGTTATTTCTCTCTTTCTCTCTTTCTCTCTCTCTCTCTCTCTCTCTCTCTCTCTCTCTCTCTCGCAAAGTTTCACTTGTATTATTTATGTATGTTTTTACTCGTGTAGTATGTGATCAATCAAAATTCATTAATTTACTTCATTATTCGTTATTAGACTACGTGAAGTACAGGAAAGTGAAAATTTGATATGATTATCTTTTTCTGGCTAATTGTTTTTGCAAATTAATCAATATTGTGCTTGGTACACGTTTATGCGTTGTCTATTCATGATTTTGTGCTATTTTCGCGGCATTCACTAATCTGATAGAGGCTCACCAATTTCTTATAGGCCGAACAGTCGCCTAACTTCGAGAATGGCGAAACGGATGATGATTGCATCGCGTGACTCGATGCGTCAGGTCAGATTACACGTGGCAAAGAGAGCTCAGCTCCCCGGGTCTTGCTATACCTCTGTTGATCCTAAATCCTGTTGGCCCTTGTCAACTGAGTTCAAGAACTTCGAAAGCGACGTGGGCGGCCAAGGCTGCCATATCTCCACCCACCTCTCTATCCTTCTTTTACGGGCGCCGGATATATATTTCGAGGATATAGCCGACGCGTACGGAGGCAGCTGAGTTTGCCCGTAAATCGACCATGTAAAATTATTGTCCTCACACCTCCTTCCTGGCCCCCAAATTCAGGATCCGGCGATGAAGAATCGCGTTTGCCGCATCAATGCGCCATACCACCCCATATTCGTTTACACCTGGGGATCTGCAACCCTCGTTAAATGTTTTCACGAGTCGATTCGATTGTCATATACATGTTTCCATCGGTTTTGCTGAGTTTACATTATTTCAATTGTATTTATTGATTTTTATGATTATATTATTATTAATATCAACAAATTAAGATAAATGGGAAAATGTTCAATTGATTATTATACATAATTAATTGATTAAGATACATAAGATGCCAATGTGTAATTCCAATTAAAACTGGCTTTCGTGTACAGTTAAAGTAAATTAAAATAATGACTATATTCAAATTTATTTTTTAACTGTGACAATATGAGTATATAAATAAACATTTTATATAGTATTTGTTTACGAATCTTGAAGTATATAAATTTTCTACATGATTCTTTATCGTCCAATCGTCTTGTTGGGTGTGAGAATTGATAAAAATTTTGCTCGTCCATAATATCACGCCGTATTATTTAATATCTTCTTAAAAGGGTAGCTGATACATGAGAGTGCGCCAAATTACCTTTTTATCGTACTCGGTTTCCGCCCGAGCGCCCGGTTTTATATAGCAGTTAGTGCTATTAAGGAAATGCGCTTAGAGCGTTTCGAACATCTGCGTCTTCGTCATTAATCCTCTCTCCTACGTCGACTCGTCTCATTGCCTCCCGAAACAGATAGACCGAGTTCCCCCGTTGCCTCCCTTTTATCTTGTCTTTCGCTCTGCAGTTACGGCAATTTTGCTTCGTCGCGTTTCATAAACATCCACCCCTTCGCTTGCCCGCGGCTCGTTTGTACTACAAATTGCTCTAAGAAGATTTTGTTGGGCGATGCTTTTGATAGACGCTCAGATCGTGATTTATATCCCTTGCTCTACTCTTCCTTTGGAATTCGCGAGGCTGCTGTGTGACACACGCGTGGACATCTTAATTTTAAATTTTGCAAAAGCGGGAAGCGAATTTGAAATCATGTTGTAAGAAAGAATCTAAATAAGAAAATATACCATTGATTACTGAAACACGATAAAAAAAATATTAATTTTTTTAACACAATTTCGTTGAATCTGCGATATATTATCTACGAAGAAGATAATCAACAGAACTATAATTAGACTAAATTACTAGCAAAAATTACATTTATACTACATTTATGTTTATTACATTAAGATTGTATACTATCTTCTTTTCATCAATTTTGTGTTTCAATTTGATATTTTGATTTTCTGATTATATTGATTTATTTCGATGAATTTGAATTACATGTTCTTATTTCGTAATCTAATTATGGGGCAATTCAATCGTCATTACTTCTATGAATAGATGTATAAAAATTCATCAATGTACCCCGATATACGGCGCCTCAAATTCTTTCGTGATAACGACATTTGCTCAGAAGACCACCCACCCTCTTTTCTTTAATCAACAGACCCGACCGGTCGGGGCAATTGCTTCTCTGTCGTCGCACACGCGCGTGTAATTGTCGCACGACCACGTCGGCTAACTTGGTTTCTCAGTCTTGGAGAGCAAACGGGAGAGATCGCGAGAATTAACTCGGCAGATTCAATGGTGCGCAACGAGCGGAGTGGCAGATGGCTCGGAAAATCTAGGATTACGGAACTAGCGAAACTATCGAATTACTAAAGCCGGCGTGCCACAGGGGCCGAGACTTTGCGAACGAAGAAACGAACCCACTTTGGTGGTGGGTGCCGTTCACCCTCCCTCCCCTTCTCTCTCTCTCTTTCTCTCCATCGAAACGCCGCCGCCGCCGCCGCCGCCGCCGAGCAATCGCGGCGATCTCGAATTTTGCTCGTACAGCAAGCGGAAAACGTGATAGAGATAACGTCTGTTATCGCCGGCGGGATCGTTGTTGTTACGAACGAGGGTTGTGTACTCTCCGTGAAAATCCGAGTCGACGGTAAACTCGGTAGCTTTCGCGATCACTACGAAACGCTCGCAAGCCGGAGAACACTTGCGGACCTAAATTGTTATAGGTTGGTAGCAGGCTTTGCTGAACTTATCATTGTGTTGTAAGAAGAAAGGAAGTCAATATTTTCTGAAAGGAAGGTCGATGCAGGACGAAAAGTAAGCAAAGGTATTCCATGTTTTCTTAATTTTATGTAAGCACATTTGCTGACGTGCTTATGCTTTTGATTCATTTTGCGCTGCAAAAATTATGATTTGCTCCTATCGTCAGAGTCAATATCGCATATACACAATGATGAATATACGATAAACGTATGATCGGGAGACACGCACGAGCACTATTAATCATATCGAGTACTCTGCGGAGTACTCTGCGTTAGTCGATTTCGCAGCCATCAACGAAATCCCGCGGGCATCACGAATCGGCAATCAAGCGACAAATTATCTCGAATCGCACGCGTCCATATCGTACTTCATTTCCGATGGCTATCCCACATATCGTACGCGCGACAGGAATGACGATATCGAATTGATTAGTTGTTCGACTCTTGCACGCCATCGTTACATTATGGAGAACGTTATATATGTTACTTCGCTCTCAAAGAGAATATTCTCAGCAATTGGCGAGTAATTATTTCAGGAAGCGCTCGGCTATTGGAAGCGGCGGACGAATTATGTTGGCCGGCCGTAACGAGCCAATCATTTATCGTAGCATTTATCCTGTCAAAGGATACGAGCTGCATGCACTCAGAGGTGGAACTTTCGACGTTAACCTGTTGCTTCGACGACGGATTTATCACTCGATGCAATGAATATTTCGTTGGGATCGTGCTGTGCCTTACGACTTAATAATCACGAGAATAGATATTTCTTTCATCAAATATATATATATAAGAGAGAAAGAGATGTATTTCTTACGTAGTAATATACATCAACATTGTGCTAATGTGACTCTAATTGTGCTTACAATTAAAATTTTTAATAATTTAAAGGATTTTTATTTCTTTGCAAATTTGTTCATCATGTCGATCGAAAATAAAGTTATAGAGATTATACTCCGGTATGAATGAACGATTTCATGAACGGGTGAACTCTTTCGTTTTCTTATTATATTCTCGAAGCCACTATAATCTCGTGAGCTCGCCTCTGAGAAGGCGCTTAAGCCGTGAGGAGCACACAGCCATCTAGGCAATCTCGACGGTATCCTCCGGTCTAGTCGCGGTGTGGAGGACAACATCACGGTTGCGAGGGGAAGTGCTGGCGGGATATAGCTTTATTAAAGTTAAACAATTCCAAGGCGGCGAGGTGTAATCCTGACGCGCGGCGTATTGGCACGAAGTGCTTGCACGTGGTATCGTCTGCCATCCTCAAAGACAGACGCCGCTCCTCGTTGCACCTCCACGTTCGCTCCGTTCTTCCTCCGTCTCTTTCCTTCTGCTGCACTCTTTCTTCCCCCGTTGGCTCGATGAACGAAAAAGCGAAAGAAATCTTGGCACGAAGTATCCCCGGCGCGAGGAGAGAAAGATGATGTTATTGCTACCGTGATGCAATAAAGCTTGCTGGAAACGGAAATTATGATCTAAATGGTCAAGTTTTTCTCATATTGGAAATTCCTTTTTGCCGCTGTTTTGCACCGTGGAGCGTCGTAGCGGTATAAATGTATACGTCTTCTAATTTATTTAGGATTTTATCGTTAAATTTCTTTTTGATTATTTTACATTCATTTCTTCTTCAATTTAATATCTTATCTTGTCATAATTTTCTTGATTAGTCTTACAGGTCAAATAATTTTGTTGGTATTCTGTATATTTCATTATATTATAATTGATGATATTTTTTTAAGATAATATTTTATTTATTAAAATTACAACTGAACTTTACAGGAAAACAGGTCTGGTTATGAATTTACAATAATTAGTCATAGAGCGTGAGCTACGGGTATGAATAACTGCGTCCATAAATTTTCGCAGACATATCTTACGCGCGTGCGTGTACCTTTTCGTTACTCATATGTGAGGTAATCTCTCAAACTCTCAGAAGATTTGTTGTAACGTCAACGTATTTGCGATTCTAGAAGCTAGAGTCGAATCAAAATTATTTCCACGTGTTAAACGTAAAATTTAATTAATTTTTTTCGATTTCTTCATCAATAATTTTAAATATATTTTAAGATTTTTAATTTGCAATTTAATTACGAAAGTAAAAATCTCTCTTGATGATGATGATGTGAATAAAATGCATATGCAAACGGGCGTCGTTCATTCAAATCGCGCTACGGAAGAGACGACGTCGAATTTTTTAAAAACACTCGTTGTTAAATATTTTCAGCCGATGATGGATCACCGCATATAACTGCCAGGGAAAGGGTTGCTACCGAGCAATTCTTCACTGCCCGAAGTAATATCTGTTTTTATGGATTCGCATAACTCCTCTCGCGTGCGCGCCGCCCGTTCCTGCGAGCAAAGCAGCGAAAGAAATCTCACGGCGACCATTTCGAGGCTTATCTTCCTAGTTACGTTAACGTCATGCCACTCTGTCTCCTTCGTTGTCGGGCGTTTTTGCCGGGGCTGATCCTCCCCCCCCCCCGAGTGTCGCACTCATCCCGAGATAGCGCAATCCCGACCTCTCGATCGTTATCTAAACGATCATCCTCTCGTACGGCCGCGGGAAGGATAACCTAGGATCGTTCTTTCAAGGATCGTAGAACGATCGTCTGGATCTTGCGCTCGGCTGGTCCTTGCTTCGTGCCAACGACGGCGAATTAACTTTTGCCATTGTTACGCTTCTGCGCTTCTCGACCGACGACGTTATGACCCTGCGATTCTCGCGACGCTTTAAGGAAGCGTCGATTGCCATTCTCCACCTGGACGTGGACGAAACGTTCGTCGTGTTCGGAGAATTGGAATTTAAAGTACATTTTGCGAGCTTTTGTTTCAGACTTTTGCTCGTCTATCGCGGAATCGTCACAATTTTTATCCGACATTCCTAGATTGCGAAGAAATAAATATAAGGTTTTAAATAACCTTCAATTAAGTAAGATAGAAGGAATTTTTTTAATTAAGAATCTAATCAATTTGTTTATTCAAGGAAATTTTATTGCATTTTTTTAAATCTTACTGTTAGAATAATATAGATTTCATTATGCAGAATTTTTATTTAAAATTTGTTTTAAAATTTTACATTTCTCTCTTTATTAGTATTCTCTATTTTCTTTTTATTATATTATTCTAACTCGGATATTCATTCTTGTAAATTTATATTTTTAATATATAATAATATAAATCTCATGTGCGCGGACATGAGATAATATATTTTAACTTTACTTATTTTACTTAATAGTTTTAAAAGTTTACAAGAAAGTATTTTTACAGAAGCAGATCTTGCTCGATTGATATCTTAACGGAGTGATTAATTGAAACTTCTTATATTATCGTCTTTTGTTTGAAGTTGAATTAGTTTCCTTTGTTTCTACTTAAAAAAAGAGAGAGAGATATATGAAGAATTTTGTGAAAACTCCGAACAAACTCGGAAGTTTCTCACACAAGAATGCACAGTTCCAATCCCGGAGTTCCACGCTCAAATTATTTTTCTTTTCGTACATCTGGTTCGTGGCAGCGTAAAGATGCAATTAAACGCGGAACGTTATATAACGAAAATCAACTTTTCACCATCCAGGAACGAGCTTGTTTATTTGTTGAAGTCTTTTTAGCTTTCATTATTTTTTCATACATTCACGTAAATTGCCTTTACCTTATTAAACGCTGAGGTAAAATTTTGCTTATAATACAGCATACAATTAATAATATTAAATAAATGACAAATTGAATTATTATAGATGTGTCATTTTATGCAGCTGCATCGTCCTTCTTATAAATCGCTGCAAGGAATTTGATCTTTATAAATGGCATCTGGCTACGCTAATTTATCGTCCCATCTCAAGTGTGCGAGTTTTGCCTTTACTTTGCTATTAAATTTAGAAGAACGTTAAGATTTTTATTGTGCTCGTTAGCCATCGATTCGCCAACTTCTCCGGATCCACGATGGTCTCGACGGGAAGAGACTGCGCTATCGTAATAGGACTCGACTTGTTAACTAAAACACTCCAATTAGTTGGCGGAGGATCACGCACTCGGCTGTGGTGGATGGCCTTCCTGTACTATCGATGGCTTGCATCTTGAGATCTCGTGATTAAGCGTCTACCTTGTACCATAAGCATCATTTATTATTTGCCATTCCCTCTTGCAATTTACATATTCTTAGAAGGTTAATCTGAGGAGAAAGGTCTGATCTTTTCACTATATATTTTTCTGCGAATGAATTTTTTAATTAGAACATTTATTAACAACAGAAATGACAGATTTAACAAATATATTTAATGTTAGATTAATGTTTAATGTTTAATGTTAGATTAATTATTTATATGTTTACTGTTTATTTCACAATTTATGTGTATAAGATATTTGATACACAAAATAATATGATCGATATTAAATTAATAAGTATCAATTATATTAACAAGTATCAAAAGAGAGTACAGAGTAAATATATTTTATAGTAATTTAATATATGTATACTGTTAATATATGTATACTGTTTATTAATTTTTGTTCTTTTGTATAATTTTACAAAAAAATTACTTGCTTGTTAATTCTATTTTCGTAAATCATATTTTACGATTTTTTATTATAGATAATATAATATCAAATATTGCATATTACAATATTATTGTAAATTGCATTGTACAAACAAGACCAGCTAAAAATATAGAATTCTGTTTTTATCATTTTTCATTTTACTGGTTCCGTGAAGATATTTTGAAGCATTCGTGCATATCGAGGCATCTCACAGATGCAGAGCGATGCTGCAATTTCGAGAACGGATAAAAATTCTTCGTCATTGAACCGTCCTGAGTTCTGAATGCATCTCTCGCAAAACGGTTGCAATAAATGTCCTGAATTTTACAATGCGTGATCGCCACATCCACGAGAAATCCACCGTGTAATCGCGAATCGCGTTTGCCCGACCTTTCCGTGCCTTCATGCGCGCAGCTCGTAATTCAATTCCGTGTCGTCGAATCAAAACGATTAATCTTTCAGTGCTGTGCAACAAGCTCGACATGCACCGTCTGTAGTAGTGTAAAAAGAGATCTCAAATCCCTTGGATTTCACGATTTGTGCAAATCTTCCGCTCCTTTTCAAACCAAAAGCAATCATTAATATATTTTGGACACATTCTCCACAAAATTCTTTTAGAAAATTTAATATTTGTTATATCTGTGTTATATCTGGTAGCGCAAGCTGGCCAGATGAAATTCAGTAAGATATTCATACTCAAGACTTATCGAAATAATTACAGTCAGTATTTTGATTTTGAACAGGCACACACATTTACATAAAATATCTTATTCAATTTATTTATTCGATATATAGTATACACAACTCTGGTGGGTTTAATATGCCAACAAAAACAATGTGAATCAATGAGAGTGATTCTCTAGCGCGGTGGTTAATAATTATTATTTTTTAATAATATTATACGCAAGTTTGTTTAATTAACGTTTTTATTGTTCTCCGTAATTCTGCGATTGCAGCTAATTTTATCGTTGAAAGATATTACCTCATCGTCCCATCCTCGCAATTACTCCGATTGACCGTATCAAAAATAAACGTTGAGTTATATACACAACGGATTGCAACCGATGTAAAAGCCAATATCGCGCGCGAGCGCAGATCGTCAGCCGAATTTACACCGCAATATAGGAAGCGACACGCGCATCTTGCGCCTCGCAGCTGCTCCCACGCGCTGTCTATTCGGCCTCGAACACTATTTTGTATCGGACACAATCGCGCGCGTCCCTACGCCCCGTAATGGGATTCCGCAGGACTATCTAATTCCTTTCCTCCTTCCTATTTCTCCCCGGAATGAAATTCCAGGACCGTGGTGTCTTTAAGTAACGGCCGCCGTGTGTCGATATACCGAGCAAAGAGCGCAAAGTGAATTTCCATTCGGCCGAGTACGAAGTCCATTCCGCCCGCAGTCCCAATTCCTTTTTTTTTTTCTGCGCCGGCTTTTTCCCTCGTTTCTACCTCCCTCCGTTGCATTTAACGAAATCGAGCCCGCGCGCATCGCTCGTCGCGGCGATAAAATTCGCTTGAAAATTGTTTCGCGTCGAGCGACCGAACTTGAACTCTCTCTCTCTCTTTCCCCCAATGTGCATTCTGGAATCGATATAATCCCGTGGAATGCTTTTGTTATTTTCTGATCCCGCGGACTTGACGAAATTTTTATCTCGTTTTTATCCTCCTGTACACGATAACGCCGAATGAATTATGTAATATAATATGAAGCACAGACGACGGAGTGATAATTACTCGTTTAAATTATTAACACGTTTAAATTATTAACGCACACATTATATTTGAATGCGTGCATGCATTCTTTAATGAAGATTGAGTCAATAGAGACATTTCAATTGGACACGTTAATTAACAATGTAAGTCGATACTCCTCCGGAAGTCCATAATTGCTACGCGATTCCCGCTACCTCCATTTGTTTCAATGTATTTGATTAGCTATGACGTTTCGTATCAATTAGACGGAACGAGCTTTCGCCAGAACATGCATCCACCGTAACTCTAATCTAGGGCTAAGTCGTTAAGTCGAGTTGGTTATTGTACACGAATGGCTTGTATATATAACGCGTAGGAGAATACACATTGTGCTTTACGATACACTACAGAGTGTATCGTAAAGCACAATGTGTATTCTCCGCGAAATTTCGACACGTTGTTTCCTCAATTAACACATTTTAGTAAGAGTCTAAATTCTTTGGAAATGCCTTATCCATTTATTTGACTTAGTTTTAAATCACGTTATTTACTTTTCTAATCCCTTCTAGAATTAGCTTATTTTACAATCCTTTAAAATAATGATATTTCGTCTAATCTCATAATGTCACTCATCATTCATTTCTAGAAAATATTTCATTATTGTTTCAATTATTTAGAAAAAAATATAGAGGGTGTTTCAAAAGTAATTTTGCTCGGAAACTGATTGGAGACTCAAAAAAGTATAAATCCGAGTTACTGCCATTTTTATGTTGAAATTTCAAATTGCTTTGCTTCCGAATTTTTTTGTTCTATAGATTTTATAATATAATTAAAGTTAAGTAACAATTGCGGGTTGTTTTAACACTAATTAAGATGCATAACTGAGAAATCTTGATCTAAAATTCCTGCCAAGAGATACTAAGCGAGCTGTATCTTCACGTGATTATAAAATTCATAAAAATCATTTTCTTCTTTCAATTTTGACAAAAAAATTCGAAAGCAAGGCAATTTCAAATTTCAACGTAAAAGTAGCGATGACTCGAAAACGAAAAAACAATACATTTTCGGATCGACTACGTTCATATCAACTCGTTATCACAACGTTCATATTAACTTTCTTTCTTATTTTTGGATTTCTATTCTCTCGAGTGATTGACCTCGACCTTACCTTTGGGAATACCCGTATAAATATATCTATAGAATTTTTACAACCGTGCTTATCTCGTGGAATACGAAACGGTTAATTGGCCGGTCAGAGTTGTAGGCAAAGATCGCAGAAGAAGGAACGAGGATTGACGTTGACTCCCATTGAGTTCGCACGATCCGATCGTTGTACAATGCGGAATTTTTTCTCCGTGCGGCAGACATCCGCACGGAGAAGTTATGCCCGCGGGCGTAATCGTTGAACCTTCCCTCCCCCCCCGTTCGGGTCAATCGCGCGCGGCCTGTATGTGCTCGGTGCTCCTCCCATAAATTATAGTCCGCGCACGAAACAGGGCGGAACGAGCGTTGTGCCATGATGCCATGTTCGGAGTTACCTAAGGCCCACATCGCGCATACAGTCAATTTGAGCATGAATTATATCCGGTGGCCGGTGTACCGTTTCGTTTCCACCGCGGTGCGCGCGGTATGTCCCCGTTTATCGTCTAATAAAGCGCCTTTTCACCGCTGATTGCGAAACAGACATCCTCTCAGCGAGACGCTTGCCCATTGACAGAAAAACCGGTATCTATCGATCTATTATTTCTCGCTACCGGATAGTTTATTAAGACGTGCCGACCGCGGTGAATGCGTTTCAGCTCGACGTTGTAAAATGTATGTTTACGCGACGGCAATGCTCGTTGTATCCCCGCGAGATAATAATGGCGACGATAAATAACAGTTAGTATCCGGCATGTCGGATTGTTGTTTTATCGTATTGCTGTGCATACCTCTCAGTTTCTTGTTTTTTTTATCGATAAACGAAATGAAACAATAGAAGAACGATCGAAGCGATCAGATTGATTTTCTGTAATTATGTATATCATAATCGCGATGTGTACAGCGTGCGAACGTGTTGACGGTATTTTTAAAAGGATATATTAAAAGGGGGGAGGGAAGTATTTTTAAAAGGGTATTTTTAAAAAGCGATCGACTATGCATAAAAGTGAAGTAATGCGTCTGAAAAAAGACATCAAGTGGCACTTTTATTCGGCGAGAGAGGACCGCAGGTAGCCGGAGCTGACACGCTTCGTAAATTCCATTCGTTTTTGGACGTTGTCGTCGATAATACCGAACTTCGAGAGCCTATCGTATCTCGCGCGCTGCACTTAAAAGTTATCTCGCATGCGAATTCATACGTATGCACGGCGTGATATGAATACCAAGGATGCGTTTCGTCGAAAAAGCATGGAGCGCACCTTTAACGGCCGGCTGATATTTGCATACGTCTCATTAGCGATCGTTAATTGCGAGCCGACGAGCGCCTCCGCTTTAAGTACTTACCCGGGGATCCTTCCTCTTTTTCTTCTCGCGATAATGAAGATATCCTCATGTTCGTGCTCGTAAGCGAGCGACGGACAATTAAGGCTTCGGCAATAACATTCACCGGATCGGCAAAAAATCAGACGGGTGATACAATAACTATCGGCGCATTAATAGACACGCGAACTTGTGCTCCGCGCTAGAGCATAGACGATCCGTTAATAATCGTTTTATTATTGAGGGCCATTACGGAACTCGTTTGTTACGCTAATTGCACGATCGTTCGCGGGCAACCACGCGTGCTTTCCGGACCGCTCGTCTATTTATATACTAGATGCATTCGCTACAACGATGAAGTTGTCATCATTAGAAATCATTAGAACAGAGGTTGTATATAATCTTCATTAAGGAACATTGGGTTTTTTTTTTAGAAACTAGAACGCTGCACGCGCATATGTTCCCTGTATTGTTCTTCTTATTTTTCATTTAATTTTTTTTTCATTGATTTATAGATTTATCAAATATTATTTATTATTAATGAAAAAATATTATAATAAGAACTTTTATAAAATTTATCTGAAACAATTTTGAATATATCCAAAAGGAAAGAGAGTCATTGTAGAAGCAAATAATAAATAAAACGCTTAAATATTGCAATTAATATTATAGCACTGTCATTATTATACTGATTTTCTTGCATTATACATATAGCCATAAAATACATGATTTCTGCAATGACAGTTGCTCATGAAATAAGCGCCATGGAAAAACCAATTAGCATCGCAGAAAAGAGACTTCAACACTTCGATATATTTCAAGATTTAACCGTTTTTTTTTTAGAAAGAAAGAATCATATTTTTTTCTTATTCTAATGTATGTATATCTGTGATTATATTGATATTATATTTTTATATATGTATTGTGGTTTTAAACGCATAATTACACGTTTTATTATGAAATAATTCATTAAAAAGCGCGCGCTAATTGAAAGCACAAACTAATTACCGCTTATTGAAATTATCGATAATATTTTTAAAAGGGAAATGTTTTCCAGAAGAATCATACATACTTAATTAATATTATTTTGCTATACGATTACTGTACATAATTAATAAAATATCATAATACTTTTAAAACAATAGTATCCAGAGCTAATAACTTCTTCTTGCAGTTTGGCCGGGGATCCACACAAAGATGGATCGAGCGCATAATTCAAGGATTTGATGTTTACTATTACGGTTTTAATACCCATAATTATCGACCCCGAGTTTCGATTATGGCCGCGCTACTTGGTGCCGATGAGAATAATTGGGCGGTGGACGTAATCGTTTTTGGTCGTAAACGGAGCGATAACGCGGCAATTAAAGTCGTAATTACGGAGTAATGTCGGCTCGCCACTCGCGGACGTTTCGTTTAGTTTCTCCTATTTAATTTAACCGTCGGGTGAGGGATGTGTGCTCCTACGAACCAGCTCGAATCTATTCTCGACGCGAACGAAAACATCTCGGAAAATGAGAGAGGAAACTGCGCTACGAATCGTCTCATCATTGCACGTATTCCACTTGCGAGCAAATGCACGCGATCCAGCGATTTATCATCGCGGTTGACGCGATTTAGCTCCTTGAGCTCAAATCTCTTCGCACATTTTCATAGCTCTAGGATTTATTAAGAATTTTCAATAATAGTTTTGTATGATTAGAGATAGAACGCGCCGAAGAAAATTAATAATAAAATAAAAATTATTTTCAATTAATTAAACGATCAATATAGTCCATAATAGAATTATTTTTCGCCGCATTTATTTATTATATTTTGGCAAAATATAATAGAGGATAATTTGTTAACAACTTTCACGGGTATTTTTGAAACTGCGTGCAAAGAAATGTGGCCCTCTTAACGATCTGGCGCGAAAGGGTTAAGCATTCGCGGACTTTATCTGTAAATTCACCGCTTGATATTATGGCCCGAAAAACCAGTTTCGCGCGATGGCGCACCGATAAGACCTAAGTTATTGTGGTGCGCGCGAGCACTTAAGTGCATTCTGTATCGGCTACTGGATACCACACGGTGGCTGCATGGTCACAAAGTTATCGTTGATGTGCATTCTGACAGCGAAAAAATAGCTTGCGGCGACAACCGGTGATTAGGAAGAGCATAAATCACGCTAACCGGAGCACTTCACGCCCTTCGCGACGTTGTCCGCTTCGTAATAACACGATGACAGAGTTACGGGGAGGAAAAGGGGATAATCACTCTTGCAGGATTATATGGTTTATGACGTACGCGTTTTGTTCAAATGGCCGATCGTAATTGCGAGATTGAAAAATGCGCTGACAGAGTAATTATTTAAGAGCAAAATGTTCCCATTATAATTTATTTGATACGTTGAAAAGATATAGCGGCAAAATGTGTCGCGGTTGCAGAGGACCATTGTTAAACACCATTGTTAATTTTTATTGTAATAAGCAAATAAGATTATGTGTTTTTATAGTATCTGCAAATATTTTTTTTTATATCTTTTTTAAGTATCTTTGAAATTTTATGTAGTAAATATTTTTATTCTGCATTTTATCGGTTAACCATTTGAATTTTTTATCAAAGGAATTTTTTTAATTAAATTCCATTGTCGTAGAAATTCGCACTTTGAACGACATGAATAAAAGCATATTGAGTGTAAATGTCTAGGTGACTATTCAATGTCGTTTTTCGCTTGGAAGCAAACAGGAATCGAGATCTGATAGACCGAGTTTCAAAGCTGTGCTCTGCGAACTGTGTTTTAGACACGGGGTCGGAACAGTGCATTGCAATGGTGTAAGCTTCAATTGTACTCGTTATCGAGATTGGATGGTCGGTCGGCAAACCATTTGATGGAAACGTGAACGTAAGTGAAAAATTAATTGCAAATATAAGAAAATGAAATTTTTGAAGCTCTTGATACATAATATCTTATGCTGCATAGTTGGTTACATTATAATAATTGAACTCGTCGTCGACAAATATTCGTCAACTTTATTATTTTATAGAAATACTATATATATTGTACCCTGTACTATACTGTTATACTATATATTTTATACATCTCGTTGAAAAATTTACAATCTTAAAACACGATTTTTAACTCCTTTTATGGAATTGATAATTTCGCTTATTTACAGAATAGGATATTTTTTGTTTTATGTTTAAAAATACCCAGCGAAAAAATGCGCGTTTATTGTTTTTATTATTGAAATAAAAGAACTTCGCTTTTTATGTTATTTTTCCTAACGTTATTGTTTTATAGGACAGATTATATACATGTGTATATAAAACCTTTCAAAAAGTACACACCTTTAAAATAATTTTTACCTATGTAACATTTTTTTCATATTTCTAAGATTTTCAATCTGGTACGCGACGCAGAAATGCAGACAGTGAACTTAACGAAACACGTCAAAAATCCCTCTAGGCGCAATCGCAACAATATCCAGCAATTATTGTACTCTATCTCTGACTCGTGTTTGATCATCTTTTTGCATAATTACGCTAAAAACGACAGCTGATAAAGATCGCGATCTTTCCTTCGCTGCTCGCTCGTGAAGCAGGAGGATGTATTTTCCGACGTGCATCCAAATAATTTCCATCTTGGTGCGTGGTTATGACGCATACCTGACGGGGATACAGAGAAACGCGGAAACGCGCAAGAAACGAATCCCCCGGGTATTTCGCGGCGAGGCAACATCGGTTTTTCCACGCTTCTTTTTTGCGAAACGGAGCGTTTCTATTCCGCGCGCATAGAATGTGGATGTGCGGCGCGGCGTATGCAAAGCATGCGTTTCTTTTTCTTTTACGTCTGCGTCGATACAAACCGTCGATGATGGACGATCGTTCGACTACCGCTGATTTCGCGGGCCACGGGGGTAACGAGAAACCAGCGAAAAATGTGCGGTTTCTCTTCCACGAGGTTTCCGGTCTAATATTCATAACGAAAGATCCCGTCGCTCTCTATGCATATAAATCGCAACGAATCGACAGTCCCGTGGGGACGTGCGATGGTAGAATTCTCTCGAGAGCATCGACGAAATTACGAATTCCGTGTAAATGATGAAGAATTTGCAAAAAGAAAAAAAAAAAGAAAAAAAAAGAGTACAAAAACGTCGGGCGTACTAAATTTCAGATCTGATCGAGGAAATATCGATGTAACTTAAAAATAATAAAGACCTAGACAGATGGAGTCTAGACGTATTAAATGACACGCTGAAGGATTTATCCGTTGCTTTATTGTTAAAAATAAAAATAATAAAACGTTGGCCGATATTGAAAATAAAAATAATTACTATAATGACGTTGCTTTTAAATTATCTCGATATTTCTTTTCATCGCAGTATTCTTTGCGCGCGACGTTTTATCGAAACGTTCTTTCGAATCTAATATTTCCGAATACGAAAATATCTCCCACGGTGTTCGTATCGCGTTTCCCCGATCGAAATGCGACTCTATAATGTCACGCGCATTTTTCGCGAGGGCAGGTATCAGCCCAGCCGAGGTCGTTATGATGGTTATATATTTCCCGACTTCCAGATACATTAATGTCGCATTTTGAAAGGAAGGTATGACTTTCTTCGCCGGTATTCTTGCTTAAATGTCCGTAGAGAAATGAGGAGGGAGGGCGGGGGGGGGGGAGGAAGGCAGTGAAGACGTCTGTGACTACCTATCTTCAGCGAGAGGAAATTGCGGGAATCGTGGAAAATGGAGGACAGTGGCGAATGACCGTCTCGATAAGAGAAGTTACGTAAAGAGAGTAGAGAGACCAAAAGATAGGAAATAGAAAATACGAGGTAAGAAATCGGCGTCGAAAGTCATGGAGGAGGGGCGACAGCGAGATGGTGGATCGCATTAAGACGCTACGAAATGAAAAGAAAGCAGTCGAAACGATACTTTGCCGATTCGTGCAGTCGAAAAGAGCTGAGCAAACTTCGCGCAATATAACTTGATGTTTACTTCGAACTTCAATAATAAAGATAAGTCGGTCTGAAAAATCTTCCCTCGAAGTTCGTTGCGACGCAATGAAGTAAGTAGCGATGCGATTAAACATTCGGATTCGCGAATGTACGAGGGACATGTTGTCTCTCAATTTAAAATGGATATCTTTGATCTTTCATTTCCGCTGCTCGTTACGGCAATTCCAAGTGAATAGGTAGGTACCCTTTTTTTTGGAGGGCTTTACAAGACAAAATTGCGACATTCGATAGATTATCCTTTCACCGATTATTTTATCCCCGGTAAAAAACGTTTTAGTTGCAGAGCTTATTTTCCGACATATTTATAATATGTACGGATATTATATTCACACAGCGACGTCAAGTACGACTCTTGTATTCGATTATTGCATCGGGCGCGCGTTTTCCGTGCGCACGGAATGCATATATACGCGGTCAATGCATCCGAATGCATTCTTTCCTCGCGTCGCCCTCCACGACAAAGCGCCTCGCGACCGAATGTGAATTCGTGCGACACGTACAAATGCACTTATATAAGCTCGACTTGGAAGAGACAGCTTATATGTCGACCGCCCGTGGCGCGCCGTGCAGGGGACTAGACTCTCCGTCTAGTCCATATAATCGCGTACACCCGACTGCATGCATGCATCAAGAGCGCGACATGAAAGTACCGAACGTCTCGAGAGGTGCATGTAGGAGCGACAAAAGCGGCACGGTATATCAACGACAGAGGGCAGAGAAAGCGAGAGAGATTAACTTGGTATATCAAAAGTTATTTAGTTACTATTGGATTATTTAGTGGAATTATTGGAATTTAAATTAAAAACGGGACAAGACTCTGATGGGAGAGAAATTTCTTATGGGCTGAAATAATAATTATAAAAGATTGTGTTGCATTTTTTGAATCTAGTTTTTGAGCAAACAATTAACTGTTTTATAAACAGATGACATTGTCGCAATAACTTTGACGCATATTTTACATAAATGTCTCCGAGAGAGAGAAAGAACGATTGTATACAATGTCGCAAATTCTACTCTTTACATGACAATGTAAATGTAAATTTAATTTCGCGAGCGTCATCACGCCGGCTTTTGATTTTCCTTGCATTAGTACGAGCTAATTGTATAATTGACATAATGCGTCTCTCGACGCATACGTGTTCCCGGATCGTTTCGAGACTTGTCGAGACGTGCATTGCGTTTCCATTGCCTACCCTCGCATGAGATGATTCATTTCGTCGTTGTCGTCGTCGTCGTCGTCGTCGTCGTCGTCGTCGTCGCGGCCGGAAGACAAGCGACGTATTCGGTGACGATGGCGTGCTCGATAACGATAACGATAAGAGTCGTCGCTGGCGATGAAAGCGTCCGCAATAACGATAAACCGGATAAAAGTCCGACGTGGTAGCATATTACCGGCTACGTTTGTGCCTGACGCACGAGAGGTGAATGAGACAGGTCAGAAGCTTGTGACGATCAGCTCATTTTTAGTCTTTAGATAATCCTCTCACACTACGGTACGTACGTACTTTAGTAGAACATTAATTTATGCAAAATATAAAAATTGTTTGGGGATTGTTGAGAGGGAATAATTTCACTATTCAGCGTAAATCGTTTCCTATAAAAATCGTGATTTTGATTTTATTAAAGAATTTGTAACTGAAAAAGATGCACGGGTTCACTGTAGCCATTTTATATGTAGAATGTTTTACGTGTTATCTGAAATTCGATACGATGCTAATCCTTATGCGAACGGGATTTTATCCCGAGGCCTTTACACCCAGTAGGGTTGATTCTCCGTGAAAGCTTCTTCTTGTAACAGTCAAGGCAGCAACAACGACGTGAGAGTGAGACCAGAAGAAGAGGAGAGTGGGAAGGATGTCTTGAATCATATTTGAGAGATCTCGTGTGCGTCTCGTAAGTTTCCGCGAGTACTTCGAATAGTTCGCAATATCTCGCGGGAGAGCCGAGCTGCTGAGATGCCAAGGATAAGGGTAAGAGAACTAATTGTCGCCCCTCCAGACGACTTGCTCGTTCCTCCGTCGTCCCCCCCTCCCTCCCCTTCTCCCCACATCGTTCGCTCGTTCGCTCGATGGGGATACTTTAATGGGACTTCCGGTCGCCGATAAAATCGCGATTCGTGCTTACGAATTTGCGTGCACTTCACTCACCGTGGTGAGTGTCGTGCATCCCCCCTCCCTCCCCCCCTGGGAGTACCTGCGCGATAATGAGGGAGAACTCGCGGAGCCGCCAAATAAGCCGCGCGCCTGCTGGCGCTTTCAAACGTGATTATTTTGATACTGACGTTCCTTGCACTTTAATCATTCGCGGGTGAATAGTTGTTAGCTCGAGCGGAAGCGGAATATTTTTACGCTCAGGTAATATCGCGTGTGTTCGCGAAAGATTGAGCGATTCATTAAACACTTTTCAAGACAGAAGCGAAGGAACCCTTACAAGTTTTTTTTACGACGTTCTACGATTTCACTTTATAAAGTTTTCGATTTCACTTATGAAGTTTTATCTTTGGACGCAAGAATTTTAATTTAATTTAATGCCATAACGTATCGATTAGAGTGTTGTGTAAAAATAGAATAAAACTTTGAATTAAAATAATAGAATGCGTACATCACAAATTTATTTTCTGTCTTCTTTTAATAATATTTAATGGAACTGGTTAATAATTAAAATATCCTTCATTTTACAGCCATTTAATTATTCAGTGATACACAACCTGTTAGAAAGAGAAAGAAGAAGAGAGAAGGTAAATTATAGTGAAGCAACAAAATTTTATAATTAATAAATTGTTTGTAGTTTTATTTATCCTTTTTTTTCTCAACGATGCTTACAATCGTTAATTAAAATGTCTTCCACATTTATAGGAATATATTTTATGCAGCTGGGACGCAATTTTCGTCGGTGTCTGCAATCAGACCTGACACGGGTGAAACGACTGAAACGTGAGCCGTTATCTTGTTTCTGTTTGTCGTAAAAATATAAATGTCATCAGCTAAGTGCTATTAAGATATCCTCTTATTGTGATAATCTGATATTACCTGACAAATATTGGATAAAGTAGATAGCGAATTACATTAGTAAAACAAGAATTATAAATTTGTGTTTTGTGTTGAAATTAAATTATCTTTTAAGTGATTCCTGTGATTCAAGAAGCTTAAAAAAATAACTGAACGACGTAATACATACATTTTAATTCTATTTTTAAAAGTAGGATAATATATGAAAAAAATATGTGAAAAAATATCTTTTATTTCTATTCTCTCACTCAGCCTGTCTCGCTGTAATCTGTCAATTAAAACTTTTATCAGCCTAATCCAAACGCAAATCCTCGTGATAAATGGAATAAAGGTATAAATTCGTATTATTTTACAGTTCTTTTTCCATAAAGGCATCAATGTCGCCAACTAGCGACGATTAAAACGTCCCCTTTAATTAGGCATCGAGCAACCCGATCCGTTCCGTCCATCCGCGTGTAACCAGAGATTTTAGTGGAGAGAGAGCAAGAGACAGAGAGGGAAAAAGAGAAAAAGGAAAAGCCCGGACATCAAGCCGTTATTATCGTATGTCCAATAAATCCGAGTAATTTAATTCCCGCGCCGTTGCCATGACATGTTGGCTATTTCGTTTTTCCAGCAGCATTGCCTTCCGTTTCTCGTTGCTCTGAGTTCTGGTTACATTAATCCTTTTTAATGACGTGAAAACTTTTAAATATTCATTGAACGCGTCCACGATATCTTTAATTATAGAATGACAATTAATAAATCTTCATATAAAATTAAGAAAAGATATATCAGAACTTGATAGCACTGAAACTGAAATATCTTATCTTTATATAGAATTATATCTTTTTCCATGAGATAGAATTATACAAATTTATTTTTTATTTATAATATCTAATTATGATTGCGACTTTGAGCGTTCATTGACTATATAAAAAAAGATAACGTTACAGCTCATGCAATATTATTAATACGATTATAATATTTTGATATACATCTATTTAATCAAATAACAAATTAATCAAATATGGATTTATTATTCTTCTAAATTAGTTGGAAGAGTTAAGTTTGATATTTATATATGTACTAATTGAATACTTAACATGCATTGTTCTTGTTTACGATAGTCCGCTTTTTGTCAGGAAATCTGCCGACTAAATTTCTCAGCGGTCGTCATAAATTTCTCTAGCCGCGTAACTTTGGTAAATAATTCCGTAGGACGAGAGTGCGAGGATCGAGATCGGGGACCAAGTCCGGCAGCCTTTGTTCCCAGTAGTTGGATGCTGCACGAAGTTTGCAGTCTGAGGATGCATGAGAGAGAAATAAATCGTATCTGAAAATAGATACGATAGCATTATAATAAATACCGAAATGTAGTTGGCTATTTATTTGGTTGTTCCTTTATTAAAATTGGAGATGTGTATCTCCTAGCGAAAAAAGCTACATGCTGATAATTTCTAAATGGAATAAATTTAATTAATTAAATAAAATAAAAATAAATAGTACAATGTACGTTTAGTATACATTGCAAAAATGAATATTTTATTTTTGAACGGGTGTTTTTATATTACAAACGAAATGATTGCACGAAGGAAATTACGCAGTTACCGGTAAGATAAATATCGCGAAATATGACTTTTCGAAAATAAATAGTGGTAAAAAGAGTTAACGGCAGATTTGTGAGAGAAACGACCGTATGAAACCAGTGATATGAAAGTAACGGCCGCGGCTTCCGTCCTTGGATTATTATGACAAACGGACCATCGAAAATGGCGATTGGATCGGCAGCGAAACGTGCGGCACGTGTTATCGCAACGTGTGCGTAGACGCAAAACGAAGGAAATGGTTTATATGTGGTAAACGTGCTCGGTTGAAATAGTGTCTCCCCTCGGTGAACCAAAATGTATCGGAGAGAGTCGCGATTTTGATCAAATTTCGGCCTCCGCTCGTGCACTCACGTAACGCTTGCCATTATTTTCCTTCTGTTTTACAACCAAAAATCCAACCAAAAAAACCTTTTGCTGTTTATACTGCGAGTGTTTGTTAACAAACGTTGAATGATTGACTAACTGCAAAAATAATTGTTAATAGACTTTTATTTCTTTAATGCACAAGTAAATACAATTACATTTTATACATCTATTATTTATTAATGTTAATTACAAAATAGCACTAATTACTTATATATTTATTTATATGTATTTAAACATAATGAATAAGTGTTATATAATGAGAAAGACCAAACGAATTATTCAGTGAATAATTTGTTCGCCTTTAACAAAGCCGTGCCCATATAATATATTTCTTTGGACTTTTCAAGTATTCGAGCTCTGTTTATCAGCGTTCGTCAATATGCAAAACAGCTCTCTCATATGCTTCTAATATGCATATAAAAGCCACTTGTCCATTGGAATGTGCGCCCGAGAACATTTCATACCACACGAGAGATCCTTTTTATAGCGATTCCGGGGGTCTCAGCATTATTTTCTCGATTCGGAGTTCGACATACGTGATGAAATGGAGAGGCCAGGAGCAGACCAGACAGACGAATTCACGACTTTTCGCATAGGCGATCTAACGGGGACAGATCGATGCAATTTTAACAAATCTAGTACACCCAATGCGAATTTTTACAAAATTAGTAATAAAGTAATGTTTGATTGTCTGCAATTTATCTATGTTTTTCCATAAGTTATCATTTTTATTCATCCAACAACATTTTTTTTTAATTACGCACAAAATTCAATTATCCATAATTTATAAATGATTTAGAAATGATGAGTTTATAAATGATTATTTTTGGAATGCTAATTTTGTAAAAATTTGCATTTGGAAGAGCTAATTTTACAGATTTCAATTGTGTTTTATTATTGCTATATCGTATGGTATTTTTTGAGAAAGATGAACATGATTAGATTTTCACATTCTTGTGGTTTGCCTGGATTATTATTTATGTGATAAACAAAATTTCATAATGTATAAAGAATTTTATTATTTCCTTTTTTCAATCAATTTTTGTTAGATGTTTATAAAATTAGTTAATGACTATTGTACTACATTAACTAATTAGTGGTTATTGTACATTAACTCTATTGATTTGTTATCTAACCTTAGCAGGCAGCGCATGCGGTCATCACATGGATCACCTTGTGAAAACGTTTGATCCAGTGATTCACGGCGATAACTCACGCGAGTAATTATAGATTCAGGTTTCGCACGAGCGAAAATTCCTACAAGTCGAAAATAACGATCGCCAGCATTTTGTACCACTTACGTGTCGTTCATTGCAATTCTTAATTTAATAAATTTCAGATAGTATATATAGTATTTTATGCAAGGACTTATGGAATTTATATCTTTATCACAATCTTTAGCACAAATTGCAAAAGTATAAAATTAATCTTTTTTTTGTCAAATATCTTAAATTACATGTTGACCTAATTTACTTAATAATTGCTAAATATATTCAAATAGCGAAGAATGAAATTATATTTTTTTCTTTCATTATATATATGTGATAGAAAATCCTAAAAGTAATTGTAGAAAATGATTTGTTATTTATTTTCGCATTCTTTATTTTTTAACAATTTTATATATATATATATATATATATATATATATATATATTAATAGTTATAATAACTATTAACTGTATTAGAAACTTTATTATTTGTATTTGTATTATTTTGTAAATAATTTTCTATTAAGTAAAATTTAATTATTTAGAATTAAATGCACCCTTGACATTTTTTCATTTACTTGATATTTTCAATTATTACCTAAAAATAAAAAAAAATTACTAATCTCTCAATATAAAGAAAAATCGATTTTCGGTTGAAAGAATTTGTATATGAAACGAGAGACGATAGTTCTCGGACATTCCGCATACACACGCAGGTGTATATAACTTCAGATATATAGATATATAGATATATGTCTGATGCTAGGAAGCCCATCTCGCCTCGAAAAATGCTCGTGACCATCGGCACACTGAAAAATGTCGGCTATCTCGATAGAATATCGAATCGAATGTCCCTCTCTTCTATCCTCCACCTATCTCTTTTCGTATTGTCCCTTTTCCTACACCTTTTCCTTTTTCACTACCACCCTTTCGCCTCCAGTTTCGTCCTCACGTCGCTGATGTGGAAAACGAATTCTCTTATCAGAACGCCATTTGGTAAGAAGAAATATCCATCTTGCGACTGCAGCTGTGCTCGTCCTCGTTGCGTACTCAGAACGAATCTCAGGTTTGCATAAAGTGGAGAGCTCTGTGATATCAAAATCGATATCGATCAGAGGAGTATGGAACGAAAAAACTGACGATCTATCTTGGATTCACTGAACTGATAGAAGAATTCCGTTATTCTGATTATTTAGGCTTTATTACGCATATAATCTTATATATAAAACTTGTCTTTTTTTATAATCATACTTATTACTTCTGTGACTTATGTTAAATTAAACTTTTCAAGACATCTAGATTTTTTTTTACAATTTTGATACTGATTTCTACGATTAGACAGAAGAACTAAATATATGTATAAATTTCTATTCTATTTCTACTTCGATTTACCGTGGGGATCAACTGACGGATCAAATGACAACGTCGTGTCCATATCGTGGAAAGAAATCGGGGAATTGCCACCCGGGACGATAGTCGCGATGGCAGACGGGAGTTTTCCACGTCCGCGACGGGAACTCGCGTTCAGGAATCGCGCGCAATAAAATGCAAATTTTATTCCGCGCAATTTGGTTAAGCAGTGCCGCGCCTTTCTTTCAACCCTCGCACCTTTCCCCTTTTTCACTGGGCGGCTCGGGCTGTGTGGCCATAAAACAAAGCTCCACCACGCGACCGAAAAGCTCGAATGAACGAAACCGAACGAAAGCGCAAAGGGAAACAACAAACAAACGCACGCGAGTCTCCCCTTGTCTCCCCTTGTCTCTCCTTTTTCCCTTGTCCCTCCTTTTTTTCTATCCTTTCTCGTCCAGAGTTTTCCTCCTCGCTCTAAGGCAGCGTTTCCTACTTTTTTTTTAAACATCATACATAGTTTTTTAATGGACGAAAAATATATTTTTTTCTAACGTTTTTTTACAAGTATTGTAATATAAAAATATATAACTATAAAAATAAGTCAATTTCGTAGATTATTTTTTCTTACATGTTAACATTATTTATTCTTGCTAATTTATAATTTTGTAAATCATTAACGTAAAAGGATTTTTACAGAGAAATAGAATTAATTATATTTTATTAATTTCATATGTGTATTATATATATAAATTATGCTTTCTATATTAATATATATTAATTACAATTAATAAATTATAATTTAATCAGCATTATATATCACAGAGAGATTTTATATTTTTAAAATTTTTCTATCTAAAATTGATTCTGAAATTTTCTTTCCAATTGAGAAATATTGTTCTAGAATGTAAACAATTTTTTTTCTTTTCTCTCTCTTTTCCGGCCATACATATTTTCTCTTCTCCCACATCGCTTGCCCTTTTATTGCTCTACTTCTGTCTTTATCTTTTTCCACGCTGCGTTGTTTTCTTCTCACTCACTGGTTCAGCTGCCTGAGAACAGTTAACAAACATATTGTGAAAGAAATACAATGGGGGAATTCGTAAAATGCGAGTCGGAGTATCGCGGAAGAAGAACGTTGTTCGGCACCGCGCGTCGGTGTTTGCAATCTCCTTGCATGTCGTTCGCATACCGCTAATTTCCACTCGACCGACGAGCAACGCGCATCGCCGACAGCCTAACAGCCGCCATTAGCGGCGCTCGTCGTCGCGGATGTTCATTAAGCCAACGAAAACACCGACCTGTAATATTACGCGATTAGCAATTCTGTTACACCGGCAATTTGTAATATTCCAACATTATAGGGTTTACGCGGGCTGACGTTACAAATTCATATATTCGTACATACCAATAGCTCTTTTACGTCATGCATAATGAAGCAGTGTAACACGCTATTTCATGTAAAATTATCGAAAATTGTAGTATCATAAATAATTTCGGCAAGCGGTAAACATGCGAAGCATTAATAAGGTCAAATGAATATTAAAACAGGAAAGAGGGGGGGAGGGGGAAAAGAAACGAGATAGTTAAAATATATAGTTATTAACCTTACACATAGATACAGTTTAATAAACAAATGGCATTATATTTTATAATAAGTTGAATAATTAAATTTTAGTAAACTTTTTTATTATTTTTGTTTGTAATAAATAAAAGAAATGTTTTTTTGGAGAGGGGAGAGGAAAGAAACGAAATTTTATATATATATATATATATATATATATATATATATATTCTGTATCTTTATGAAATATGCGTTCAGATTAAGTATTCTAGTTAGAATAATTGAATGTAGATTAATGTTTGATATGCTAGGCGCTGCTTTGCATTAATTTATGTCATTTAGTGTTCTTTGTGTTTCGTCTTTGAGGAACATAAAGAAGCTGGAAATATCCGACAGATTGCAAAGCGCTTGTTGTCATAAATCGCTCGCCTTATGTACTATGCGAAAGTATTGCGCATTGAATGTAGTCTCGCGGAATTGGACGCTCGCGGAAGTGCCGTTCATTTCTCTTGCATAAACCTCTGCCTACGCTTGTACACCTGCCATCGGAGTAAAATTGGCCGAGCTTTCGATACGAAGCACGTACGCAGTCGATTTAATTCACGAAAAGCAACGGCCATACTTCCAAGCCATTCTTTATCGTAAAATTGCTTTTATGATGCTCGATATCCCAAATTCAGAGACGGATATTATGGATATTCCATTGTAAAACGTTCGATGTAAATTGTATTAAATATCTTGTGTTAATATCTTTATAGAAAAATTAATTGCATATAATTAATTTCTCTTGTAAGCGTATCATATCATATTTTCATTTCATATAGCAATTTAGTGTCTTGCCTTCTTTTATATGTATATAATTATTATATGTTAATTATATATAATAATTATATATTTTATATATAATTAATATATATTGTATGTATATATATATATATATATATATATATATATATATATATATAAACATAAAATAACAGTTATAAATAGTGCAATACTCTGGTTTAATTAATTTTTTTTAAATATTCGCAGAAAGGAAGTATTTCTTTAAGCGCTTGTAGTTACGGAAAACCATTGTAACCTCATATTTCTAAAATTCAATCGCTCCGTCTCTGATATCAATAACGTTCAACGACGGCTGACAAACCCCATAACGGATGTATAAACGTGTAAATTCGCATTGTGACCTGCAAGTAACAAGGTTCACCTCCTCGACAGCTCATTCCACTTCGGCTGTACACTCCCTTTGTAATAGCTACAACGTTCTATAATTAATTTCAGCCCTTCCGGGAATCCATTACCACGTGCGCTCGGTCTCACAGATATCACGATGCCACAGTAACTGAAAGCTCTGTCCATTCAGGATAAGAGCCCGTTATTGGGCCTATTGACTGTCCCAACGTGAATACGTCGTCTCATCCGGTAAACCAGTGCTCGTCCCGAATAATAGTAATTAGTGCGACTCTCCTAATAGATGCTCTTTTTCACACCCTTGTTTCCGACCGCAGCAAAAACAGGCGGTTGAGAACGCGGAAATGTGCATTGCTTTATATTAGAATATCCATTTAGATATAAATTTGTTGATTTTAAATATTATAAATAGACTCAAGAATAATTTTTTATGGACATAATGAATAAACGCAGAGATTTTTAAACGAGATTTCGAATTGAAATTTGAAAGTTAAATTTCGAAATGCAAATTTCAGGGAAATATGGCTAAGGATTAAAGAGAAAATACATATATATGTACATTTTATGTAAAATTTTAAAACTTGTTTGTATCACTGTTAAAATTAAAATATCTTTTATTAATTAATATTGAACTATAATTTTAATTATCACAACTAATTTTCGACAAAATTAACTGTCGGCGATATTTTAAATCATTTATTTGGCATAAAATTGCATTTTTTTATTCCGGTAATCGCCGGTAAATTAATTGTAACAGGGATTGACTGCGTAACAAGGAGAGATTTGCTCTTTTTTTTTTTATTAAATATATATGGATATTAAAATCATTTACTTTAATCCGGTTAATCGGGATTGTTTAAGCGACAGACTTTCGCGCTCGATCGTTAAAATCGTTACGGGGCTTAAATGACGAGTGACGCGTATAATCGCCGAAAATCCCCGGGCAGAAGCGACGGCAGCCTGCAGCCTGCAGCGGCATACGTGGGAGTATTAATCTTGGTATTCCGATACACGCGCGGATAGAGGCGCATTAAGGAAACTTATTGGAAGGAGCAGCCTGTAGCAGACAGTGCGCATTTACCAGCGACCGCAGACTAATACCTACCGATCTACTTAATCCCCGAGCCCTTTGGGACGTCAGTGCGCGCGCGCGCGCGCGCGCGCGCGCGGGGCGCCTGGTAATTAGCAGTCCCATCAACAAACAATGGATACCAATTTACCTGGGATAATGGCGCGCGCCGGCAAGAAAGATTATCCCTTCTATTCAATATATCGGTCTCTGATATTTGAAAGGCGCAAAGTTTCGCGCGCCTCGGAATTTCACGAACGATCGTATCGTAAAATATTCACGGCGGTCGCCGTGCAGCGCCGGACCGTCTCGGTGGACCTCGAGTTGATTGCGGAAACATCAGGCGGGCCTAGCTTGACGTAGATCCTTTGGAACTTAAATAGTAGGAACTTAAATTTAGTACAAACTGCAAACACATTTTTTTCTATTATTTAATTTCTCTTAGGTTTATAGCTTTATTTTTTTTGCGCTATATTTAATATTCTTTCCTGATTTATATCTGTAAAGTTTACTTTGTTTAAATCCTTAAAGGTTACTTGCTTATACAAATTCTTTTTTTCTTATAATTTAGGAACAATCTATATTTTGAGTTGGAAACAACTTTATTATAAGAGTATTTCCTTAGTCTATTATTGTGTAAAATACCGCGTATCCGAATCCACGTATTTTATTTTTTAAATTTTTCCTTCGTGAAACTGCGCGAAGTTTGACGCAACAGGCAGGCGTTGACCTGACAGAATCGAATCGGAGGTGAGTTATCCGAAGAAATCGCATTTTCTTTCCGGAGAAGAAGATCGAGATAAAGGGAGCAGCGAACACGTGTAAAGAAAGTAGGATGATCTTCCACGTTGCCATACTGAATTTCATTTGGGTATCCACTTTCATGTGCAGATGACATTCTTTGTCTTCCTGGTCGCGGGAATATTGCATTCTTCCGGAAACCTTTCCGGGCGTGGAGGCCTCTCATCCGGTAAAATGAAATTCCTCGTCCAATTTGCCATCCGGTGCGAGTGCAAACGACCTCTGCCACTTCTCGATATAGGAAAAAAAAAAAAAAAAAGAGGGACAGGACGATGGGAGCAAAGCGGGAGAAATAGAGAGGGAGAACCGGAAATCGGAAGCCAGAGGGCAAAATGTATCGGGAGACCGAACGTCATATGTGACACTGCCGATTGCCCGCTTGCCTTTTTCCCCGTTTTTTCGCAGGCTCGTTTCGCCCGCTCTTGCTGCGAAACTCGATATCTCGCGCGCAATAAAATCGAACCTTTTGAGAAGGCGGCCGGTACCTTCGGCTCGAGTTATTTCCATGGCTTCCACGTCGGTACGGAGCGTGGGAGAACGCGCGAGCAAACAATACCGTCGATTTTAAACGTTCCTACGTGCACGCTACGCCGGTGAACTTTATTTCCAGCGCCTCCTACTTCTTCTTCCGCTCCCTCCTAGGTTCCCGTGATCGAAAACAATGCTAATATCCGGACGCATGATTCACCCCGGAATTAACGTTCTTGACCCGTGTTGTTGACGTCGACGTCGAACAACTTTATTTTTTTTTTTTTTTTTTCCTTATGCATTTCCTTAGCTTAACGATATATATTTACGAGAGAACAAGAAGACTAACAGAAAGAGGCTTGTAGAGAACAGACTCATTGTGAAGTGTTTGTTTATAATTATTAAGATCTTCTGGTTAATTAATGGGTAATTATTTCTTCAGTAAATTACAAAAACCTACCTAGTTTCTGACCAGTAATCAGTTTTTCGTAGATATTTTTCTACTTGGGAATCAAATTCAGATACACGCTTGCTTGAATCTGACTCTATAAAATGCTACATTCCACGAAATTGAGTTTTAGATTTTTACGCGCGTGTTTGAGTTTACGCGAAGATTTTACGCAGTCGCATACTTTCGTTCAAATATCTACCAGTTATAATCATAGACGAACTTCTCTCTACGGTTTATCGTAAATGAGATGATATAAGTAAATTGATATCAAAATTTGTTCTCGTTTGGCAACGCGAGCTCTCTGCAAAAATTCGGGTTGCAGAAATTTTATAGGAACATTACGTCAAGAACGAAATTTTATGTCTGAAATGCGAACGATATTTGAAGATTTTCGAGAGGACGATCTTAGTTTAAATGTCTTATAGTAAAATATTCAATCATTGCACGGAATTCCTTTATATTTGAAAAAGAAATCAACATAATTATTATCAACATAATTATTTCGCAAATATTGTCAATCGTTTCGTCTGACCAAAAATGGCAATCGGAATGTCGCAGAGTCTCGCGTACTGTCGCTTTCGAGCTCGAGATCCCGAGAAAATCCGCTCGGGGTTCTTAACTCTCTCTCTCTTTCTCTCTCTCTCTCTCTCTCTCTCTCTCTATGTCTCTCGCTCTCTGTCTTCCTCTGAGCTCTCTCTCCGGTATATACTTAATACCAACAAGCTCAAAGTGGCGCACTTCGAAGAGCACTCAGAGGGTTCGTCCCTCCCTCACCGGTTTCTTTCATTAACGAAGTGTCTTCTTGTTCTTTATTTCACCGTTTCCTCTGCCTCGGGAAAGAAGCTAACCGATGAAAATTTTTCTGTAATTCTACTTTTTCTTTTTCTTCAGGTAAGTGGTCCGATGCTCTTTCCCCGGAGAACAACGTGTGGCCATTCGCCGATCTCGCCTCGATTTTTAATCAACGACTTGAGGAAGGAAAAGAAAGGTATAACTTTCGATCGATCATCACGCATAACTTCATCATACATGATTATTCAGTCGATTTTGTTATCTTATTATTATTGCGATGTTGCGATGCATTGGCGGATCAAGATAATAACATCGATAGCGCAACAAAATGACATAAGTCGTGAGTAATGATGCAATAATGATAAGGTAATTTTCTGATAGTAGTCCCTTTATAAATCGATATATAAGTGTACTGTCACACACACACACATATATACTTCCTGACTTCCATTACATGAAATTACCTTGCCTAGTACCGCACGCTGATCGATAGCGCAATTGTAGACAAGAGGAAACAGAATGGCGTTGCGACAAGCAACGCGTTACTTATTACGTTTTTTTCCCGCATATGTAACTACTCGCACAATATACAAGCGAATCTTGCGAGAATGACTGTATCGGAAAGCTGTCTTCCGACACTCGGCTAGCTCGACTTAACTTTCAGCGTTCGCCTCTCTCGCCTCTCGTTTTTTTCGATTTTTTACTTCCGACCTGCATGACATCCGCGTGCACCATACGATGGCATCCACGTGTATTGGTAGTCTAGGTATACGCCGCACGTGGCACAGCACGAGGAGCAAAACGTGAGCACTTTTCGGACGGTTTTGTTTCTCTCTGGAGAGAATTGCTCTCGCACGAAGTTTCCCTGTGACTAATTAGCCGATTACGAAAGACGGAAGTAACTGCTCTGTATTGCGTGTATGCGCTACAATTCATGACACTGCTTCAAATATATTATTATTATTATTCGAAATTTTACGTTTTCAAATAGTAAGATTAGTATTGTGATTATTATTCTTTTTCAAATTAAGACTGTAGTTGAGATCCCGTGTATATTTTTGAAACATGTGTAAAAAATGGCGAAACAGTCTTAAAACATTTTAAACGGCTAGCTATTTTTAAACATGTGTACAGATCGCTATATCAGTAATCAAAAAAAAAAAAAAATCTCTGGAATTTAAAGATACTCTAAGTTTATAAATAAAACGAACTTTATACTGAGGAAACATACTAATTTGCTGCATTAGTAATGCATAGTATAATATATTAATAACGCGCTATTTGTTCGTCGGTTCTTTAACTCCATGACAATAGAGCACAATTCTATCTCAAATGATGTATGAAGGAACACTGATTTTATTGTGCGAAAATCGCCGTCTAATTGTCGATTCATCTACAGATTGCGAGAGTCGTGTTCCGACTTAAATGTCAAGCGATTTACGACGACTGCGCGCGCATGTAAACCGCTTACATTTACCGGGAAAGAGGTCACATCGTGTGTCCTTATCGGCGACGAGCCTATGTCGAGGTTGTTGCACCGCTCGGCGCATTTCCTACATCTCGCCCGGCTATTATGCGTTTTCTCCCTTCGATTGCGTCGACGCGTGATGCATGCCGCACGTCACAGGTGCAACGTGTGCAGCATGCCGAAGTGCGATCTCGATTCCACGATGTTCTTTCGCGATTCTGTGAGTTTCGACTATGGGTATCCTCGTATTCATTTAACAGCGATTTACGTGCGATTCTCGAAGAAGAATGCAAAGAGATTAATATAACTTAATATAACAATTTAACTTTACAATGATAAGTTTATAATAATAACTTATTACGTATTAATGTAATAATTTAATTGAATATAATTTTTACAATGTTATATGCACCGAGTAAATGTATAAGATAATGCTTGTCAGTATAATTAAGATAATTACAGCGTTGAAAATTTAAGCAACGTCTCTTTGAAAAGATTCTGTTAAAGCCTTTGTTAAAAATTCTGTGATAATAATATTTTTTGAGGGCGTTGCCAAAAATTCTCGCGAGATTATAATGAGGTACGTAATATAAAAATGTTATTCTAGTAGAAGAACGATGTTTCTGCATCCCTTCTGGTATCACAGGGGTTTTTTCTAATTACACGGGAAAATGAATTATAACTTCCTTAGTTTCCGAGCTTTGCTCTCATAATTTTACAACGTATTGTATATCCCGTTATTCACCAACCGAGGGATTCAATGAAATGGAAATTTATTTTTAATTTTATACAGAGAATAGAAATTTTTGCTTTACTTTTCACGATAAACCTGCATTGAAAATATCGCGGAGCAAGTTTTTAAATTTTCTATTTGAAGTAAAATAAAATGTTTTGAAAAATTACCAGAGGTGAACAGAAATAAATTGAAATGCCATTGGTTTTTGGAATTATGTACAACTATATTTGATTTATCATCGGGATTCCACGCATTTCAGGGAAACTGCTATGAGAGAGCTTTATCGCATTTCTCGCGGCGTTCACCGTGATTAAAGTACATGCGAAGTTGATGATGCGTCACGATTAGCACCTCACGGGGAATGCCCCATGAGAAATCCTAAGACGTTCGTGATAGTATTAGCTTTAACAGTTCGGACGTAATTTATTCCCCTTGTAAATTCAACTGGATAGTGGCGCCGGCACGTAAACGCACGAATGTGTATGCTTTCCACCTGTCTCTCTCTCTCTCTCTCTCTCTCTCTCTCTCTCTCTCTCTCTTCCTCCATCTCTCCCCCTCAAGACTTTACGTGCACGCGCCGTGTGTGCTCGCACATAAGTGAATGGAATTTGCCTAGCCGTCTCTCCGCGGAATTTCATTTTCCGACCCATCCACCATCACCAAAGTCCCGTTTCTTCCCCGCTCCTGCATCCGCACTTCTACCCCCAGAGACAGCCCGGCGAGATCCTGAGGGCGGTGTTATGTCACAATTTGCAGGCTGACAGTTGCGATTCATCGTGATCCCGAGGACGAATTCGCGTCCCCGCTCTTCTCGGTAAGAGGGTGTAAAAAATGGGCACGTTGAGAGTAAAGGGAAAGAGATGTGTGACGGCAGCTCAGAAGAGGCACGTACGAAATAAGATGCGCATCCCAGAGAAGACAGATGACGCGTCTCCATATTGAGAGGAAATATTTCTGGTCAAGAGATATCATCTTTATAGTGATATTCGGTGCTGTCTTATCATTCTTGACCATATATCTTTCTATCTTGACCAATCTGAAGAGATAATTAAATTTCCTGCCAAGAAATAAGACCGGAGGAGGATCTAGGAAGAATTTTTTATTTCTCTTGTAATTTATTTAATAAATATGTTAAACGACATAATAGAAGTTTTTTGAAAAAAGTTACAAATTTATAAAATTTTTTATTAATATATTTTAATGATATCAGGACACATTCTTCTAAATGTAAATTTCTTCGATATTGGCAAAAACCGCAGATTGTTGGAAACAAATTTCTCCGCCTTGAACAACCCGTCTGTCTCTACAGACTCATCCGAAAGGACGGAGAAATTTCTAACATCTTGCGGTTTTCATTAGAGCGCGGAAATTTGCGGAGACGCGCACTACATGTTGGAATATTCCGACAGAATCGTTAGACATCAGAGAGAGAGAGACATCCGAGATTTCCGTTCTCCGAGTTGCCTTGACTTCGTTAACGAACTACTAATGCAGCTCTTATCGTCATCCATAAACCACGATTTAGTCTCGAGATGCGTTTTTCTCACGAGATGTTACGATGCTATGTACGATTCGGTTTTTTGTCGACCGCTTCCGCGAGGAGATTTCTCCGGTAAAAGCAATTCCCGGACTCGGTCTCTGCAAATACATAGCTGCATGAAATAGGCGAGGCGGTAACGCAAGTAGTCTTTTGGTATCTTGCAAGTGGCAGCTGCGCCCTGTCGACACAACGGACCGAACAGGTTCACCGATCGAACGAACAAGGAAGGTCTTTGTGCCCAGCACACTAAATGTCTTTGTGAACGCTCGCTTGGCTTTGCCAATTATTCAGCATTGTTAACAGTTGAATTTATAGCTTGATTGCACTTACAGCTTGAGCTTATGCTCTTAAGATGTAAAATTCTTAAAGATTAAAAAAAATTTGTTAATTATTTACTTTTAAAATGATTTTATTTAAGAAAATAAATTTTTCTGTCTTTAAAGAAAATGTTTTTATAATAATTTAAATTCTTCGCTTAACTTCAGAGGGTATGATTTTTATTAGCTGAAAATTAATTAATTTTAAGTTTTGTATGTCATATTGTCGTATTTAATTAATTTTATTTTATTCTACAAATAAATGGATTTGTAGAATAAATCAAATTTCGATCATTTGATTATTTAGCAAAGATTCGTTCGAAAACCAATGCTTCCATCTATTTAAGTTTGTCAAACAAAAAAAGAAAAAAACGGACGCTTTCGTTCAATGTGGACAAGATAATGGACTTCACGAGATCATTAATCTGTTAATGGTAGTCTTGCGGCCCATCCTTGTATCGCCGACCTCCTCCCTCGCGTTTTCCCCTTCTCCGCGTAAATACGGGGCGAACAAGAGGCGCGAGCCCCTCTCCCGTTTACTCTCCCCAATTTGGATTCGACGTGCGTGACTGAACGGAAACTGCGTAATCTGCGTAATACCCGTAACACACCATTATGTTATTACGTCGGGGTGTTACGTGTCCACCCACGCGGTGCCGCTTGTGCAGCTAGAGCAGCGCATATAGCGCTGCACACCGTTCGGCACGGTGAGAGGCATTAAAAAGCTCTTAACGTGTCTTTAAAGAGGGTTTGAGGGATGTCGAATCCGCGGATATCATTCGGCGTATATTTCATCCATAAATATTAACAGCGAGAGTTGGTCGAAGCTACGAGAGTCGGATGATGCGCCACTCTCGACGTTTGCGTCGCGGGATTACGACCAGGAGTTTTTGCGACTTTGGACCCCCCTTTTTTTTTTAAATCCGTTTCGAAATAGCTCTCTATATTGCGACGACGGGAGAATTCAAGTAACGTTATCTTACATAGCGAACTGCGCGCATTTATTAAAAATATTCGAGTCACGTTTCCTCTATGTATCTATGTATGTGTGTGTGTGTGTGTGTGTGTGTGTGTGTGTGTGTGTGTGTGTGTGTGTGTGTGTGTGTGTGTGTGTGTGTGTGTGTGTGTGTGTGTGTGTGTGTGTGTGTGTGTGTGTGTGTGTGTGTGTTAAAAGAGAGAAGATTGCAATCGAAGTTAGGAGTTTATCATATTACCGCGAAACTCAAATTACACTTCTTGTTCGCGAAATTACGGCGTGTCGGCGTTTCGCATCGACATTTTCGATCTGCGGCGCGATTTTATCTGATGAATTTCCAATTTGGGTATCTCTCAGCTTGTAGATATACCCAAATAACTTCCGGTGAATCAATTCCCATGAGATCCGCATAACGCTCCGCGAAGCGTAGCCGCCTGTATTCCCACTAATCGATACCGCGTAGCGCCTTGTTTTAATGAGTGCTGACGTTTACAGCGGCTGAAACGCGATCGCTCGGCTCTTAACGGGGATGAATTTACGCGTGGTATAATTTCATGGACTATTTCGCGTGTACGCGAACGCATCTCTGGATAACCGTGGCGGTTATATAGTGCTCAACGGGCATCGAACAAATAGAAAGATTTTCTTTCCGCGAATGAGAAAGCATGCATAGAGCGAGTGACCGCTATGCACTGGGTGACTCAGTTTCAATCGTTGAAGTTATTTTATATACCCGACAGGAGTTCCCATAAAAATTCAATTACTAAAAATGAAAAAGTTTTTACGAACTAAATTTTAAAGATAAGATTTTACTCTGCTTTTTTATTAATTATCGATTAACTTGATTAAAATTTAATTTCATTTTTGTTTGCTGAATATATTAATGTCGAAAAAAAAATTGAAAAATTAAAACGAGACTTTCTTCAACATTTTTTACATAAAAAAAAAATTTACTTTTTTTAAGACTGATTCTTCAAATTCTTCAAATTCTTAAAATTTTTTCCAGATCCATCCATTTACCTTTGTTAATGAATATCTTTTCTTCATATAATTATACATATTTTAATATATGGGAATTAAGCACCGTACAAAATTGCTATTCTACTTCAAATATTCACAGACAAAAAAATTTATGTTGTGCATCCGAGCCACCCCGTGTAGAGGATCGACGTCGCCACTATGCAAGTCGGAAAGTTTACGCACCACGTTGGATTCCCCTGACTACTCCGGTCTTCTCTCTTTATAAGCTCACCCAAGCTATACATATCGCGGCACTAGTATTTTACTATTCTCATTCCATTTTCGCATGTCGCGCTCTCGCTCGAAGCGGATCGTGGTATAACATTAAGAGCGTTGTTTATTGTTACCGCGTATTACATTGTTCGGGACACGAGACTCTTACGGCGTGCCATGTATACCACGTTCTATCTATTCGCACTCTATGCATTTGCATGCTAACAACAGCGTGCTTGCGTAAGAGGTTTTGCGAAATTGCACGACTTTTATGTAAAATGAATGAAACTCTATTTTCCCCTCTCCGCTTTAACTTTAAATATATCTTTTTGGGGTTCCTAATCACAATACACATTGATGTTAATGCATCCACAAGAGAATTGTGTGATTTTTGTTGATTGATCTATATAAGAATATTTTTATATAAAAATATTTATATGTGAACTTTAATTAATATATTAATATTGGAATTTAAATTTGATTGATATAAGAAATTATATTTGTGTGTGTGTGTGTGTGTGTGTGTGTGTGTGTGTGTGTGTGTGTGTGTGTGAGGGTGGGTGGGTGGGTGAGTGGGTGGGTGGGTGGGTGGGTGGGTGGGTAGAAGTTTGCATTACATCTTGCTCTGTGCAGAATAAGAAATAGTAGAAATACATCTTGTAATTTTTATTACAAAGAGGCAAGTTGTTTGACTTCTTTTATGTAATATTAACTATAAAATTATTTCTTCATAATGGATGTGATTTGTTATTTTTTTATTGTACATATTTCTGTGATTTCTTTTAGTAAATGTTGGAGGTTTCTCCTTTGTTTCATTCCAAGAGTTCACGATCGATAAAAGGTACGCGAGTCGAGGCGCCATATATATATATATATATATACACGACATTCGTTTCGCGTTCAACATTTTCGCACATGAATTAAGGTTTCTTTAGAATTCTTGAGGAAAAGAAGAAAAGAAAATTGCGTATTAACCTTTTGGACTGGAAAAATTTTCCATGAAGATTAGCAAAAGAAAAAAAAGAAAGAAAGAGGAAAGATAAAAATTCGATTTCTCTCGCAACTATGTTATTCATCTGAAAGTTGGATTCTTTTTTTGTAATAATAACGTAGCTAAATTAAATTTGCTTCGCGTGTATAGTCTGCAGATAATATCAAAAGTCATCAGTACATTAGCAATAAAGTTAATAACATATTCATGTTAGGAGTTTATTACAATGTACTGAAGTTTTTGCATTAAAAAAATTTATTAGAATGCTCCGAAAATTAAGCCACATACATGCGTGCAATTTACAAATCTTCATTTAGATCAAACATATATTAATTCTACAAAATAATTGAAATTATAAATGATAAATAATTATAAATGATAAAAAATTCAGGATATTGTATATTTATATGATGCATACGAACACGTTTTCTCGAAAATGAAAATTTTGATATTTGCGATAGTGCGGCACAAAGCATGGTTGGTAGCGAGCATTTATTTCACTTAAGAAGCGAGCGTAGAAGACGGCACTCTTCACCCTCGAGACGCAATTATTCCTAATTATTTCAGCACCTTGCCAAGAAGGAAAGAAAGGGTAAGCTAGAGAGAACTAGAATTAAATTCACCGTAAGTACTGCCAGTTAAGATACGTGTGTATGTGTTAAACCCCGTTCACACTAGCGCAAACATAAGTCGTTCCTTAATCGTATACATTTCTTACTCACTCCGTGACTAAAATGTTATTTATAAAAGTTCTTTGCCTTCCACAATTAGCAGCAAAGAATATATCAAGTGTTGTATATTATGCATCAGGTGGTGTCTTCGCAAAAACCTTGAAAAATGTAGAAGAATTATTAATATATCAAAAGCAAGTTCAATTTCATGCTGTTTAAAAAATCTCTCTCTCTCTCTCTCTCTCTCTCTCTCTCTTTCTCTATGTTTCTCTGAAACTAAGATCTCTCAGCATCCCGTACAGCGGTGCGTCACATGCACTGGCCACAGAAGCACCGGTCGTAAATTGTTATCAACGCTTGTGCATTTACAATTCGCCTGCGAACTGCCGGATCCGGAAATTCGTAAAAGCATCGTGAATTATTCGCGGTCGTGTCGCTGCGGGGGAGGCAGCCACGTCGATGTGAATATATCCTAACGCGCGACGGTTTTTGCGCGGCGCGGCGCGGAAATGCAACGAGCGGCCGCGATCGCTTGTAAATGCACGCCACGTAAAGGGATAGGTTCACTCATTAGGCGGTAACTACGAGTATCCGCTAACCGACTCCGCACCTCGTCGGCAATGGCGTACGTGGCGCAGCTAGGAAATTCGCGCTGCGAGACGACGCGATGTGGCCGGGCGCGGGCACGTCCACAATAGAATTACAACTGTCGGCGACTCGTGTTCATCGTCCTCCCTCGGTGTTTATTCTCCAGATACAAAGGGTGAAGAGAGTGAGAGTGAGTATGAGAGAGAGAGAGAGAGAGAGAGAGAGAGAGAGTCCCGGTCTCGAGTGTATATTACGGTTAGACCGTGCTTGTCAAAGCGACATTCGTATAGGATCATTATTACGGACATACATAAAGTACAATACCGAGAGCTGAAAGTGGAAAAATCAGAGAAACGATAGTGTTGTCAGAGTCTGGATTAATTGTAACCTGGGTATTTGAGCGCTAAGTAGTAGCGTGATACCGAAGTTCGCCCCGTAAATTAAAGTAGATCGTCCATACATATGATATTGAAGCTGCAATTGCACTAGAGTTATTAAACTCTTGTTAACTTTGAATATACGAACGTTTCATACCGCTTGTGAGTATTTTAAAAAGAATCAACGATAATAACAAGTTAAAAACGATGAATAAAGAAGTGAAAGACTCTCGTGATATTCATTTCTTGTTTGACAATACATGGCAATAATCTTGAATATATGTAAACATATACATATGTTGTATATATTTATCACATATTACACAAATATTCATAGGTATTAATAGTTTATCGCATGATTTATATAAAGTAATTTAAAAATATTAATTAAATATTAATTAATATTTTGATATTTGTTATGGTTATAAAAGATTTATATTGTTGTTTTTAAAATGATAAATTATTAGTGCACAACGTTTTGCGTAATATTAGCAATTATTGATTCATCATAAATCTAGTTATAATTACGGCTGAATGCGTGCGAAAGAAGGAAAAAATATATCGCGAGGCGATAAAGAACGCGATGTAAAAGTTAGCCGGTTATTAGGAGCGGAAAGTTCGGCAACGCGGCTGTAGATAAAGATTCATCGCTGGCGTAAATATATAGGTAAGTCCGATGCAGAGTTTTCGCGCTAATGAAATCCCGAGATCAGAGAAAGCGGCGCACGTTCTTATCGCCTTTAATACCGGAAAATTTTGGCCAAACTTTACGACCGAAGTCGGGAGGAGTCGCGACCCGGCTCTTGTGGAGATGCGTCTAATTGAAAAAGTAGTTTGCGTTGTCGTTAATGAGCGAGTTGTCTGTCTCTTCGTCTTTTGCGACGAACGGCGGAAGTTCGATAATGCTGACGACGCGAAATGAAACTTTCGATTAAAGGTATAATTTTGGAGTTACGCGATGTGAATCTCACTTGAATTACTTGATTTCCCTAGACACGTCCTATATACTTGAATGGGAAAGACGACTACTTAGATTGCGTTAAAATTTAATATTGGATAATAATATAAGACTTTGATAGGCTTGTTTTATTAAAAAATTGAAAGATATTGGAATATATAAAATAATAATGGTTGAGAATTTTGATCTTTGAATTTCAGATTTCGTGTTAGACATTACCAGACTTGCAAAAGTATTATTTATTTCGTTATTGTTATATTATATGAAAGCATGACAAAAAAAGCTTTCTCTTTTTCTCTCATTCTGCAAAAGTTTGTAATTTTATACTCTATTGTCCACACATAAATAAACAGCAAATAAATGTGAAACACGAGTTGAAATTTATGAGTTATTCTCTACATATTTGCACCAATAAGTAAAACGTAAACGTATAAAATAAATATCATAAAATATGGACATAGAGAAATATATATATTTTTAATTATATAAAAATATATAATATATAATATATATATATATAATATATAATTATATAAAAATATATATGTGAAACTGATTACGAATAATTTATCATGTTTTATAATGCTCCCTTGCTTTTAGAGTTGCCATCCCTCTCTTTAGTGTTTTCACCGCATTATTCAAAATCTTTCGGATGAATGAACTTTAAACCGCAACACGTCGCCAGGAACGGACAGACGGACGAGATGATAAATCGGCGCTGTAAAAATTTACGAGCGGAGGTACGAATTGAAACGATGAATTGCGCCACGAACACATATCGAACGAATGGCTCTGGGAATTCGTCCCGCTAGTTCTTATCTAGGCAGGACGCGGTTTTCCCGCAGGATATAGGTCGTAGTGTGTAGAGAATGTATTTGAACCCCTTCCTCCCTCTTCATCTCTCTCTATGCCGACATCCCCGTGTCGGTGGGTCGTCCCTTTATAAAGCCAAGTTGGGATAAGACTCCCTCGGGAAACTCCTGGGTCCAGGGGGATGATGTACTCGCCTCGAAACTGCTGATAGTATCCTGGGAAAAACCGGAGAGGTGTTCGTTCGAAATCTATGTAACCTCGTTCGCCTTGAACCTCATTCGTCCCTGCCTCTCTTCGTTCTCTTTTTAAGCCAGCTTATTTCTTTTAGTCGTTTCTTTCGCAAGCTTCCTTCAATTCCTTCCCTTCCGTTTTTCTTAATTTTTATCGAAGATTTATATATTAGATATTTTAGCGCTTTACTGCGCTGACTATTTGTATTCTTATTTTAGTCTTCAAATTACTATGAAAAGATTGGTAGAAAATAGAAAAGTTGTTATTGTTAATTATGATTTGTTGAATTTTCTTTGTTGAAATGAGAAACTAAATTGAAGAAAACAATTATTTCTTATTTTCAAACTGAAGTATACAAAAAAGAAAGATTTTATAAATATTACACAGAGACGCTTAATTGTTAACGCTCCTTCTTTTTCGACATTAAATTATCCTAAATAGCAGATACTAAATAAAAGTCTTAAAGAAGTATCGGAGTTTCAGGGGGTACGTAAATCGATTATCCTTTCGCGTTCTCGCGCTCCCTTCAATTGACTCCTCCGTCTTTCTTTTTTTTTTTCTTTCCGGTTCTTGTACACTTCGCAAGAAAACCAAACTTGCAATATTGGCCTCACTCGGGGAAGAAAGTTTTGGCACGATAAGACGACAAGTGTTGGATACCGCACGAGTATCCTGAAAGCTTGGATACTGATGCGGAGGTGCGTTGTGCAAGTGGAATTCGATCTGTAACAAAAAGAATAGGCGAAAGAAATTGACTTTCATTACTTTATACATGCGAAAACATTTCATCGAAAGAAAATAATTATATAACTCATTATAAAATATATTCTCATATTTAATTACATAATAGGAGATAATAAAGGTAATGATCTAATTATTTTCAATATATACAGAAAATATATATCTGTAACTTAAAACTTTAATTAAATTTTAATGTATTATATCATATTATATGTCGGCAGAAAAACAAAATATAAATGAAAAACATAAATAACATTCCTAAAAAACTTATTTCACTTATTTAATTTAATTATAATTGATTGTTACGTACTTTTGCCATTTAATGTAAATTAATTTACATAGGTAAAATCAAAATGTTTCTTTCTGTTTTTCTTTTTTATCAACAAATTAATTATCCTACTTTAACTTAGCCATTTAACTATCTTACTTTGAAACTAAGTTTAAAACTAACACACAGATTTCTGAGTTTACATATTTATGGTAAATGCGTAATCAACTCTATTTGTTTTAACTTTATTTTAATTGAATTTATTACTGACTCGGGTTGGAATTGAGAGTCGCGATGACGTCCCTGATATTACGATATAATTTACGCCCGTTAATTCAACACACCACACTTACAAATTTAATTAATTTAATTAATTTAACCAGTCAAACATATACTATTTACTCACCTTGCATTCTGGCACTCATCGTTGCAAAACGCTTCTACGTCCCATCCTGTGCAATATTCCCCACAAAATTTGTTTGCGCGTATTCACGATATTTTTATCGTGAATTTGATCGTGAATGCGATAAATCGGTGTCGAACTTATAAGAGACAACTTATAAAAGAGAACTTATCACAAGATTCGCACTCTTCCACGTTCCGGCGACATTAACAACATACCGCCGATCTCCCTTTATCGGTTTATTGGCCGCTTGAAAAGTCAACCGCTACCGGCTCTTATCGCATCTTTATCGGGACTGCAAGATGCAGTTCCGTTGAGGTACACGCTGCTTAACCGGCTGGAATCGAGGCCACTTGGAGAACTGGATCGACAACACATGGGTAAATTTTTAGTATTTCCAACCGTATCGGCTGATTTATCGAATTCATATGTAATTAATGGAGTGACGATCGTAGACGAGCGCTATTAATCCTATTCTTAATTTCCGCGAGTCGAATTTACGATGTCAGGAATATTTGTTTAATTGTCGTATTATTAGTTTCTCTCTTTTTTTTCTCTCTTTAGTTTTCTTTCTCCCAGTCGACTCGCACTAAGCAGTTCCAGAGTGGACATTTTATTGCCTCGTTTATGTCGACTGTTTGATGCGAGTCACGTTTCACTTCTTATTAATTCGAAACATCCTTGCTCTGGGAACGCAATTAACTGCGTGGAAAAGAAAGGGTATATCGTAAATACATTGTAAAAGATTCTTTTTTATCGATAAAAAAAAAGCTTCTTTTAAAAATGAATGAATATGAAAGTTTTTATCTTATGATATAAGCTTATTTTATTAAGAACAATGGAATTTTAACAATAGGCTATTTGAGGAATAAAGTCTGAATTTCTTTTCTTAGAGAAATTTTGAGAAGAATTATGATTACCCGTTTCTTCAATGTGCTTAATTAAGAATATATAATTAAGTCTAAAATTAAATTCTTTTTTATTGCGAAAGTTATTATAAATGAAGAAATTAGTTTTACATCGCTCAAGCTCTGAAAACATTGTTCATGTTTTTGTTTGACTGTTTGCTTTTAAAGTATTGTTCGTTTCGATATTTTTGTGAAAAAAAAAAATCAATTGCAATTTGCACAAAGAACTTGGTACGAAAATTTTATCCATTTTGTACGCATAATACCGTACGAAGCAGGCTGTACGCCGTATTGAAAATAAAATTTCACACGAGAATGACGAGCGAGAGAACTGCGGTTCGGCCTTTTGTTTTTACGAGAAATTTTATTTTTTTTCCCCGGGGGGAAGGAGGGAGGTGAAGTGCATCCCGGAAAAAAAACTGGACAACTCAAAAGTCGACTTTTGCATGAACTGACGGCAAATCGACGACCGATTGTGCGGACCGATTCTCTCGCAGAGGGCACCGGATCGATCGATCGGCCAGTCAGTCAGTTTGTCGATGAGCTTCTGGCACCGCGATTCCCAAAATTGCGCCTTCGCTCGTTTTCGTTCCCCGAGGCTCTTTATGGAGGCAATGCAATTTACCGACAACGGCGTGTATACATTTATGGAAAAAAAAAAAAAAAAAGTACACGTGCACTCAACACGTACGCGCGCATACTCGCCCCGGGACGACGCGGCGTTAATTGAATTTTTAGACCCGCGTCATTCGGCGTGACTTTTCATAACGCGTGCCATATATCTGCGGGTCATTCTGCTTTCGCGGTGTTGGTGCCACAAAACGAAAACGGGAACAAAGACAGAGGCTTCCTGTCCGTTATCGTTCAACGAACGTCGTTGAACTTTGCGAAATTTATAGAAGTGTTCGCGTATGGACAAAAGTTCTTCGACGAGAAATCTTACCCGTACGAATCCGTGAATTATCGGTCGCGGATTATTCTCGAATGGTGCTTTCATTCGCTGAACGAGTGTAGAGTGTAGAGTGTGATAAGCATGCAAATAATGAAATTTCATATGATTAAGTGGAATCGATTCCGCAATTTCTATGATAACTAGAACGGTGATATGTCTTCTTGATTATGGAATATGGGATTATCGTGGACAGTAACTTTCAGGTTGAATGTGATCGTAGAACTAGTTTATAGCCACGTGAAAAGGTTTCGGAGTAAAGTTGCCGCAACTCTCGTGATCATATCGCTATCATTGTTAACTCATTTCGAAACTTAAAACACAATTTTAAAATATAGTTTTTTGTATTTTTTTGTATTTTCACTTTTCGTTTCTTTTTTAACCATTTCCGCGATCACATTTTGTACTATACTAATAAAAATTATTTTAATAAGATGGAGATTTTTTTTTTTCTGTAATTGTTATCACAATTGTAGTCACATTTAAACTGATCGTCACAATCTGCCTAGTGTGGTGTTAATGTTATTCATTATATGGGTTTTGTGTTGCTTCCATACATACGTGGCCAACCTCAACTTGGGTTAAATTAGGGAAGGAAGAGTATAATTTTAACTGTCACCGCACAGAGGGTTAATTAATGCTGTCATTGAGATTTTGTGAAATCCAATACCATTCAATGCACGAGCAATGGTATAAATTTAATGAAAACGCCACTACAAATACAATGGGAATTAATTAGTTCTATTCTCATCGACATGCCTAGAAATCGATGCCCGAGCAAAGCGGTGCTCGCCTCTATCTACGCTCGCGCCATGCCTAGAGAGAACTTTAGATCTACCTTTGGCGTTCCGGTCGATGATTAAATTTCACCTATACCGGGTCTGCCGAATATTGGTCTCGGAGGCATTGCCGTTGTTCCTCTGGAGGGCCATCACCAGGACACAGTGGCGCGTACCACGATCATAAATTCTCGACCGATCGGTATGGAGCGCGCGGGAATGGAGACAATAGATAGCAAGAAGGAGAAACGAGACAGTAAGTAAAGACGGGAGATAAATCTAGATGAACAGAAGAGAAAGAGCAAGAAAGAGGAAAAAGAGGAAGAAGAGATTATATGGTATCCTGAAGCTATCGTCACTTCTGAAATTTATTCTCTTCTGAAAAAAGGAGGGAGAAAAAAATCTCTCTTCTCATATCTTTAAATCCTCATCTACTTCTCCATTCTCATTTGCATACAACTGCGGAAATTATCCGGCTTTCGTGATTCCTGTTAGCGCGAAATCTATTCTGAGCTCGCTCTAGGAATTCGCTCTAAGATTCCAGATGTACGAAATGAATGACGATAACTTTGCGATACATAAACTGCAAGGGCGAGATTCCCTCTATGGGGAATCGTGCTCGATACGTCGTTCGTGTGCGTCGACAATCTCGACTCGGAGGGGTGGTACGTAGCAGCCCCTAGTAATGTGGGATGACGTAGCCCACGGCATTATATGAATCCCCGAAATTATGGGATCTCGCATGCCCGCGGGTTCGCCGCGTACGTCATAAAGCTCATCTCCCATCCTGGCGTGCACCTCGTAAGATAGATTCGCGGTCTTCGCTTTGTCCGTTGCTCGTTATTTGTTCCTAATATTATGTGTCGCTCTTCAAAATCTCTCTTTCTCTCTTCTCTCGGTAAAAGCGCGTATAATAATGAGTGGTGAAACCGCAATATCTCGTCCGAGGGTAGAAAATCCGAAATGAGAAAATAGGGCGGGTTGCTGATAATGGAACATGAATTTCATCTGGCACAAGGAATGTTAATTTCAGTTTTACATATTCAGGAAAGTATCTATATTTAATGCACCTTATTAATTAATTATGTTTCTTTACTTCTTTTTTCACTTTTATATTTACAGTTTTATATTTTCATATTTTATATTTTCATTATTTTATTTTTTTCTCAAGTTGAAATATCTTTTTAAATATTACAAAATATTACTTTAATTAACGCACCGTAGCAATGATTCGCGAAATGTAACTTTTTTTGATACACAAAAAGTTTATTTGATAACACTGCTGTGTGAAATATTGGTAATTTTCATCGAATGGAAAAAGGTTTTGATAATTAATATAGAATTGGAATCAAACGTGAAAATCAACATGTTTTGCAAACATCTAAATTAAATTTGACTCTAGAACTGATTATCATTTAGAATAATTTTTAAAATTACACGCGCAACGTTAAACACAATTTCCTTATTAAAATGCTACATAGATACGATTATTAGATTACACATTTATTAGATTAAACATATTATTAGATTAATCGCGATGGTTGATTTTAAAAATCTACTTTTTGCAACGAACCACAGCGTAGCGTTACATGCACAATTTTACCGCGAGTTGTTTTCCATTAATATCCCATGCCAATTGAACTCGGCTTAACCGGCCAATCAAATGATTAACAACGGGGCGCCGTTGCGCAGCGCTCGCGGCGGATAGCCAGCGTCGAGATTTACAAAGGGAATATCAAGTCCGCCTGTAATTAGCGTGCCGCGAAATTACAAGCGGTTCCGCGGTATAGCGAAAATATGATAATAACGGCGTCTGACAGGCCCGCGCCAACAGACGCGCGAGTTGCTGTTCGCGCGTGAACGCAAAGCCGCCCCCGACGTGATTCTGAAGGCAACGTGGATTCATGCGATAATGAACGTGAGCGTAATTCCGCGTTGGCTAATGAGCCTCTCCAGAGGTAATTTCGAGACTTGCGCGAGGAACGGGAAAACCGCTTAGGTTCAACGCGAATATCCACGTCACGATATCAAACATAGTAATGACTAGGTACACCTCATGGAGAAGAGTACCTTAGTTGCAGGATAATTTTCAATATTGATATAAACACATTACATCTATTTATAACGCTAATACATATCATATAGCTTTACATATAGTTATATATAACGTATATATATATTTATATTTATAATATTAATATATTTATTATTCGGAATTATCGAACAAATAGAAATTTTGATTCTATTATCTTTGATTTTTTTGAAGGAGATGGAGAATTCATTATAAATTTGCTCCAATAAAGGGTATCGAGCGACAGAAAATTTTCTTCGGATGTAGATTAAAGCGCAGTCATTGTAAACTTCGAAGTCTTCAATTATTTTAACCCGTCACATGTGACGTTACAACTGGAGCGTATTTGCTATAAGTAACTTTACTGCAAGCGCTTGGAACTCTTTCGAGCGTGACCTGTCACTCGAGTCGAGCCCAGCCCGAATAAGCTCCAGGGTATTACTGGGACTTAGGGTGATGAAGGTGTTAAACTTAGCGCCGAGAAACCCGAGAAGAATTTTCCCGTTCGATCAGCCTCAACACAAGATGTTACGCGATACGGGCATAAAATTTGAATAATATTGCGACGTGTCTTTCTTTTTTCATCTGCTTTCAATGCTCCTAATGAATATATAATATTATACATAATATAATATATATAAAGGCGAATAATTTTTAACGATAAAGTAAAGTTTAAAGTATGACTTGTTGCATTAAAAGACAATCTTGTAATATTAATATATTTATTATTCGGAATTATCGAACAAATAGAAATTAATCTGATTCTATTATTTTTGATATCTTTGATTTTTAACCAATGTATAACCAAAAATTAAAATTACATTTTATAATTTATCGATTATAAATTAACAATGTTTGTCGCTTACTTTGTTTCCACAGCTAATTATTTCTTTTTGTTCGCAAAACATGATTTTTGATGTAATTTAAATGTTTTTTAAAATGCAAATAGAAAAATATATTGACAACTTGTCAAAGACGTTGCACATTTTCTTTGCAAAATTCTTTAGTCATTGGACAAATCTGTAGGACATCTCTATAATATAGTGAAAAGATGGCTTTTAACGTCGATTCTTCCACTTCGAATTTTGTGGTTGTCACGAAACTAATCTCTCGTAGGTACCCGACAACGAAGCTATCACGATAGCCCAGCTCGTTATTGGCCGCCAGTGGCATCCAGAAGCCAATATTGTGTCGTTAAACGAGCAACCCGAGGATATATATCGTCGTAGGACAATCGGGATTGATGATCCGCAAATGGCTGCATAGTTTCCTACGTCGGTTCATCGCGAGGAATGACGCTCGTTGTGCAGTCACTATGACGGGAAAATCATGATTTGCAGGCAGCATACGTTTGCAATGGCGCACCCGAGCCGTACCCGCGGCCCAGTTTAATCGAATTACTACGGGGAAACGATTAATCTCATTCAGTACGTCACAGAGAGGAGCAGGCAGTACGTCACGGACAGGTATCATCATGAGGACGTGGCCGTTTTATCGTGTCGTCTGTTATAATCACGCGTAACAAGGTAGGCGGATGCGTATATACAGCGTCCGCGTCCGCGAAAGTCCGTCCCGAATGAAATCTAATTTTAAATGGCGAACAAATGGAAGCGTATTGATGCGACGATGGTAAATCAAGTTAGTCGATTTGACACGTTATTGCAAAACGCACTCTGATATTTCGCGCACGTTTGGACGTGTTAATTAATGCCGAACGATATATGACGGTATTTTACATAACAGCAGCTATTAATGACGAATGTGCAAGTATTGAAAAATTATTGAGGCAATATTGTAGCGACCGACGGATATATTAAGCACTTTTCAGAAATATAATATAACGTTCAATTCCTCCCTTTACGCGAAATGTACATTTATCAACGTCATCGGCATGAAAACGTGCTAAAATCATTATGAAATACCCAAGTTCTCATAATTATACTATTGTCGTGCTACTCTTCTTAATTAAACGAGAATCCGATACCTCCTGTTGCCTTTGCGGAGGCCTTCGAATCCTCGCCTTAATAACCGAGTAAACCGATAAGAAACTTTTTTAATTAGCCGTATCGATCGTTTGCTCGCGCATATCGGCAACCCATTATTACGCGAAAGATAATTAAGCTTGAGACGGTGCTTTTCTTTTTAAGGCATCTTCGTGCTTCGCCAACGATTCCATGGCGTGCCGATCTCACGGGGGCGCGGGATTAAGAATTCCGCGGTATCTATCGGGATGCCGGGATTGAATTCTCAAGCCTGAGCCCGAGTTCGTGTTCGTCTGAGTTCGTGTGCTATCCTTCGTCGATCAATCCGCCCGTTACGGAATGAGAGGCGCGTACGTTTTGAGCGTGCGCGTGTGCGAGCGTGCGACGTCACGTACGAATGCGAGCGAAAAGAGAGGAATCCTTCTTTTCTCTCCTTCATTCCCTCCCGATGATCCCGAACAACCTGCCGCGAGGCAATCAACGTTCCTTCGTCATTCTGATCTGGGTCTTATCGGACCATTTCGCGCCGGAGCCCAATGATTAGTCTAAGAAATTACTTTCTCTTTCCATTGCCGTTTCCACTTCTCTTTCCATTCCAGATAAAAGAGCGCAACTAAACTAGCATGTGGTATCTCTTATTTAAACTTGGGAGTGTTCAGAAGTGTTTAATCTGAAAGATCTTCTCAACTTTACTGTAAATCTTGATAAGAAAAAGTATTAGTTATTTCTTTTGTTTTTTTAATTACTACTGAGACAGACTTTTGAAAAGAGAAGAATAACGAAAAATAAATAATATATTAGACAGATTGAATAAATTTTATATTTAAAAAAATGTGTGTTTGTGTGCACGTATGTGCTGCTTGCTCAGGTATCTCGAAAAGTCGCAAAATAATTAGATTCTGTGGAAAGAGGAATTAAAGTTAAGTCAAGATTGACTGAGGGATAAAATCCAAACTGAGCCATCCGCACGTACAGTCCCTTACATACGTAGTTTCTTCGGAACGAAGTACGAAAGCAAACGACATTTAATTCACAGCTGCGTTGTCTGCCCGATGAATTTTTACACCGACGCGACACGTGACTCCATTGTTCTTTGATAAATAGAACTGAGGCACGATAATGCGACCCATCAGGATCGATCGTGCTTGCTAGAAAGACAAGAAAAGAGAGCAAGAAAGAGATTTATTAACTTTTCGAATGTTTATGAAACGATATTTTGTAATAATATTCCTAATAGTATATTAGGTAGGATATTAAAATTATTTAATTTAATTTTCAATTTAAAAGATTTAATATAATAATGGAATGGAATAGATATAAAAAAAAAAGAGAAAATGAAAAAATTCACAAGTTACGCGTAATCAATAATTATGAAATTTATTTTTAAAAAAAGTCATAAAACGACATTGAAGATTATTTGACCGAGATAAACCAAGTTCGTGCTTTTGGCTCATGGTAGTGTATCAACTCCCCTAATTTCGATTTCATGTATAAATCCTTCTATTATACATTGATAAAGATCTAGGACGACCATAGGAAAATAGTACGATATAAAAAGAGAGATAGAGAAAACCAAGACTAGATAAGATAGAGAGAGAGAGCCAGAGTGAAAGAAAGATAATTCTTTTTGGACGGGAAGTAGCTCGTTATCACAATCATTACGACCGCCATCATTACGCGGCATTATATCGTTCCAAGCAAATCGATTTTCTCAACGGGCGTGGTTGACGATCGACGATCGCGATCTCCGCTCCGGGATGTCGATACGATGCCGAGCCTAATGGTCTGTGTACATTCAACCGATGAAATTGCTTCAGGTTCCCTATCTTTCTTTGTTCCCTCGACGAGCAAATGTTTTTCTTGCTCTCTTCGACTGTACGAAGGATCATGTCGTCACTCGCGATGGTACGTCGCTCTTTAATGAACACCCCTTCATACATTACATTCGATATTCTACGATCCGAAATAAATCTCATTGATAAAATAAAATGCTTAACCTTAGAAATATCTTTTGGAACTTGATAAATCTCAAGAATTAAATTAAATAAAATTATATAAATTATATAGTTATATAAAATCTCATTTTGATATATTATAATAAGCATTTAACTTAAATTATTAATTTATATTTAAGTTAAATGCTTATTATAATATATCAAAATGAGATTTTATATAACTATATAATTGAATATATATATATATACATATATATATATATATATATATATATATTCAATTTGAAAAAATGAAAAATTATAGGATCTTAAGATCTAATTCTTCCGAGCAATGCCATTTATTATCTTATTGTTTGATAAATACTTGTCTCAATTCCCTGTCTTTATTATTACAACGTATTCCTAACTTCTGCTCCTTGTCAGTTTTTCATTATAAAATGTTTTAGTAGATTTTTGCTTTTTTCTCCGTAGGATTGAATTTCTCCCTATTGATATTGAAGAAACGTTTCCAAGCAAACGTTCGGAGAGTGTAAGTTGTAATTCGAGAAATTACGGCGGCTTTATTACACCGCTCGTTCGTAATTTCCGTAAGAATATCAACCCAGAGCGAGTAAATGCTCCATGGGAAAGGCTCAGTGGAAAGGTTAACGTCGCAGGGTGATTCAGGCTGTTTACCTTGGGTATTCCGAGCTTCGCGCGTCGCTATTAAGCCACCCCTCTTGCCTCTTTCAACGGACGGGCATCCGTAGAAAACTTTTTCACGATTATTTCATGAAACGTCGCGGACACTTACGCCCCGTTAGTTTATCTACTTCACAGCCACGAGTGAAACCGGCCCACCTCCAGGCAGACACAAAAAAGAAGAGAGAAAAGAGACAGCGAGAGAAATAGAGAATATTATTAATGAAGGTGTTGCGAATTAAGAGTAGAGTGTAAGCATGGTACTCGGTTACTTTTGAAAAAAGAATAGGATTATTGTATAGATTTTATGCGGAGTTACATACGTATTGAACTTGTTGCAATTATTATAGAGAATTATTATGAAGAAGAAAACCTCATGTAAAATTTTATGTAAAAGTTTATGTATGTATTTCTAAAATTCTTATTATTATAGAGGAAAAAAGCTTTATGTAAAATTTTATGTAAAAGTTTATATAAAAGTTTATGTATGTATTCCTAAAATTCTCAGACAGCCTTAAAATGTTATCCTTATCTCGTCACGCAATGTGGATTGCAACCGCTGGTAATTGCGAAGATGCTACGGATTTCTCTCGAAATTGAAATCGTTGGCAAGGTTGCCGGTCCTGTTCCAATATCGAATTTCGTTTCGACTACCTTCACTCGTATGTGTGGAAACTCCGAGCCGGAGTGAGTACTTTTTCGAAGACACGCCCGGATAATGTCGCCTGCTTGTTTACGAGTTACGAGGACTCCAGGTGAAAGCCAGTGATAAAGTTGACAGAAATATCGCGACGGGTTGGACGGCCGATAAAATCTGGGCGCAAATCCAAGACGATGGTCGATCGTGATATAAAGGGACGAGGGCGGGGAAACCGAAGGAAAACTATCGGAGTTTCTTTGGCTTGGCATCTTTGGCAAAATGGAAGCCCTTTCTCGTGGTCCTTTGTCACGGCCTGGTTTTTTACGTGTGAGATACTTTCTGAGTATATTCGAGACGAGTAAATAATAGATCCTCTGACGGAGGATAATTAAAGACCCGAAAAGACCATAAGATACACATGTACATACGTCCTCTTGTCTATATATTATCGCACATCTATATATGTGTAATCTCGTGTTTCCTTTTTCTTGTAACCAGTCGCCGATCCTTTGCGAGCTATTAGATGTCTGTTAAGGGATAAAGCTTATGTGATGTATTAGGACAGCGCTACCCTACGCTAGGATTCTCCCTTCGTTAAAGTTCACTTGAGCGAAAAGGAGATGCCAGAGGTCTTTCGGGAATTGTCCTTCTTTCTTCCTGTCTTTTAATCATCTTTACATGATCCCTTTCCTAGTGCGCCGTATCTAACTTCGAAACTTTCAGTACATGATTCAGTACTTCATTATGGAAAGCATATTAAATACATATTCGTACATGTACATAATTATTACGCGTACATGTTTGATATAATCTGACAGAATAAAAAATGAATAGGTAATTTGATCGATGAATTTGATCTCAAGAATTTGATAATTTTTCTTATATTAAATGTACGTAGATAAATTTGGAATTAATTGCTTATATATATATATATATATATATATATATATATATAAAAGCAATTAATAGAATATTAAAAAATAGAAAGCAACTGCACTTAGCAAACTTGATTTTAGGAATCTGAGTTTATATATATATAAATTTATATATATATAAATTCAATATAAGAAAATTTATCAGATTCCTAAAATCAAGTTTGTTAAGTGCTTTCTATTTTTTATTATGTTATTTGAAATTTAGCACATAACATTGTTACTATTTAATGTAATCTATTTGTTTTAACAAAATTTCTTATTGCATACTTGCTACGTAATTTGTATGAGTTATCAAAAAATTAATAAGAATAAATTTTTTTATTTTCTTAAATCTCACTTGACCAACAATATTTAATCTGAAATATTAAATAATACTGAAATATAAAAAAGAAAAATATTTTAGAAGTTAAACAAAGATTATTATTACCGTACTGTTATTTCTTGTATTTTTCAAGCTTTCCGCTTGTAGAATCTTTATTTTCACCATTTTATCTCCGATAAATTTTTAATTTCCTCAAAAGGCTATGTTGCACGGCCAAGAAAATGGATTCTTAGTGAAGTACATTCGGACTTTGCTCGAGGAAAGCGTCCCGCTTCCGAATTTTCCCGGCAATCTCCGTTCTTATCCGCGATTTTGTCGGCGAATCTTATCGCCGGGCGGAAAGGACTCTCGGCGAGAAAAGGGGGGGCTTCCTCATAGAATTTATTATCGCCAGTGATTTTTCACTCCCGAGACGACACGGCCACGTCGGTTTTCTCCACGTGCGCGAGAGAGGGTAGGGTGCTCGATATCTCAAATGAAATATTATTGCGTCCTTCGCCGCTCTAAGGAGGAACAGGAACGGAGTCTGCGATGCGAGAAATTTCGGCGCGCCGCGGAAAAACTTTAGAGACGCGTAAGGCGAAAGACTCGCGCCGGATCTGCAACCGTATCTGATCTACCTCTCTTTCTCTCTCCCTCTCCCCCCCCTCTCTCTCTCTCTTTTTCTCTCTTCCTCGCATTTCGCTCGTCGCCATTCCTTTTGCCTAAATCTTTTACCGTACATACGGGTAATATCGCTGTATCTCTCGCGACCGGCGTTTTTCATTCTGCCCTTCTCTGTGTAACAATCGTGCATGTGTTGTAGAAGTTCGCTCGAAACTTCAGGAGTAGACGTCCCGTAGATGAATGTACAGCCGGCGATTCCTTCCAGAAAATTTCAATCGAGATAAGAACCGTGGTACGGTTTGACAGTAAAGAAACGAATTGCGCTTGAAAGCGAGCTCTAAGAAGTTCACACGATAAAAAGCTTTATTTGGTCTTCGGTTAATTTCCAAGCGGAGAAACTTTCGTTCCAAGCCGAGGTGTATTTATCAATTTAACGTAACGTTGAAAAGTTAAAGATCGCGAGAAATCGGCAGCGGGCCAAATTCTCGCTGAGGAAAAATCGCTTGAAAACTCCTCGAGGAATACGCTCCTGAGGTTCGACGCGATTCCTTACACACAGAGCGCCCTTGTATTTTATAATTTCCCGAGAATTTATCTCATGACTCGATCGTGTTTTACAGTTAACGTCGAGAGGCGCGAGACGCTATTCGACATTGCTTTATCCCAGATTCCTCGTTCGTTCGCCGAAAACGTCAAGAGAGGGAGAGACGTCTGGAAAGGGGAGAATTTTTTTTCTATACGGTATATACGAGGCAATGATGGAGATGCACAAATGACGGTGAGGAAATAAGAGGTACGAGTTTTCGCGGGGACTCCTTCTCTCCTCTTGCCATCGCGATGTGAATTTTAATGCGCCACTGTCTACGCACGTGTCGGAAAAAAACTTTCCTCGACTTGTTCCGTCTCTTCTCTCGCATGATTCTAATCCTTTCACGATAAAGTCGGACCGAAAATGTCTCGCCCTTTTTTCTGTTAGTACACGAAATGAAGTCACGGTAGGAATACAAGATCGCCTAAAATGCGTTCCTGTAGTGACGAAATTTTTTGATTGACGATAAGTTATAATTAATATTTTTTTATAAAAACACCAATAGTATAATTTTATTCTGCGACCAATAGAAGTGTCTAGAAAGTTTTATAAAGGTAATGTGTAATTAAATTAGATATTATCTTTTCTAGGAATTCGAATTATAGACTAGCGATTATTAGAGCGATTAATCGTTCGCAAACCAATGATCATCACCAATGATGCTCAGCCTTCACAAGCCTTACTCACGCGTACTTAATTGTCTGAGTAGCGGGCACGTGTGATACTAAATACCAAGTACCAATTCACCCGCATCTATTACAGGCATACCGCGCTCGTAAAGCGCATTAGTAATGATACACAGGAATAATAAGAGCAATTATAATTTCTACCGCGGGAATTAACGATGGCGGCTGAAAAGCCATAATTTTATCGACGTATGTATGTAATATAATGTCATGTAAGGAGTAATCATTGCTAACGTACGATGCGGCCCAAAGGGAAAATGAGAGCGTTCAACCTTCCATTTTGCGGCGATATATTTTACTTTCTGCGGGTTATACCCTGCAGCCGCGTAATACCATACGAAGCTACCCCCGCATGTTGAGCTATACTTTTCAGAGCAACGACTTAACTCTCCCCTGCTGGGATAAAATGTGGTCTTTGAAAAAAAGTCTGTTTGAAAAAAGGAATATTTAAAGCACTTGAGGAGATCGATATAACCGGCTAGATACTGTTATTTATATATATATATATATATATATATATATATATATATATATACATATATATATATATTTAATATATAACTATTTAAAGGAGTCGTTTCTCTGGCGAAGCGCTAATTATTATTAAAGTCAAAGATGATCTTATAAAAGTTACGTTGTTGCTGCTTGACTTGACGTTATGGTTAAAAATTAAGGAGATTAAATTTCTCTTTTTCTTAATCCTATCGACGCGCGCGCGGCTTGAAGTATGGCGAGTGAGCCGTGAGTTATCGGGCACTAAATAAAATTGGATAGAAAGTTTCTTCTGTCGGGTGTTCAAGAAGTTTTCGCCTCGAGCACCGGCCGAGTACGCGAGATGGATTTCTCGTGAGAAATTCCTCCTCTCCTCCACTCTTCACCCTCTCTCTCCACCACTCAAGCGAGACTCGCGTCATCCAAAAGAACGTTTCCGACATCATGGATTTTATGAAGCGCTTAGGAGGCGCGCTTTATAAATCCAACATGAATACTTCCATATGCGAAACACAGTCGCGCGTGGAGTCTCGCCTTCGTACGCAATTCTGAAGCTTAACATAGTTTACATTTTTTCACAATATTCTACCAAATATGCGAATAAGTTGATTTACGAGTCGGTATTATTAGACGGCATTTTGTTTTATGGTACGAGAACTTTTTTTAACTACCAAGATATTTAGGTATTTTGTCTGTGTATGATTTTTATACACAGCAATTGCGCTCGTGATAGTGAAGTTTCGTATATAAGGAATACGATTATATTGATCCAACATTTTCCATCTCGAATATGTTGAGCGCACCGCCGATGTTGAAATAAGCGAATCCCTTCCGCTTGTCCAGGCCGATGAAAAATGTCTTCGGTATCGGGGACCATCCGGTTCCAATATGAAATCACGCTCACGCGACCGGTCAGATATCGAGTCGTGCCGCGCGTGGGGCACGCAAGATCGAGCTTATTTCGTGCTTCGCTGTTGCTCGCGTCCACGGGCGTGACGGACGATTTTCGGCAGTCGTGTTGCGAAGCACGCGAGGCACGTGGCACCGAGTCGTAACTTTAAACGAGTCATTTTGTACGGCATGGATCGCGCGTGCCACGTCCAAGTTTCCGACAGAACCGCGCCCGTTTACGTGCCGTCGCCGATGCGGCAGACGGTCCGGTATGTCGCCGTCCGTAATTGCTCGCGAGCTTTCAGAGCGCATAACTCGCGCGTGAACTCTTAAACAACAAAGCGGACTCGCCTCGTGTCACGATCATACCGAAATATTTCCTCGATTTCCAGATACTGGAAACAATACCGTCTCGTTAATAATAGAGAATATGCTTTTATACGTTATTAAAATCAATCTGATGTGTGTGTGTGTGTGTGTGTGTGTGTGTGTGTGTGTGTGTGTGTGTGTGTGTGTGTGTGTGTCATAGCTGAAAGATAAGATAATTTAATTTTTTAACTAACTTAATTAAAGTTAAAATTAAATTAATTTAAAAGTTAATTTTTAAGATATTATTTACATTAAATTCAAATATACCACGGTTTAAATATCTAATACTTAAGACTTTTATAAGAAAAAAATATTGGTGTTTAGAAAGATAAAAAGAATTTAATGAAGTTAATAAGTTAAAGTTAATATATCTTAAAAATAACTAATTAAATTTCAAAGTTAACTTATTTTGAAATTTGAACTACGTTAAGTTTGAAGTTAGTAATTTTTTAACTAGTTACTACTGGACCTTTGTATACGCGATATTATTGTTTTTTTATTTAAATGAGAGGATTAGGATCAAACAACTTTTTTTATTGTAATTTTATGAAACTTTATTTTATCCTTTCAAAATATATGCAAGTGTTCTTATCAACGTATATGTTTGTGGTTTATGTGATGCGACCTCACAAGACGACACAAGCGTCACACGACGTTATCATCCTTTCGCAAATCCGTCACCCTGTACTTTGAATCCCGCTTTAACCGATAAATCCTCCGATTCCTGCTGTACGTCTGCTTTGTTCGTTTCTCTTCGCTAACACGACAGCCTGAGGTTCTTTTGACATCGACAGAGAAACAGATGTAAATTTCGAGCGGAAGTTGTTTGTATTTTCATCAACGATGAAATGCAGGAGAAAAAGTTTTTATAGCACGCTTTTTCTATACTTTAGCGAAAAGAGTCTTCATTGAAAAGAGTTATTTAGAAAAAAAAATAATATCATTTATTATACACGATTAACAATAATATATTATACTTTTATTACATATAATTTATATAATTTTTTGTGTCCTCTTGAAGATATAACAGGGAAAGAGATAATAAATGAAACAAGAAATGAAACAAAGAGGAAAAATTAAATATTAAAAATCAATTTAATCTAATTTCCGTTTCTCTTTCCATTATACTTTTTCTTTTTATTTGATGATTTATTTAAATCAATATCGACACTCTTATTTTTGCAGTTTATCCAAAATGATGGTCGAAAGTGTAGATTCTCTTTAAAACGTTCTCGACTGACTATCCTAGTGGTCGAATACCTCAATAGTATTGCGACGCGGATAGAGCGGGGCGCGGGATCGGAGGTGGCGTAAGGAAGCACAAGAGACGCGTGATTTATCTGACGGATTACGAGAAAAGTTTTCCAATTGCCAGCGAACGACGACATCGGAAACCGATAAGTTTAGCGGCGGCTTTCGGCGTTTGCGCTATCCATCCCCTCCTCGTCCTCGACAACTGCCATCCTCTCTGCCTTTGCCTTAGCCTGAGATGGAGGCGGCGGTCCAAAAGCGCGGAAAGATTCCCGTCGAAGTGCCATTTATTTCCGCGTCGATTTCGCAGGTCATCCTTTAGCTTCAAAGGAGATGTTCTCCTCATCGAGTCGCCCGCTGGCCGCACCACTGTTTCTCCCTCTCATGCAAAGTATTCTCTAAATAAGATTGGCTGATTCCTTGAGAGAATTGATAGTTTAAAGAGAAAAAAAAAAGAAGACCGCGTAGATTATTAGCAACTTTTTTGTTTAATTAAATAGCTAATTAAATAGCTAATATTTTGAATTCTTTTAAAATCTAAACGAAGATTTCATTATTTTATTTTGTAATAAGGTGATACTGAGACTTATATTTATAGTAGTAGTTATTTTTTTTCCCGGAGAAATTTAATTGCAATTGATCTTGAAATATAAATACAATTTAACTAACGGATTCTAAAAATATATTTGAACATGTCGCAATTCAAGTGAAATTCAGATTGAGAGACAAGTCTAACTCTGTCACAGTTTAATAATTATTTTTAAATTCATACATATTAATAGCTTTGGGATTTTATTTTCGCTAGCAAAGAGTAAATTTAGTCTGGTAATGAGAAAAACTTTATCTAGAAAAGTATCAAATTCGACGTTCGCAAATATTCCAGTATCCCGTCCCGACAGTTTGGAACAGAAGCCAATTTCTCTGAACCCTCTCTCTTTCACGCGCGCACGCCGCTCGATATTTATAATTTATGAACTCGTATTAGCGTGTTCATCCGATGCCCGTCCCCTTTTCCCCCTGAAAAATGCTCAATTATGCAAAAGTGATTTTCTCGAAATTGATCTCGGTGCTTTGCTAGACGATGAAATTTTCGCATTCATTGCCGCGCGCGCGCGTGCGTGCTCATGAATTCATAGCACAAGATAGTATTAAATTAGGCGCATTTATACTGGGCGTATCTGAAAAACACACAAATACGAAATTGTTTTGCGTCTAATGAAAGTTATAGCATAATCTTACTGTACCGTATTTTTCTCGAGTATCAGTTATCTTGTAACGCAATTTTTTAACAGCTATTAAAAAGGCTTATAACAAAAAGGGGCAAGTATAAGATAAATAATAAACTTTTTATTAGTTTTGTTATTTCGTGCAAGTTTCGACATTTACGAACATATCTCACGTTCGTTGTACTCCATAAAAAATCTAAAGTTCTCTAAGAATTTAGTAGATGAAAGGAAGTACAGGCAATCTAAGCTGTGTGTTCGTACGTGTGTGATTTAAGATACATTCCATATTTATGGGAAAAAGTGCTCGTAAAAGTGCATAATACAGAAAATGGCAACTTAAAATGGCATTTCGGCTCGACGAAACGAGAGGTCGGAAAATTTTACCTGTACTTTTACTTAAGAGTAGCAAGTGTTCTCTAGTGAGTGAATGAGTGAGTGAGTGAGTGAATGAGTGAGAGAGAGAGAGAGAGAGAGAGAGAGAGAGAGAGAGAGCACTTGCTTTGAAAAGGAAATTCATCCTTAGCAGAACGATGTTAAATGTCGTCTATGAGCAAATATACGCGAGAGCGCGCTTCAAGGGTAGAGACGTGGAAATTAATAACCACAAAGTTCAAAGTTTCATGGTTCCGACAAAGCTGTTCTTCTCGACATCAGAGAAACGCGACTCATTCTTGAAGACAGTCATTTAATTTTATACATTCATATTGATGCATCATCCGCTTCGATGCATAAAGCGCAGTGCATTTACTAGCGAGATTGTCGCTTGTCTATGTTGTATTAACGCTCAATGTAATTTGTTTAGTTTCTTATTCATCATTCATTCCTTATTTGTTTTTCTAAATATAGAGAGCAAGAGACATTTGTTTGACAAGAGAAAGCGATAAATTGAAAATAAATGAAAATTATTGAAAGTTTTTAAATTTATTTTCGAGGAAGAAATTTTGGAATTTATAATTTCTACACCAAAATAATTTTAAAATAAATTTTCTTCTCTCTCAAATTAAATGACATTAGTAACATTTAATTCGCTGTCGCTGTCCGAGATTTCGCGTAATGTGCAATTGCAAATTTTATTTAAAGGTGGATTTTCTTGATATCCAAACAATTAACACTTCGACTTGATAAAAATCTCATATTTATCGTAACGCTCTTCACGTTATTCATATCGTCTTTATTGCTGCCACGTTCGTATTAACAAGATTACGTAGAAAGCAAAGTCTTACGAAGCTCACCCACCTTACCTCCGGGATTGCCGAGTTTTATCTTTTCCGCGACGTAAAAGCATCGCGCGACGCAAGGGAAAATCACCTTTCCGGGCGTTAAACGTCCCGGAGGGTCCGCTTGCGGGTAGCGCGGACCAAGAATACTTAACGAGAGAGCGCCGCGCGCGGAAATTAATAACGAACCGTACTGCGTGTTTCGCGAAACGGCGAATCCTGCCGTGTACTTTCTTTGTGTGCACTCCTGGAACAATAACCCCCCGTGGTTCACCGATGCCAGGTTACCGTTCTTCTTCTCTTCCTCGCCCTCTTCCTCGCCACCCTCGCCGCCTCTCTGGCTGATGCCATTTACGTCGCAGTGGCCGTGGCTTTCGCGAGCATCTTGGTGTATTTATCAGAAACTTCCGAGCAACCAGAGTGGTCGAGCAATCTACATAAAGGCAATGTCATGCGGCTTGCTGCTTCACGATTAGTCTTTGGTGAATTGTTTTAAATGAAGGAAAAGTGAATCATAAATCATATCTCGCAAAAATATCTCTTCAATTATGTTGAATAATTTTTTGTTGTGACGATATATGTATAAAAAATTACCTTTAAATTGTGATATTATTTTTATTATCTATACTTTAAAGCTTTTTTTTTTTTTTTTTTTTTTTTTTTTTTGAATAAACGTAGCTAATTTAATATTTCTATTTTATTTTCTTATTATGTAACTATAATTGTCACTTGAGCACAAAGACATCATCTTTTTTTGCATTGTATGATTTAACACAAGATAAAGTTGCAATCAAATTTATCTGAATTGTAAGTGCATAAGGAATTACTCTTGTTCTTATTATTTTTTTTTTTTATTTAAAATATGTATTTCTAAAATTGTACAAAGTTTTTTCTTGTTTGCTTATACTTTTGTTGCTTACTTTATCATATTCTGAATCCACAATTGAATTGTTATATAAACCGATGAGATAACTTCATTCTTAATCGTAATTTTCCTTTCTTCCTCTATTTTCCCCTTTCTTTTCTTTTCGCTTTTTAATGACTCATGCCCCTGTTCGCCGACAATGTACCGTGTGAATTCGCTTTAAGGCAACGACGTTCTCTCCGTGTTGGAGAACCGTGGAGAGGCGCAATGCATTTGCTGGCAACAGCCTCGGCCTCTATCTAGGATCTGCATGTACCGTCGTACACGCCTCGGAACGAGCTCGGTCTCTTCCGTTTTTCGCGAGCGAAAGGCGCCGTCGGGAACGTCGAACAATAGCCCCGCTCTAAAGGGAATATTAGTTTTTATTATTGCGCCCCCGTCGCGTGCGCGCGCGCTTTTATTCGGGTAGAACGTGCGATAAGTGCACGATGATGTCGTTGACCGGCTGCGGAATGAAAACCGCGAGTAGATAAGACGTTCTCTGGAAAGAATTTTCAGACACAGCTTCCTACGGCCGAAAGAAAATGGCGTAATTTTTGCCTAATAAAACGTTAGGTACATAAGAGAATTTTATTTTCTCTCTCTCTCTCTCTCTCTCTCTCCTGTATCTTTTGTATCTTATTTTAAGGAAACTCAACAGGGCTTTTCATACAATGTTATTATCATTGAAAAGCCATTCGATTAATTTTTGACTGTTTGATTGACACGTGTAGCAATTTCGAATTTTCACACGAATTCGCACACGCCGGCGAATGTAGCGTTTTATGTAAATGAATACGCACGTAATGAGCACGGCTGATCACATTAAATCGCAATATTAAGTTTATAATGCAAATAGCGGAACCAAAAATAATTACGTTAATGAATGAAACCGATAATATCGTTGCTTTCCGGTGTTTGTATGTAATGCAATTCGATAAATACGCTCCGATGCAACACAATGTGACACAATTACCATCGTTCTTGCTTATTTATTCGAGGAGATAAAATATATCGACGTATATTTTATGAGGGAAGATAGAAAAGAGCTCGTGTGCAAATTGATAAACTTGAATGCATAATTTGTCGTCCTGTTTATGTTAACGCGCGAAAAATAAATGTAGAACGAAATAAGAAAAATTAAATTAAAGATACGATAAAGCTAGTATCTTTCGCGTACGCAATATGACATAATATAACACGAAATATATAAAGCTTATATAAAACAGAGCTAACAAAACCATCTCAGGCAAATCGCGGAAGGAAGAACATGACCGTGAGATGTAACACGGCTACGATCACACGTGGCTCGCTTGTTTATCCTTCGCGAAATAAAATACAAAAGGATAAGACTCTAAACCATACCATATAAGAGGGGCGTAAATGCCATAAGAGGTACAGCTAAAACTTGCGGACAAACTTGGACAACTTGACCGAGGGCATCGCGCGTTGTATGGAGTTAAAGCCGCAATAAAATCAAATCGACAACCGGAGTTCACAGTGTCAAGCATTGTATTCCATGGTCCGTTTCTCCTCCTCTTCCTCCTTCTTCTCTCTCTCTCTCTCTCTCTCTCTCTCTCTCTCTCTCTCTCTCTCTCTCTCACTCGTTCGAAAGTCGCGAACCCAGGTCTTCTTGCAAGAGGAACCCGAGCAGCCGGCGTGGGTGTCTGAACCTGACATGGCACGGAGCGATATATCGTTAATTAGCTTTTGTCAAGGTTCTGCGCCACGTATGTTCGTGTGTATATGGACTCGTTGTGTGAAGGGTCTTTCGGTCGTAAATAGCGATCGTACTCTTTTGACGGACAACACGGCCGAACGGGTTTGAACGGACCCCGGCGAGCCTGACGATCGCCATTGAGGCGCTTACGTGAAAAGCGACGTTTCCTTTCCGTTCTGTTACCAAAGCGTGATTAGTAGATTGCCTGCGGTGTGTGTGTGTGTGTGTGTGTGTGTGTGTGTGTGTGTGTGTGTGTGTGTGTGTGTGTGTGTGTGTGTGTGTGTGGTGTGTGTGTGTGTGTGTGTGTGTGTGTGTGTGTGTGTATGTGGATTTTGATTGGAAGTCGCTTGTTATGTCACTCGAATCATTACGTGGACAGAAACATTACGTAATCCTGATTGAACCCTTTATATCATGTTTCTCCATAATGCGATACGTTTATGAAATAAAACAAATTTAATAAGTTTTAATAGAATAATTGAGATAATTGAACTTTTTACAAAATGTAGAATAGCATCTTTATTAATTAAAAACAAAAGAAAGATAGAAATTATAAATAATAATTTTTTTATTAATTAAAAATAATACTATTAATTTGAATTATTTGGAAGTAATTTGGATTATTTTTAAACAAATTAAAGATAACATTTTTTTATGGGTTGTTATATTTTAAAATAATTTATTATATTATTTTTACAATTTAATTTTATTTCTATAATTCTATCATCATAAAAAAATTAAAAAAATGTTTTTATCTTGTTGAGAATAAAATTATTTTATTTTGAAATTAATTACATTTTAATTGATAATTGTTTAAGATTAATTCGACTATTATTATGAGCGGTAGCCAACGCAATAATTGCGACAGAAAATTGCTCGCAAATCGTCTGACTCGCGCCGATAACGAATAGAATAAATTATCTTTTGTACAATGTAGCGTTGGAACCGCCGTTTGGTTTTATGATTTACTCGAATTTAATGCGAGCGGTCGACCGTAAATTCTTTTATTTTTATCTTCAGCGTAACGACGGACGATCGCGTATAGTGGCACACACCCGGCTGATAGACGAAAGTATAGAGTTTTATAGCCTCTCTTGCCGCATCGGGGTGCATGATGCGGAAAAATGCTCACGTAAGTTGAGTCGGTTATAAATAATTCAGCTAGCGCAAAAACGTGTCGTAATTTACGATTAATTCAAATATGTATGTGTTCCTCTCTCTCTCTTTTACTTTTTTCCCTCTCTCTCTTCCGCTCTTTATTTTCTCTTATTTACACGAATTTACACTTCATTCAAAAATGTAAGAATTATGTGACCCGCACAATTCCCGCCACTTTTCTCTCAGCGACAAGATCAAATGGTCGTTTAAATTATGGCTTTTAGATTGCTTCCGTGCGAGCGAATAAACCTTAATGAGAGAAAAGGAGGGAGAGAGAGAGAGAGAGAGTCGAATCCTTAAACGATGGACATTCGATATAATGAATTTATTGCGTCGTTCTGAGTAATAATCATGCCCTCGTACGAGGGACTTTCGGGACCATCAGTCAATGTCGCGATAAACGAATCGAGTCATTGCATCGAATACGTGATGTAATTATAGCAGGCTTTAATAAAAATTAGTGTAACTATTAAAAAAAATAATAATTTCTAAACAATAACAGTTTCTAACAACTACTCTTTGCAACAATTGTCAAAATGATGGATTATTTGATTTTTATTTTACCTGATAATTAAAATGACATTTTAATAATAAACAATGTGTTAAAGAAAATTAAAAAAAAGATATATTTTGAATGAATAGATCAAGATATTAATTTGAATGAATTAATAATTGATGTGTTACTGCAGGTATTTGCTTATTTTACAATTTTTCTATTAAAAATCTTAATAATTAAGCTACATCTGGATGTATCGCATTCTCGAAACATGCGTTATCAATTATCAATATTTGCATAACGCATTAAACACACCTGTTTGATGCGAAGTTTACTCGTGTGTTTAAACACACGATATTCCAGTGTACGAGCGTTATAAACCAGAGATTAGAACCGACGGCCATATTTAGCGGTGAATGTGCGCTTCTCGGATGCCGACGTATGCAAATATCAACCGATCGACGCTATCGAGAAGATCGAATGCGACAGAGTTACATGTATCTTCAGTGCCGATCATCTGCCGATTTAATCCTGAAGGATCAAGCTTGGAGATAAATTGCGCTATCTAGATATTGTGAATTTCACTATCAGATTTATTTATATGTATACTCTGAGAGAATTATACAAATTAAGAAGAAAGGTAAGGATTATAATAAATAATTCAATGAGAAGAAGGAAACTTGAACTTTTTATAAATTTTTATTAATTATCTATTTTATGTTACCTATTTTAATTTATATGTCTATTATGTGAATAGAATGTGTGAAATTTTTACTTTCAATTTAGCGTTAGAAAAATATTTCTAATGCTTTAATAATAATTGATGTACACGTGTGGATCGATAAAATATGAACTAGAATTTGCTTTTGTTAAACTCGGTCCGCCTGCTAATAACTCGCTCGTCGTTCGGAAATTCATCATCCGCGGCGAAAGCCGATCCATCAGGCGCTCTTGTATGTACGCGCTTTGGATTCATTCCAACTATTTATCTCCCGCGATTAAGCTCGGCTCTCATCGAAGAGCGGGAGGGCAAAAGAGAGAGCGATTCTACGAGCGATTGATGAAGCCCTAGAAAGCGTCGGTCTGCCCATCGTCCTACGGGAATCAAAAAGCATGTGGGGAAGGGTTAATACGCGTCGCGCGCATCGTATTTCGCGCGATAAATCAAAGGGTTTTAATCAACCGCCGCGATGGGGAAAAAATGAGGACGGACGACTCGTTTCGCGGTTACACTCCTCTCGTTCCCATCGCGTTCAATGCGAACTGTTATGCCAGGTCGTTGATCCGTAGGGGTTTTCGTGCAACAGTTTAAAAATTAACGATACGTTATGAAAAAATGATTTGCAGAAAAAAAAATCAAGAGATTAATAGGAATATAAAATGTAAAAAAATATAAAGAATAATTTAAAAAGAAAAATGTGCATAGGAATGTGCTAATCTAAAGTGGTAAAAAAAAATTAACAAAAAATTAAAATTATGTATAATAATTTTTAAGAATTTAGATTTGATTAAGATTGAATTATTTAAATAATCAGTTTAATGTTGCATATTCTTTTCTGTTGATATGTATTATCTAGTTTTTCATCGAGATGATTGACACAGTAACTTTTTAGCGAAATCGAGCTTAATATGAACACTTGCCTATACATTTATATAATTCATATCACATGTTGTCAACATTATAATGCTATAAAGATTTGATAAAAAAATAAAAAAACAAAATGTAATTTAATCTAAAAAGAAAAAAGTGTGAATGATGGTAATAAAAATGAAAATAAAATCTCTTTTCCTTTCTTCACTCTCTTTCTTTTTCTTTCTCGCTTTAATACTATACATGTTGAGTGAAAAATTTTGTTTAGGCAGACTGCGTCGTTAGTTACCACCTCGCAAAAATTCCACTCATGCTTGCTGCAAGTTTGATGGCGGATCGCCATTTGTCATGGCTTTTTAACAACCTTTTTAGAACGTTAAATGTCCAGGTGATTAAACTTCGAATTAAAATGCTGTTAATTTCGCGTCACAAGTAATAAGAATTCGTCACCGTTACGTGTAATGTGTTTTATCTGCGTTTTGTGAGATATTTATAATAGAAAAAAGGAATAAACTTAGTTTGAAATTTTATTTTGAATATTACATCTCTGCTGTCATAATACTAAGAATATATAATTTAAATAATTATAATCGTAATGTTTGTCATAAAAATAAAATTTCTCATTAAAATAATTCCAATTAATAATATGAAAAGAGAAGTGTTTATTAGTCTATTTAGTAGAAAGCATTAAAAATACATACTTTCTGTATTGACGATAGCTGAACATTTTTTTAACAGTAAATAATAGAATGTTAAATAATAATTTTGATATAGAAAAATAAGACTAGAAATTTTTCTCTTTCAATTTCTGATAGATTAATATCTTAGGAACGCATTTTTACACTTCTCGGCCGTCTGTATTCCGCAGTTTGAAACGATAATTGCCAGACGGAGTGAAGCGCGTCCTGGTCGTTAACTTGCCCGATCTAATTACGCTTGACCATGAGCTCAAAATTTGATTTCGTCCAACTCGCGGCGGAATAAGTAAACCAGACGGTGTGACGGAAGGGGGACACGGGGGATTTGGAGCAGTACTTAGACGGTGAACCAGAGGTTAATTCGCGAGGGGAACGACGACGATGGACACTCGCGCCCCAGATAGATTCGAAGATCTCACTCTGCGGGGGTCCGGCCTCTCGTCACGTACCCCAATCTCTTCGAGAGTAACGCACTCGTCACGGAACCCCTCGTGGCACGTGCAAGGGGCCCGGCAGAGATTGGGGTGACGGAAGTGTCGGCGAAGGCTTGAAATAAGGTCGGAGGGGACCAAACGCTTCTTTCGAATTTTTCGTGACATATGGGACATTCGCATCTATGTGTACATATATACAGGGTGTTCGGCAATAAGTGACGGAGAGAAATATTTTTGAAAAATAAAAGGAGCGAAATAGAAATCGTTTTCCTGAACGAAATAAAAATCATTTGCGAATTAAAATTAAAATGGCAGAATAATTTTTTTGTGAAGTAATTAAATTTCAGGATTGCAAATACGCATACGAACTCTTATTCTTCGGTCAATTTTAAGTAGACTTTACTTTAATAACGCAATATTAACTTACAATTAGAGTTAATATACTGTAATATTTGATATTGAAGCTTCGGAGAACTTGCAAAGACAGATGACATCCAATTAAATTTCCGTCCGTAAAGAAAAATCACTTCAATCTTCAACAAGGAATCAAAGCCCAATTCACCAAATGCTCCTATTATCGTACACCCTATATATGTAATCCAACACATGACATACGTGACATCCTCAGAATTGCTTTCTGGGCGTTACATTACAAGAATGATTCGTCGAGGAGATAATGACGCATCTTGCATTTCGCTCATCATGAAAGCATTCGAATTACTTCTATAAAAACTACATCAAATTACAGAATATGACATTATCTAGATTTTATTGTACTTTATCTACCCTGACTTCAACTTTTCGAAGGTTGCCAAGCACAATGTTGTCTTAAAGTGAACATGACGAAGGATACAAACGAGAAAGAAAAAGAATATTTATTTAATCATGCAATATAATAATTAAAATATAATAATTGAAATTAATAACAGTTAATAAAACTTTTTAGTTAGTTCAAGTTACTATATATATAATCTATATATATATATATATATATATATATATATATATATATAATCTTTAATAGATTTATTAATTCTTAATTTATAAGATATTTTAATTTCAAGAAAATTCCTTCAATAGAAAGAAAAATAAATTTATTTCTTAAATGTTTGAGGACTTCTTTTATTTATTTTTATATTCCTACTTCATTAATATTACTGAAATTAAATAGTCATAATCCGAATAAAATGTGTACGTTTCTCTCTTGAAATCGACTCGACGAGAACGAGAGAAATCGCATTTCTCTGTAGAGAACGAGAAGACTAAAAATATCGCGAACACATTTCCGAACGACAAACTGCGCTTGTCGAGTGTCCATTGTCGTTACGTCATTACGACTGGCGGAGCGATTTCATGAGACAAGAGAGATGTACACGACGACGTCGAAGATGTCATTGGTGCATCACGCGCTCGTTCCTGTGCGCGAGAATGCAACAGCGTGTTTACGGCCGCAGAACACGGACGCTTTAATTATAAAAGACCGCCGTTTCTGCATGGACGTGTCAGCGACTCGATGAGAGCCAGTTCGTGAAAACTGCAGTTATATATAAAGCAGAGAAGAGACCGCATTCCTTTAGTTCAATTCATTTTCAGTGATAGAATTCTTGCGGAGCTCTTTCGCTCTTATTTCTATAACTTCTCAAATAAAATCTTTATTCGTAAAATCTTTACTTCTCAAGTAAAAAGAGAAACATGATATAATATTAGATATAGATACATGAACATGAGATTTGAATCCTCTATTTTCTATTATTTATTTTGTTTAATTGAAATATATTTTTTATTGTTTTGTTGTAAATAAAAGATATATACATTAAAATTATTTTTGTTTATTTTTTGTATAAATTTTTAATTAGTATCTAAAAATATTGTTTTTTAATTTCATATATATATATATATATATATATATATATATATAAAACGTTAATGTTTTATTAATTTTTTAATTACACATGACATATATTACTTAAATAATTTGTAATGTCATTCGATATAGACAGAACTAAATCAAACTGAGCTGAACGTAGAGTGCTCTCTGTTTGATAATGGCGATGCCGTAAACTTTCTTAGTAACGTTCAACGGAATGCAATGAATGGAACGTGCGCTCGTGGATCGAAATGCCGTCTGATTGATGCTTTAAGAATTTATCAGGAAGTGAGGCCCGTAATAGTGCCGCACCGATCGAATGTCATTTAGCAGTTTATTCCGCCGGGGCTACTAATATTGATTCAATATCTCAAATACTGAGATCGACTCGCGTGCTCTGAGCTTCGTGGGTCGGAATAATCGAATAAAGGAACGTAATAATTCGTTCGAATATTGCATTATACCTAATTCCAGACGATATGAATTTAAAAAGAATGCACGAAACTTTTCACTTTTGGAAGAGTTTATAACGAGATTTAAAACGTAAGAATAAATAAAAAATAAAGTATATAAAATTTATCTGCGGAATCGTGCAATGAAGAAGTTTAAGATTTTAAAAAAATGTGATTTGCGTTTTAATAAATCTACAAAAATATGTGAAATCTGTGATACAGTTGAAAGTTTGTTTTTAATAGAGCAAAGTTGATAGAAAATGTCACATAAATCCGTTTATATTTGAGAATATATATTAAATGTCATTCTCTATTCCATCAAGTTTGCTATTTTGTGGCCTCATAATCGCATAGAGAAACATTAACCTAATCTCACTTAATCTGGCCCCGCTGATATAACGTTAATAAATTCATCCTAATCTCTTTCTATTGATCGCGGCGTTTAATCAAGTTATATTGCAGCCGATCTTATGCTGATCGGCATGCGGTGATTGGCTAAAATAAATGAACTCGGAGGCTTGGCAAAAAGATGTCTATTAGAATAATTATACAGTAGCTGAATCAGGCCAATCGTCCCAGATCCCGATGGACGCATACAAATCACGCAATCCTATTGTTCCGCTCGTGCCAGCATTAAACCATATGGATACACCCCGGGCAAAATTGCCGAACAAACAGAAACGTCAACGTACGCGTTCTTTTCCCATCGGCTTTTTCATCGTATAAGTGGCGGAAAAAACGGGGAGTCAATCCAGTCATTTAAGTATAACCTATATCTATATATCTTTTTTTCTCATTTAAAATTAGATAGTCATGCGTGACTTATTATCATTATTAATTTAAATAGAAATATGACATAAAATATATGTCATATATAATCAGTTATCAATTTAATTATTAAAAAAGACCTGCAAAATTAAATGTTATTTAATAAAGATATAAAAATTCTAAACTTCTGAAAAATAATAACATTTTTTTACCTATAAATTATGACGATGTCACTTAATATTTTCTTATTTTTCCAAATTAATGATATAAAATCAAGTAGAATAGGAAATAGTATCTTATAAAGTTTAGATTGTATGTTTAAAATTCGATCGTTATTTTTTTTTTTTTTTTTTTTTTTTTTTTTTTGAATAGACTACATGTATCGGTTAGTTCATTTGCATCTTACTCGCTTATGCCTTACTGGGACAAGGGATTGCGATTTCGGGGTTGAAACGGAGACTGAGCATCGCCGGGGTATTAGCCGGGAAAGATAAACAAGGTCGCGTGACCCGTATATCGCTCCCTCGCCGATCGTATGTCGATTCCGCGCTATAAGTCCGTCGGTGCATAATCTTCGAATATTACAGCATGCCCGCGGAGGGTGACGTTCGATAATTCTACGCGAGCTAATTCTCAATGCCATGTTCCCTTTTTGTCCTAGATCAATATCGCAGTCTCGCGAGCGCGCGAGGTAAAAGCTCGGCAAACTTTAGCCGGGATCCCAGCTGTGATCGCCAATATGGAGCGGAGATGTTTGAATTTAGAGAGTATTAATGCTTTCGTCGAATTGGTATTAAAGACCGCAATTATCGATACTACTCGGTTCCGTTAAAAAATACCTCCAGACGTCATTCGGTATTACAGATCTTGTAATTTTGTGTTGAGATGAGACGAGGGTATAAAACCATATTAATGTTAATCGCACCGTTTCACATCGGCGTCTCAGGATGAGTCTTTACATTTGCTCTGAAATATCCAGCGAATGAATGAGCAACAGAACGGCGAGACAGTAAAAAATAACGACGTGGAAGTCGCTTTTTATTAAACCATCTTCTGTACATGTCATATCGTATCAAGTACCGGTGAGGACAATTTCTAAAGAATGCAGTTTGGAATGGATTAAATAAATATTTTATTTTTTGTCGGAAAACTCTCTCTCTCTCTCTCTCTCTCTCTCTCTCTCTCTCTCTCTCTTCCTTTTTATTTCTTTCGGTATGAATTTCGCTCGATTTGTCAACGTCGTTCAGAGAGGATCTCAAACGGGCATGCGATCTCCGAGAATCAATTCAAGTGGCATCGAGTACATTTGCCGGAAACGAATAAGCGAATCGCTGGAGAAAAGGTCCAGCGAGAGCGAATGCCAGAAGAGATGCCGTCAGGAATGATCCATCGACGAAGGTCCTGAGCCGCACCTCTAAACTGATTTATATAAAGAATTGAAAACCATCAAATGTGCATTCATGTGCACATAGATTTTGTGGACGAAACTAAAATCAATTTTTTAATGCAAATTTTATAAGAGAATTGTTATTTATTAAATTTTATAATTGTTATTATCTATCAAATATCTCGACAAATTATATTAAAGCTTAAATTAAATTGTCCAAGCCCGGTTTAAAATTCATTGAAAGGCATTGTATTATCCTTTTATGCGATGTTTAATTTATAAAAAAATTGATTTTTAACTGAAAGTAATCGTATATGAAAATATAATGTAAAATAATTCCGTAATCGTTTATTTCATATCCTTTATTTTTATTCTTGTTATATTTGTTCATACATGTTTGTGAAATCAACGTTCATCAACAAATTAAAAAGATCAACATTTTTTCATTCTTTATTTTGTGAAAGATTCTTGATTTTGTGAAAGATAAATCAAATAATTTGATTGAAATAGCGGTATAGCCTGTTGTGAAAAATTTAACGAGATTTCGAAGCGAGAGGAAGATAGATAGAAATAAATACATTCGACCGCGAAAGATCGCTTCTCCTTTCAGGACGTTGTTCCATGCGATTTATCGGCACGGATCAGTCGAGTCGTACAGGTCGACTTCGAAGGATAGATATCTTCATGTGAAATTGATTTCGTCGGCGTGAAACAAGTCGACGAACGAAGGAAGAACGAGACGGTAGCGTGTAATAAAAGGCGCAACAGGGAATATCGAGTTCTCAGCCGTGCAGGCGCAAAGCCGAGCCGCGAGTTTGCGATCGATAAGTCGTTATCTTCTTTTCTTTTTCTTACATCGAAGGAACTACTCATTTCGCAGTGCGCTATCGTGGGATTGCAACCTTGAACTTGAACATGCGGCCGCGAAAATTACGTAAAGATGACCAACAAGAAGTGGTTAAAGAATATTCTCAAGTACATTTCTTGCTGGAATAAAAAATTATTATTTGTGCACCATTCTTATTTCTGAGATGTTAATTAAACTCCGAAAATAGATATTAATTTTACATAAAAAATATTATTTTGTATAACATATTTTTTTTTTAGTTGCAGTTATGTGTTAAAGAATTGATACAATTTATTTTATATATATTTATAATATAGAATTATAGGTCTACGTTATTTTATCTGTGAAGCTATTTTAGGTTTTAGTTAAAAATAAGAGCAATAGCTAGTTGGCTCTCAATCAAGGCATCCATTTCTTGCTCCGCACAAATCTCTTTCAATTTATCATGATCGATTCCATTTCGATTTATCGCAAATCGATGGAAACCACTCGTGCGAGCATTGGCTTTTGCTAGGACATGAAGAAAGAAGGAGCGAAGCTACTGAATCTAACATTTTTCATATTGGACATCATGGCGGACATTGAAATATTTTTCTTCTATACATTTCAATAGAACTAGGAAATATATTACATTTTTCCAAATTGATTTTGTAACTGTTGAATTTTTTATTTTATTGCTAATATTAATGTTCAAAAAATCAAATTAATGTTATTTTTACGTGCTATCAATCGAAAGAAGTATTATCCTTCACAAAATTTCTATTGTAGAAATTTTTTATTTATTTTTATTCCGGCAATTAATATAGATTTATTAATGCGAAAAGCTTTACGTACAGTTAAATTATCGATTATCGATTGAATTTAGTATCATATTATCTAAATGGATTTCCTTCAGGATGAAAACATATGCGGTCACTTTTCGTTCCCGGAGTGAACGTCCGAGTGAACATTGTCCCCTCGAGGATCGATTCGAGCGTATTGATCACGAGACGGACGAGCAAGAAAAGCGAAGCCGGAACGAAAAGGCTCGACAAGAAATCAAACTCCCGGTGGAACACGCATGAACAAACCCATGAACTCGGTATTGTCCTTCGTATCGGCCTTTCGTCCTCCTGCCGGACCTCCCTGCGCCCACTCGATCCTGCATTCACCTCGTCCACGGTATCCATACTCCGTACTCCCTCGACTCGTTGCTTTCCGGTTAGAGCTTCTCGTCGTCGAGCGAAACGACGAGTTACCCGAGTTTCGTCGGCGAACAACTTGAAACTCAATCTAACGGGTCTCTCATCGTCTTCTCTCCCGTACCCTTCGGCTGCCAAGCATCGCGTCCTCGTTCCTTCCTCTTGGGGGGCCCCTTCGATACCCACTGGTACTACTTCGACTTTTACGGCTCGTCATAGGGGAAGGGTGTTCCTGATTTTGCAGGAAACGTAACTTTGCTGCACGTGCCTCATGGCGATGTGAAATAGAGAGCTTTTTCTCTGGGAAAATAGAGGAGAGTCCACGAACTTGGCGAAATTTGTATCTAACCATCCAATCAAGATAGTATGTACTTTGTATGAAAATATATTAAAGTGGTCTGCCGCAATTCCTTAAGTTGTACCCACTGTCCTTTACTTGCTCATTTCAATTAATTTGAGTATGAAATCAAAATATAGAAACAATTATTGTATGGAATATTTATTAATTATTATATTAATAATCGTCCACATGTATTTATAATTGCATAATAATAGGTAATCAATAAATAAATGTAAAATGACTAAATATTTATTTGTATAAATATAATAATAAATTATATATATATATATATATATATATATACGTATAATAAATAAATAAATAAAAAGTATATAATATTACAATAATTAAAAAAAAATATTAATGCTAATTCCTTCTTAATTCTTCTTTGAAAGATTTTGTCATCGAAATCTTGATTTTATATATAGACTTTATTTTTCGATAATAGAATTACATGTAAATAAATATTATAAATTAATTTTTATGAGAACTTTAAGGCATATGAAATTATTTGTAGTCTATAAGTAGAGAAAGTTTGAAGATAAAAAAACTTGTTCTTTAGAAATATTCAGACAACATGACAAGTGCAAAGAAGAATGCATTCATTATTGCGACACACTCGAAATAGACACCAGAACGCAAAGCACGCTCTCGATTTCCTTACATTTTCGATCCCTGGATAACTGTAGCCATTATGTTCACCATTCTCCCCTTTGCGTTTCGAGAGCTTCGAAATCCTTTTAGAATGTCTTTCGAATCCTCGTTCCGTGTTCTACAGCTCCTGCGTAGGATGTCGTCTGATGTCGTCGAGGAGACGTGAAGTCAGGCTCGAATGTTCGTAAAATCGGAACGACATTAAAAAAAATTGCAACGGAATCGCGATTGTTATAAGAGAAAAACACACTATATTTATAGTGTTTATTTTATCTTTAGCATTACTTTAATTTTTAATAAAAAAGTTGCTATGTTCAATATTTGAGGAATAATTTTAAATAATTGTAATTTTAAATAAAGATGTAATTCTAAATAAAGATATATCTCCGTCGAGATATATTTATTATTATTATATTTATTATTATATTTATTATTCAAGCATTTATTATTAGTAAAAACTTTAGTTTTTAAAAAAGTTCTCTGTTTTAAAATTATTATATTAATATAAATATTAAATAGAAAATAAAACAAAATATTAAAAAGAGATAGTATTCTATTTCTAGCCATTAATTTTATTAAATAATAACTTTAATTTACAGCAATTAACAGTTTAATTTACAGCAATTAACAATTTTGTAAATATTAACAATGTACAACATGGTAATTAATTATATAAATATTGTTTTATTACTAATTCTGTATACAGAAATGCAAATAATGCATATAATTTATTTCAATATATTTCAATTTATTTATGCTAGATCACAAAATATTTATAAACGGTCGCTGAAATACAAAGAAACGCGGAATGCGAAGTTCTAAAGGAAGTCTACTGAAGTTTATTTCACCAAAAGAAACATCACCGACATGCTTGCCTCGCGAATACGCAAGTGCCTGCGAACAACGTGTCGAGTCACTTCGAGGGAGAAAACGGAACCGAGAAAAAAGCGTGACGCTCGGCCGTGGGAAGAAGGGAAGGGTCCCTTTAATGGGGAAAGCTCTGGATTTTGTAGCATAACCGCGGGGACGACCCTGCAGCTACAAAGAATCACTCGGCGCCCCTCAAGCACCGAGAAAGCCACGCCGAAGTTTTCAGGCCGGTTCATACAGGGGCGGCTCTAAAGAGCCCAATCCGCACCACCCCTCGAATCAGAAAGGGGAAGCATTGATGAAAATAATACGCGAAAAATATTCGTCGGCTCATTGGCTCGACGAGCTTGGGGCACTGCTCCGCTGCGTTGCTTACAATCGAACAATTATCACGACTTCTTTGCGGCATTTCATTGTTTTCGAGTTCTAACGGTTGCTTTAATTAAAGGAACTCTCTCAAGCGGTTTTTATACAAAAACTTGTAATGAGAACAAAACATCTATACTTTCCTCAGAGTCACGGTATCGTGTTAATTATCATTTAGCAAACTGTCGTTTAATGAAAGGGATAATTTAGCAATAAAATAAGGGAAGTGACTCGGATGTTGCTATCCTGTGATGCAGCGTCCACTGCCATTTTTCTTTTTATCTAGACATTCGTTTTATAAAGGGCGCAGCCCCTTCTGTGTTAGGACTTCTGTATTTCACTCGTGTCAAACAATGGTCAAACAGCAACTCAGGCTAATTGAGTAACGTTTGTGACTACAGCGATCGCTGACCGATAGTATAATTTCCGTCGGGCTTAAGAGTCTAAATTTTTAAACGAGCCCCATGCGAGAACTCCCGGCACGCATGCCGCGTATCGGCTGCGTGATACCAGAGTTAATAGTCACCACAAAACAGTCGGTTCCGTGACCCAGGGAGACACGAAACGCAGATCTCGAAAGTGCGCACGCACTTCGATCCTCGGCGAGATAACGCGGGTCAACGAGACCAATGGCGGCTCATTTTAATGCGTCGCTGATTACGACTTGTCGCATATTTAAGTCGCGTGCAAAACAGAGAAAGAGAAAGAGCGAGAGAGAAAGAGGGTGGGGCAGGGGGTGGAGGCGCGAGTTATACTGCCTATGTGATAACAGAAGCAAAGGAACACAAGTCGCTCAAGCAAATACAGAGAAGAGAACGGGGTGGAGGTAAAGGGGTGCATACCTAGGGATAACATTAATCTTATTCTATGGAAAAATATGGGCGTAATATAGATTAAGGTGTTTTAAGATCACCAGAGTGGCGCCAGTCACATTTTACATCACACGCACGTGCACTGTAGCGTCACGTAATAAATTTCACCGTGTGCTTTGGTTATTCCGCGATAAGACATTCAGATTGCACAATTTTCGCCCGACGTTTCTGGAAGAAAGGATCAGATATTGCTAGATATGGCTAGTAACTATACCTACGTTGCTGACGGTGCACTTCACGACTAGATGCAGCAACAGCGAGATTGCTAATCTTGAATAAAGAACAACATGATAAATTTATGTTTTAAATTAATTGATATTAAAACCTTATGTGTAGAAATTAATTAAAGTGTATAAAATCGATGTTATAGATTGTACAATTCACGCGCTACCGTTTTTCATTATTTGTATAATGCGTCACGCACAATCTCTCCTCATTTACTAAAGCTGTAATGTACTCAGTGTTCGATTCTCTATCACAATGAAATGACGATTCTCCCTCCTGCTTAACGAGCCCTCTTCTGCCAACGCGCCATTATAACGTGGTTGATTTTGAAAAACCAAAATCACCCCCGATACGAGAGTTCTCTTTCTCGCACGATGGAGAGGACTTTTTTCTGAATTCCTCGTCTCCCTCTCCCTTTCTATCTTCGTCAATTCTTCTCTCATTCCCTCGTCTCTTTGTTTCATCATTGCCGCAGGGATACATCCGCGTAGGGGCGAATCTCACCCCTTAAGCCTGCTCTCGCTCGGGCGAGAAAATACGTAGTCGCCCCTTGTAGCTCTATGCTTTGATGTCCACCCAGGTCAGGATATCCCTGGTCCTCGAACCTCCTTCCATGAGCAGCGAGAGGAAGCGCGCAGTGTATCCGCATGTTCCTCCAATTAACCAGAACCCTTTGCGTCTTAATTACCGCGAAACGCGCCCTTAAAGAACGACACCATTTGCGGTTGCCGTGCAAATGAGCGACGCCCGAGAAAATTGCGCGCGTTTCTGGTGACATTTTCTGTTACTACTGTTACTAACGTCACTAGTTCTTTGTGCGAAAATATCTTTTTTCTTAATTATCTTGTAAGAAAAATTTGTATTGACAAATTTTTGAAAGACAAAATTTTGCAGGAAATAAAACAAAAAATTGACGATAGAAAAATTGTAAAGTTATGTTTTATGTTTCATAAAAGATAACTTTACAATTAAAAGATTGTAAAGGAATTGTAAAGATTGTAAAGAAGGAATGTGTAAAACGATATATATACTGAAAGATTGTGAAAGAAATCGCGTATGAAAATATCTAAAATTATACATAATTCGTAACGTAAAAATTTTTTATATCAGAAAATTGAAGTGTTTAGAATATTTTACAATGTATATAATTATATAGTTATGTACGTATTATACAATGTTTATAGTTTGTCATACAAAAAGACGCAAAAATGAAAATGCATAGAAATACAATGCTATTGATTCTCTTTTTCAACAATTTTAACTGGTTTTAAATAACAGGATTAGAAAATTACTTTAGCTCAGGTTACGTATTTTTGTAAAAAAAAATTGCTCGAATTCTCTCTCGGCACTCGTTATCTGAAAATGTTTACAATAGTTTCACTGTCTGGTTCCAAGCTCAAATCGATAGAGGTATGACAATATACGTTCGCCGCACATGTGCGAAACGTCTCTCGGGTGCGAACCGTTCGACCGTGTCGACCTTTTGTGCTTTTTCGTCGATTTGGATTTGCACTCGTGTATTGGCCGAACTTTTCCTTCTGATTTGATATTTCCTATTCGTTTTTATCCTGATATATTCATAGAGAGAGAGAGAGAGAGAGAGAGAGAGAGAGAGAGAGAGAGAGAGAGAGAGAGAGAGAGAGAGAGAGAGAGAGAGAGAGAGAGAAACTGACCTCTGCTCTCCCTTTCGTATGTGGGAATTCTGGTCTTACGACCGAGCATAAATCGATCTCAAGAAGTGCAATCATTCGTGACAAGTGGAAGTACTTAATTGATAAAAATTTTTATTTTTATTTAACTTACTTCAATACGGAAATTGTCGATGTTCTTATTGTCATAATATCACGTAAGTATACGCTGTATTGACTCACTGTTATTTTTGGTCCCGTAAATAAAAATCTATTCTTTCGTTTGCAGCAGACGCATCGTGCTTTTTCTAAAGTCAAACTACGCTTTCTTACCCCGGTTTGTTCAGCGACGTATCGTGGTAGAATATTGCAAGCCCGCGGTTCGATGGAAAGAAAAACAGAGCCGTCTAAAGTGTGTTTGTCAGAGCAAATATGCTTCCCCTCGCGAGAGACATTTCGCATATATACTGTACATATAGTCTCGGGATTTATTCTAGAATTCTTTTACAACGTAATAAATCGCGGGAAAAATATTTGAGTCATATTGTAACTTGCATATTGCGTCTCGAATTCCAGATTGATTAGTTTTTACGAATTCTCGAGCTTTCGAATTTTAAAAAAAGTTTATGCATAATTTGTAACGATTGTTAAAAAGGAAATATGGTTTAAAGAACAAATTATATTAAATGTAAGTTATAAAAAGTAACAAATAAAAAAATTTCTAAAAAATTTTTAAATGTGATGAAAATTTTTCAATAGATTTTTTTGTTATGGTATTTTATTAATTTATCGAATGTCGAAAATTGACATAATATTCGCAAAAATACATGTTTCCTTCTTATATAAGATTAATAAACGTAAACAATTTAATTTTCAAGTGACAACGAAAATATATCATTTTTTGGTAAAATAATGAATTTTCGTTCATATGATGGCAACAATCTCTACATTCGGACGTCTGTCGCAGTGAAAACATCCGCTCTGTGCTTCCAAACGGTCCCCTCTTGGCTGTGGTCACCCTCGTTTCGATTTTCCGCGTCTCGAGACACAGGCACGGTCGCTGCCAACGACACGCGCTGCGGCATGTAAAACGGCTTAAGCGCGAAATAGCGGAAGCAGAGAACCCCGGGAATCAAAGTAATTAACATTTCATATTCGCCCGCGTACACGCAGATGCGTATATGTCGTAGCGGCGTGATTTCTCACGGCGGAATGCACACCGACAGGATGCAGACGGGAATGTGGTTAAATCACGAAGGATCATGATCACTTCTGCCGCGGGCGAGATAGAAGCTTATGATATTTCAGAACTATCGCTAGGTGAAAGAAATTATGTACTGTATGTTAAAGATTAAACTGATCGTATTTTGAGTCTGGCTGATAATAATAGATTGTCGTAATAATATTTATTCTGTTACAAAATGGTATAATTATCACGACGTAATAGAATATATAACTGATAATAATGACATAATAATAATGAAATTCTAATTTTAATTCAATTGTAAATGTAATAGAATTTTAGATACTAGAATTATATATGTATATATATATATATATTGATGGATATTCAATTGCCAATCAAACTAGTTTGTAGACAATACAACATAACTAATAGATAAATTAATATTTCTAATTACATTTTTAAAAATAGAAATATTTTATGTCCCTTTATTTTATTTTTGTTTTATAAATTTTGCAATATACTGTGACTTTATATAATTATTATTTTGATAATATGAAAGTTCATATAATTTCATCAAATCCAAGATTGATGAAGTAATAATATCTACATTATACTTATATAAGATATTTATGTCATATTGTTGCTTACATTTTTAATAAAATATATGTAATATTTTCTAATTATCTTTATATTCTTATCTACTATCAATTTCAACATAACAAAAATAACAGTTTTATTTTTTGTTTTATTTACAAATTGGAGTTTGATATAAATCTTTTCTTGGCAAGCTTTTCAATCCACTTTACAAATAAGGAATTTGTACTATTTAATCAGGATACGGAACGTGATTGTTAAAAAGCGACGTTACCTGTCCTCGCAAATACGAACGAGACAATTTTACTCGGAGGACGAAATGACATACTTATAAACGAGCTTGTGCCTTTCGAAGGGTTACCGAGTAGAGTCTCTAATTTTCCCTAATAGGCTTAGAGGATGTGCTTGTAAAGCGATCTAATTATCCGCTCGAGTAACTCCAGCCTTTTAGACCAACTACTCGGAGAAAAATACGATGCCGAACGTGATATTAAACTTTGGTCACCATACTCGTTTGTTAATTAACCATTAAGTAACTTTAACATTGGAATAGCAACTGTAATGCTACTTACATTTAACATTAATTAAAGTTAAAAGATAGAGTATCGTTGTCAATTAATTAATTTTATTTGTAATTAAAGATCACGTACAACATTATTTAATTAAAAGAAAGGAAAGGATGATGAACATTACTAAAATAATAATTATTAATATGAAAATATTGGAAGATACTATATAAATTAATCATTAGTCATTAGATTTTATGCGTAATATTTGAAAACATATTTATATGTAAAGGTAACAAAAACCCGGCATTTAAAACCACAATGAGATTACCGATTACGCCTACTGGCGTTCCAGGGTTAAATTAAATTTTTCGCGTCCGGCACCTTCGCGCGCGGACGCGGAAAGTGCGGCGAAAATTTAACGAGGCGTTAAAAACTATTCGCATGTCGCCGCTCTTCCTGTTTTATTTTCGGCATCCCGGGGCGGGAACGACGGCTGAAGTCAGCCGGCCGCTTAATTCACTGTCTCGCGCGGCGGACTTTAATTAAAGCCAAAAAATTCTGGATGGACGAGAAAGAGGACCCCCCGCGATGTCGGGCGCGGAGGACAGAACGATTCTCTGCCAGTGACATCTGGAATTGGGTTGAGAGGGAGATGAAATCCATCCTTGGACACTTTTCAATGCATATGTGTCGTACCAAGAGACAAATATATATTTCATAGGATCATAATATATTCAGGGAAGGTTTTACTGTTGACGCTTGAGAAAAACGGATTTCATAAGTGTAAGGTTGTTCAAAGATGCACAGATCTTTTTTATTTTTTAACATTTTTGTTGTATCAAAAATAAATAAATGCAATCTACTAAGTAGCAATATCTATACAAATATTTTGCACAATTAATCAGTCAGTGGCACATTTAATCATTCTTAATTCGTAAATTATATAAATTGTTATATTATTAATATAGTAATTATAACAGCGCTATAAAACGTAAAAAAATGAAAATAAAATAATCAAGAAAGTATTAAATATGTAAATTGAAAAAATAAAAAGATAATATGTATGTAAGATAATAAATATATAACGCTCAGGAAATTTGCGCACATCAAAGTTATTCTACGTATCTGTATTTAAAGCTGAACGATCACCAAACCTTACGAAAGAGGTCATCGACCGAAACGAGTTGAGTTAAAGTTTAATTAAAACAGGAAGAATTTCCTAGAAACGAAGACAGGATCCCTCTCTCTCGCGCCGCAAAATCGGTGGTTTTCTGCGAGTGACATCTGGAATTGGTCTTCGGAAGAGAGACATGTTTTAACGCGGGATATCGCGAATTAAAAAACATTTCATTTGTTCCGTTGAAACGAGAGCCGACGATGAGTAGAGGACGAGAAGGGATCCGGGAGGAAGGATAGTGGAAAGGGCCTTTGAAGGGTCGTCCACTCGCAGGAGAGCACGTCCTGCGACGAGGATCCATACACAAAGGGGAAACTTCTTCCTCTCCTTTCCGCCGTCTCCTCTCGCTCTACCATTTTTCCTTCTCTCTTGCGCGGGTTCGTTATTTTATAATTGGCACTATCCGCCCTCTTTCATGAATTATTCCGCGGAACCGATAAAGTCGCGGAATATCGACAAGGCTGCTCGCTCTCTCTCTCTTTTTGCCATGGGCGTCGCCAGGATTTTTCTTAGGGATGGCGATGAATCTTTTTCATGATCTCGTTCAAGTATCCTTATTCTGATTTCACATATTTGGATTATGAAATTGACATTTCAAAATCTTCTGAGATTGAAATAATTATTATTAATCTCATATTATAATATGAGAGAGAGAGAGACAAATTTTCTTCTGTTTCTTTTATCACTAATTCTTTTACTACAAATTCTCTAATCAAATCGCAACTAACTTTTCATCTCTGAAAAGAATTTACAATTATTAATTTAAAATCACAGTTGTTAAGTGATTAGTCAAATGTCAAACGTGGACACGATCAATATGATATTGACTTCAACATTGTTATATATTTCGAATACAGAGCAAATTAAACCACTACTTTAATCATTACTTATTATGAAAGTTTGATGTAAACACATATAGCAAATTATTTTATAGTACGTCCCGTAATAAAATTTTTAATGGAATTTTTTCCTCCCCTCATAAAATCCAAATGGATGAATCTCACTCGTTGAATTCCACCGACGCCCATGCACTCTGCTTGTGCATCACCTCTGCTCCCTCCCCCCCTGTTCCCAACCCACCTTTCTGCTGGATGATATCTCTTACAAATGGGAATCGCGTCTCTCCATAATCTCGTTTCTCTCCGCGTCTGATTATCATCGAGTCGGTATTATCTTTTATGCCATGATCAATCAACCAACGTGGTTTGTCTCCATCTTTGCAATCGATAATATAGGCGTGATCTAAGAGAACAAGTAATACGAGATGAGAAGGAGAAAGCTTTTGTTAGTGTTCGAGAAATGATATTGACAATGATATTGACAATGATATTGAAAGAATTCGCATTTAATGCTGTTGGATTCTTCATTCTGATCTAATATTTCGCTTCTGCTGGCGCATTACATTATTAACGAGGGAAAGAAAAAGAGTCGATACACTTTTCTAATTCATGTATTAAATTGTCTCTGTTAATTTTATTATTTATAATTCGTGACTATATTTTTAATCATTTTTGACATGTGATATATGTCCGAGGTAATTTATCTCAGCTCAAATTTTATTCGCAAAATTATTATAGTTAATATTTCATTTTAAATATATTTAAAATTGAATTTAAAAAATTGGAAATTATAATTTTTGTTTTAACATTTTCAAATAAACTTATATTTCCTGTATTATGCAAACTTTTTCTTTATATTTTGAGAATAAGAGGGAGCCAAATTAATTGAAACATTTACAAGAAAGATTGTAGCTTCTTATGTCTACATGTAATATATAAAGTCAATTTTGCTATAATTTTAGAAAATCGTCTTCTTAAGTATAACGAATGATTAAATCGCACTTAATGGCGTCCTAAAAAGCGCTTGCTCCATAAATGCTTCTTATCGCGAATCAACATTTTTATTCCAACCTTGAGCACACCAAGAGCGGACATAATTACTCACGCGAGCGGATCGGTCGTGACCAGGCAGGAAGTGCATTACTTCCCACAAAGGAAATGTCCCTCCATCTCTCTACCTTCATCGCCCGCGAGAAGAATGCGACGAATTCGCTGGGACAGATAAATTACGCACTGGACGATCAAAAGACCTTTCGATGGGACTTCGGTGCCTCTTCAGAATTCGCTTTACGTCCATCCAGTCTAGAAGTCCAGGACAAAAAAAAAGGAGAAAGAAAGATTGGAAGATTACATAGACGGACGAAGGACGCGTTCCCGTGTACGTGCAATCCGTACAACGGATGCGGAAACGCACGTGGATACGTAGTTACGCATTGCGGCGAAATCTCACCCCCGTCCCGCCTCTTCGTCCTTCAAACTCCACTTTCCTATCGTTACTCGTGCGACAAAATTTCCCTTTGATGTCAAACAGCCGAATAGAGACGACTTTCACTTTGTCCTCTTTTTCTCTTTCTCTCGTTCTCTTTCTCTGTCTTTTCTTCTACAGCACACACGATTATTGCATTTGTGCCATTGCGGTCGTCGGTCGTTTTGAATTTCCATGTATTTGTGATACGATCGAAGAGGAAAGAAGAGGAAAGAAAAAGGAGATGCTCATCTATCGATTCCTCGTCACAGTTCAAACGTGGTATCGCTGTTCGTACAAAAAAAAGGATCCTCGCAAAAAAGGGCTTGCGCGCTCGCGTGTCTTCCGGCGTGCAATTAATTGAAGTGCACCTCTGTGTTCGTTCTGCCGCGAGAAGGAGTGAAAGTGCCGGGCGGGACAACGGTGGTTACGGGGGTGCCCACGGTGTGCACTTCCATCCCTCTCCTTTCGGGAGTTAGTCGCGTCGACGAACCTTGGATGATGCGAGAGGGAGGCGGCGGATTGGTGGGCGCTCGGCAGGACGGACATTAATTAAACCGAGTTAATTTGTGATCGACATGGACGGTCGCGACACGAGAGGAATTATATCAATACCGGTGTACCGGGTAATATTGCGGGATACACTTCCAGGATATGAATTCCGCGGCTTTTATATTAACTCCCTCGCACGTGGCCTTCAAAAATATTAGTATATGTAAAATACGTAAAATTCTCAGCGTAACTCGCTTTATCTGCGCATTTTATTGATTTTTTTTTTTTTTTTTAGGAGAACAATGTTTTGCAATTAGTACGAATTGCGTTTTTATGTTCACGAGATATTGCATCGGTTGTCAGTCAAACAAAAAATAGTTCATATTACAATTTAATTTCCATATCTTAATAAATCATAAAATTCATATTTTTAAAAGATACTCAAATTTATAATCAGTATTTAATTAATGTATGATTTATTAAAAATATTAAAATAAGTTTAAATATAAATTATAAAATCATACATTTTTTTTCTTATTCTTCTCTTTAATATCTGCGCTTAATATTTAATATTATTTATATACTTCAATAATGTATGTTTTTTACAATAATATATTAAAAATACATTAAATATAAATGAGCATCATATAAAAATATAACTTATATTTTTACTAAAATGTTGTTAAATGAATTATATTAGAAATTATAAGTGTAATTTTGAAAAAATAAAATAAATCTCTCATCTCTCATGCGTCTGCTAATATGTTTTCGCTTTAAACAGCTAGTACTTTATCTGGAATATAATATTTCTTTTCATCATGATAGCTTTATTAACACACGCGTTGAAAATTTTCCCATTAATCATCGTTTTTCTCTCGGGAATTCAAGATTGATGTTCCCTCTACAAAGAGGAAACAATAATCTTTTTCTTCGCCTCGCCAACCATTCGTTCGTTTTATAACTATTAACTTTTAGGAAATATGTTCTAATAAGTCAAAGAACACCATCATTTAATTCAAAATTAGTTCGTTATAAAAAATTTGTTTTTATATTATACTACTCTTTCTATATTATTTCTCATAATTTACATGCAAATTATTTTCTAACTTATTATGAAATATATTTCATTTTCATGATATAAAATACGTAAAAAATGAAGCTTGACGTTTTAAATGAAGCATTAAATATCTTTAACAAACGTAAACATTTTATACAAAATAATAAACATTTTATTCAAATTAACGTATTTTAATTGTTGCTTTCTCACAAATGTAGAATTTTGCGATGTTAATTATTTTATTAAAAGATTTGAAAGATCATAGAGATGTCGCTGAAGATCGTTGTCGTAAATCCTTTTTACATCTCCTTCGCCTTCATCATGCATTTACATAAATGAGGAACCTGACTTTTCGTCCCGACTCGCCCGAAACGCACGCACGCGACTACGCACGCACGCACGCGACTACGCACGCACGTGCGCGCACGATTGTCGGCGATATGTACTCTCACTGCGAAAGTACGAGGTGAGTTCCAAGTTACACGACGTGACAGTCAGGACAGTGGAGGGGTGGTGCCGGCAGTCTGAATAATGCGCCAATAATGCAGGCAGATAAGAGAACTTGTGTGTTGCATATCCCCGTTTTCCCTCCTCCCCTCCACCCAGTTCGCTGCACCTTGGCACCACACGCATAAATACGCGCCGTCTGCGACGCGCAACACGCGCTCGCGCACGGAAACGTATACCGTTGCGCGTAAGTGACACCCAGCACGCGAGATTTTCGCCGCTCACGCGAGAGAAATGATACGTTAAGTGTAATATGTATATATGTATACTCTCCCGATTCCCCGCTGAGTCCGAATTTTTATTGGCCGACACCTCACGAGTTTTATCGCGGAGATATTTTCCCTAACAGGTACGACTTTGTCAGAGGGGAGAAAAGTAATTCTCATAAGCTAATTTGTGAGTCTCACACGACGAGTCTCGCACGCACGATAGGAAATTATAAACTTCCGCCCTTCCTTGCGCAAGTGCGTTTTAAAATATAAAATAAAGATTTTTATCAACTTTCAAGACCGATGTTTCTTCTTCAAACTGTGAAAGTAAAAAATTTCATCAATATGAAAAAAATAATAATTTACTTGATATATATTTAATTATTTGACATGAAATTTAATATATTAGTATATTAATATTTAATTTAATATTATTTAATATAATTTGGGAATGATAATATTCTTTTGTGTGCTTTCAAATATGAGTAACGATTATTGTCAGAAAAAGATTAAAGAGAATGTTATGAAATTTGCGTTGGAATTAGAATTATTATCTTGTTATTTCCATTTTATCAACCTACGTTCTCTTAAACTGAGAACTAACGAGCAAGTGCGTCTTCGAAGTAACAGGCGCCATGGTGGATGTTAAAAATGTCGGAAACATGTCTTTGAAATTACACAGAAATCGGAGTTGGAACACGTGGAAGAATCTTCAAACTCTCGTCGAAGACGCGACAGCACGTAAAACTCTCTCATTCCCATCCTCTTATCGCGGCGTAGCCCTTTAATTATGCGGGATCATCTATTTATAGATACGCGTATGCACGAACACGCGCCCTCGCCCTCCTCCCCCCCCCCTCCCCCTGACACCCTCCTGTCTCTTTCGAAAGTAGACTCTCTCACCGGAGACGACGATATTACGTCGTCCTGTGCTCTCTCGCCGGCAATTAGCGCTGGGCTACAGCAAAATTCGCTATCTGCGAAATTACTGCATTAACGTGGGACGTGCTTCTGAAATATGGCACGGGTTATCCTTCCCCCTTTCCTCCCCTCTTTCTCTCTGTCTCCCTCTGGTCCTTTTCCTTCTCCCGTCGGAGGTAACGAAAGATCGCCTTACCCGGTTCCCTTCCTGTCTTTGCCAGCTGGTTCTCGCAAAACGCGGAGATTGTGACTCACGTGACGGCGAGTCAGACAAAATTAAACGTAAAACCGGGAAACGTGGTCGGCCAGGATGAAGACTTTCTATACATATTACATATTCTATACGAAGATTAACCCTTCTCTCTAAAAGGAGATTACGAAACGAGATATCTTACATTTCTCCTATATAAAGTTAACAAAATTACTCTAAAATTGGTAAAAGAATATATTTTTATTATTCAGATTATATTTGTTAATATAATATTTCATTAAAATTCGTTTATTCATTTTTAAAACACACTTTATATTTTTCGCCATATATATGCACGCTGACTTCATGTTTCTCATCAAGATATATATTATGCAGTTTATCGATGTCAAGGTATAAAAAGGCGAGAATACTTTGTTCCTCTTTTGCTTCAAAAGTTGATCATCTTAAGTTATGCCAGTGTACACATTATGCACATTTACTATGCGTGGAGTAAATGAGAAACACGAACCTCTCTCTGCCTGAAAACACCGGCGGGGAAAAAGTGCGAGGCAAAAAAAAAAAAAAGAAAAAAAGAGGTGAAAGAGGACGAAGGGAACAATGTGCTGCTTTTTACCGTAATTTATCTCAATTTGATTGCGGGAGACATTGCGGCTCGGCTTGGCCACCTTCTCTTTCTCGCATACAGCGACCAAGTAAAATTATGATGGTTAGAATATGCCCGATGTGTTGCAGACCGCTATTGGTAGCCCGATTAATTCGATTGATTGAGACATGCGTTAAATTATATCGCGGTTAATTCCGCCTATCGTGCTCTGCGGCAGTGCAATTTGCAATTTTCCTGGCGCAATCGTGTGGATATGTGCACTTAATGGCAATGGGAAAATTAATGCGGTCGCGTTGATCAATATGCATTTCGATCAACGCCATATTACATTTCAATAACATAATTGAACTTATGAAGGCACTTAATTAATTTAATTCTAAAAATTTTGTACATTATGACCGCTTCTTTTTAAGGCAAGCTATGAATCAAGCCATGAATGTGAGGACGCTTAATATTCTTAAAAAATGCTAATCCGGTAATGCGGGACATTTTAAACATTTTTATTCAGATTTTTCTTATTTAATTAATTTTATAGTTGTTTATATAATTCTAATTTTAGTTAGAGTGCGTGATTGTAGTATATCTTGTAGGGCGGAAAATAGGAACCGGCGACGAGGATAAATTTGAGACAAGCTCGAGATATGTTTGACTTAATCGTGAGATCGCCGCGGGATTTTCCGTCAGACTCGTTGCTGACGTCGTTCGTTCTTTCCTTCTCTCGATTTCGCTCGCGGCAGTCGCGGCACGCAACAAACGCGCGCAAGGAACCGCATACCAAGGCGCATCCACCATGGTGACTTTGACGCGTGCATAAATCCAAGGGGGGGGCGTCCCGAGCGAGAGCATTGTGAGGCTTGTCAGACGCTCGTCTCGCGCCTTCTTTAGAAACGCCATTTCTCTGCGTCACGCGTTCCTCGTTTCGCGATGCAGCGATCCTCCTTCCCTGTTCTTTTCTCTCTCTTTTCACTGCCACTTCTGATCTCATTATGCCTAAGCGCGAAACCGCTGGATAGTACAATAAGTCTTTTATCCGTTGGACTATTGGACTCCGAGATAATCTCACAAATAAACTTTGCAATTTGCTCTTTGTTGAGTCGTTTAAGAAAACTCATACGGTACAGCAGAGAATAGATCTGAAAGATACAAATCCTTCAAAATCCTTGTGCAATTCTATTCGAGAAATAATATTGCATATATATTTTTATATGATTAATAATAATAAATTTTATATTATTTGTGTTTCTTTTATCAAATATACTTATTTCTTAAATTTAATTAATAAATATTATCTTAAATTATACGTTATATTGAATTTACATTTGATGTTTAACGAATTCTGTGAAGAATTCTGCATCTTTCATTATTTTCGGATACTTTAAAATTCAATATTATTTTAATTTCAATAATTCTTCACAAAAGCGTATCACAAAACTTCTTTTCAATACTAACAACTCATTATTCTTTGAAAGTTTTGTCAATGAAGCGGTGCTGCTTAATTGAACCTTTCTCACCTTTCCTGAAAAAGCCCAGGAGAGCACGGTCTCTAACACGACGGCCAGAAATTAAGTTTTCCAAAGGATCCGCGCGACCCTCGCGATTATGCGACCCGGAATACGATCGGTCCTTTACAGAGGGAGTCGCGCTCCCCAACGTGTAAAATTTTTAAGTCTCGCCTTTGAATGATGCGTTTTCGGGCGCGACGTACCGAGCCGGGCCGAACCGTCCGTATGAAGGAACGGCCGTATTTTGACACTGCTGACAGCGGGTCCTTATTCTCATGGTAATTCTGTGCCAACGACGCCTTTTCAGGAGTCCGTTTCCCTCCGTGTCACCGCGTTGTCCTTGACACGAAGGATCTTCTGAAGATCTTCCCCCGACCTCCAGCCGACACCTCATCGCGAATCGTTAACCAGCGAGTGCTTGCTCGTTAAAAGAGCACGTTCTTCGCGTCCTCTCTCTAAACAAGATTTCGCAGATCTCACAAATTTGCTAAAATTGATTGCAAACCAAAGTTACAATCACCATCTATTTTATATATGATGAGACAAAAATAAAAATGAAAATAAAAACAAAAAATATCTTTTGAAATATTCGTTTAGGTATTTTATAGAAAAATATTTTATAGTTAAATAAAAATAGGTGATATAATAAGCATTTCTCCAAGGAAAAGTTAATAAATAAGTTTAATAAATTAAAATAAAAGAAAATAAGTTTTAAAAGTAAATTTAATAATTTTTTATTTTGAGCTTATATAAACTTCAGAATACATTTGCAATCAACTATGTACAATTATTTTGAATGATTTTGAAACGTAGAGGCTCAATACTAGAAATATATTTCTCCCTTAACAATTTTCTTCTAATAATTCCACCAAATAGTTAATTTTTATTATATGTAAGTTTTACTTACCTAAAAGATTTATATAATTCTTATATTGGAGGAGAGATCAAATTTGTAAGGCAATATGTGCTATATGAGCTGAGTATAAGCAGAAAGTAATTTCTTAGTCGAGGTTGATAACCGTATCTAATGCGTGACATCATTTTGCCAGGACGAAAGTGCGCCATGAAACCGTCGAGTGCTGTGTGCGAATTTGCCGGATCAACGAGTCTCCGGTGTAATATCGCATATGAGTTTACCCGATAGGTAGTTTCTCCTGTCACAGGCAAAACGGAACGAAAAGAAATTTATTCCTCTTGTATTGATCAGAAGACTTGAAGTTTTTATAAAAATAATGAATAAGAGTTTGAACTGCGAATATTGTTATTATGATTAAACTATATAAATTAAAAAAAATATTTTTTTAAATATTCATATCTTATAAGAAATAATTTTGTTATAATTATTAACTTTATATTCTCAAGTATTTAAGTTTCTTTGAATTTACATAGATTTTTAGTTGTAATATAGTTCATTTAATTATGTTAGTTCATTCATTTAAACTGTTGTAAAAATTGTATATACATTACGGAGAAAATTAATTCACAATTTTATAACATTTTTAAAACATTTTTACATAAGATTGACCTTAACGTTAAATTATTATACAGAAGCGCGTTTATAAATAATCCACAGAAATAATTCAATTTTCCTATAGGCATGGCAGCTATTCCTTCAAATTATAATACATTGAAAGAGCAGGTAAAAATAATAAATCCAGTAGTCATTTCTCATCGTATAAAAACTCTTGAAGTAACGTTGCACATCCAAATATATCGTTCTACGAGTCATGACTCGCCATAAAGGCGGTCAAAGCGTTAAATGATATAAACGAACTGTCGGACGTCACAATAGGCGTCCGTAACTTCGTCGATATTTCACGGTCGCACAATCGACCCGAATGCCGTCGAGGCCGTTTTATTTTGATAGCTGGCACAACCGCGTCACCGCAAAGGTCGACAAGAGAAAAGGGAAAGAGGATGCCATTTTCGATTATTATGGGACATCACAATGGCGAAGGGGAGGTTGTTGGCGCGGTCTAGCAGGCCTTTCGCTCGGTGGTATTTACGGGCTCTCGCATAGTGAGTGCGTTAGAAAGCGGAAGTACCCCACGGCACTGGCGTAGATATAACCTATTTAATAGCACGAACATAATTATAACTTGTAACATTTTTGTATCCGTAAAAGTTAAGATTTATCCATGATAAATATATATGTATCAGCGATTTCCTCGTTATTATATAGATATTCGATCGAATATTTATATAATCACAAACTACATATATTTTGGCATTTTTCAACGACAAAAGATACGATGCGCGAAAAATTAATTATTTCTTGTATAACTTCATCGATATTACATCTATTATACAACTATAGGATTATTCCTATTTCAAATTAAGAACTCAAACTTTATAACGCCTCATCTTCTATCTAACATTTTATTGAAAAAAGAAATCAAGATAAAGAGCTTCCTCTTTACGTTTTGAGACTTGAGTTCGATAAAGTGTGCGGTTTTCTCTGGCGAGCGTGACGAAATTAAATTTTCTTAAGACGGAATGTGCGCTCACCGGTTACGTAAGATCCGCGCGCGCGTTCAGCGTGAAATTATTTGGGCAGCGTCGACGACGCGAAGTGAAATTTTAATGCGAATCCTTGCGACCCGATGCGAGTTATGCACGACGACGGTGAGCTTTAAAAAAACGGTGTGCCAAGCGTTTTAAAAGCCGCTCGCGGCCGACGACGACCGTGTCGCGGCTCTCTGATTTATCGTTCTCTTCCGATTTCTTTTGTGCCGCACGCGAACAACGAGCGGCACGTACCGGCTTTACGAGTATCCGCGCTTTTCGCGGATTACACGATCGCGTCTCGTTACGGAACATAACAATACAGAGAGAAACACGGGTTCACGTTCCGTATGATATATTAAATTGCGTCCCATTTGATCAGATAGCGCCAGTAATAATGGAGAACAATATCAAGTATATTTCTTTTCTTCAATTTTTTAAAATTGAAAAACATTTTATCTATAATTCTCAGACTTTTCTTTTTTATATGCCAAAATTGTTATTTATCGTTGTAAAAATACAGTAGCAACATTTCTTGCTTGCATTTTACAATTTGGATATTATTGTTCTATTTTATTTTATAACATGTTGCTGTATAAGCAAATGCAATTATATCAATCATATCGCAATATGTGCTATCTATGAAAAGTGGGAGAAAAATTTTAATAATTTTTTTCGTGCGCGTAATTGAATAGCTTTACTCGGAATAGCGAATATTAAATTTTAAATTGTTAGAGATTAAATCTGTTGGATATTAATTGTAACTAAACAATTAATTCTATTTGTGAAATCATTTTTTGAGAAGATTGTGAAATACGGTAGAAAATAATAAAACTTATTTGGATTTTTACAATATTAAAATGTATTGTAAATTATTATCTTTTTACTCGGTCAAGCAGTACAGAGATAACCAAAGTGGATTTAGCTCGAATGACTATGGAACAGAATAGTTGGAGTTGGTCAAGAATCGCTTTAGGCAACTGCCCGCCAGAGCCCGCGGCAAAATGGGGGTTTGAAGGCTTCTACATGAGGATCCATCGGACACAAAGAGAGAGAACGTAGCTTAAAGTGGTTGTGGCGGACAACCCGGTAAACTTTGAGTCAATTCACTGTTGCGGCTTCCTTCACCGCGTTAAACCCGGTTTTCCCCCAGTGAAGGACGTTTCTCTTGAGTATCTAATCGCCAGGTACAACGACGAAAGTTGCTAACGACGACGAGGAGACCGGCCATCGAAAATTGCGATCCGTGGATTGACAAACGCCATTTTCTACTCAGTACTTTTCGTCGAAACTAGATCCGCGACGAAAGTTTAATTCCGGCTTTCGATTCAGTTAACCCTTTAAATGCACGAGTTCTCTTTTCGGCGAGCCACTTTTAAACCTAAAGCGGATTGTAGAATGTATAAGCCCGAATCGAAATTTTTTTCCTTTTTACCTTTTAATCTCATCGCACAATCCGAATTTTTACATTTAATTTGACATCTTAAATATCCAGATCTAGCTTTTGATATTAACTAATTTACTCTTATTTAGAATTGTAAAATTTTCTCTCATATTTTTGAAGTTGAAAATCAGAAATTATTCCTTTGAACTTCAAAATAGAAAATTGTTCGTTTGAAACGCAAAATAGGAATTCAATTTTTATATAACTTAAACCTAACGCAATTTTTTCGGATTTATAAAAATCTTGAAACTGCAGTCAAAGATAGATATAAAATTTCGATTCGGGAAGGCACGATCGAGAAAGATAAATATCTTCAGATTCCTCGATATTTAAATGTAATTTATCTTTATAAGTAAGGATACTTCAAAAGAATAAATCAATATTATAAATAAAGGTGCGTCAAAAGAATAAATCAATATTCCGATCCCCGCTTTCGCTAGAGAATTTGAAAGGATAATGACATGCGTGGCGCGTGTATCAGTCGCCACATGTATGTAACAGTCGATGAAAAGTCGCAAAAGAAAGTACTGCGACATGCATATCGAAACCGCATCAAACGCGATATATTAACGGGTTTAAAGGGTTAACGGGAGGGTGTACGTGTAATTTACAGTGATCACGTTCCGCGCATAACGCGGCTCGCGCCCGGGGCGCATATTTAACGCGCTAATAGCCATGGTCGAAAGCCCGCACGGTCAGCGCGGCGGCGGCGGCGACGGCGGCAAAGCCGCCGGTGTTTTAAATAATCTCAATCGGTCACACGTTTCGTCACGGTACAGCCAAGCTAGAAACACGTTTTTACGGACGACGACACGCAAAATCGACACGCCGGCGCGATCGTCGATACGTCTGCTCGACCGGAAAATATTACGCGCATGGATTACTCTCGCGCACTTTCCCTCATTTACAGATTCCGCGATAGGCCAGATAGAGACAAATTTGTTGCGATAGAAATTGAGTAGAAGGATTTTTATGATCTTCACTTTGAATATTTTGAAAATTGCATTAAATTTGTACAGAAAGAAGCTTTTTTGGTGTTATCTCCAAATAATTTTTCAAGTTTTTTAAGAAAAATTCCAAATTGCTTCATTGTAATTTTATAGTATTATTAGTCGTTAATTTTGAATGAGAGAGTTTTACAAGACACTGTTTTCAATTATAATAGAACAATCATGTTAAAAAGATCTTCATGCAGATGAACAGGCAAAGACATGCTGATGTTCAGTCTGTTCCGTATAAAAAAATTCTGGAAGCGCGCGAGATTTCTACGAGGTCGTCGATTTTTTGAGCCATTTAAATGCAAAGCCCGTGCTACGAATATCCCTTAAATTAAAAGAATATCGTACTTTTTTCCGCGGAGCTGAATAGGATCATCCCTTCTTCGTCTCTTTCAAAATGTCGGTTTCTCTTTTCGTCTATTCGTAGTGCGTATAATTTTCTACATTCTCTTTTTTTATTTTAGTTATAATGACATGCACACCGCTACGAGTATTAATCCAAAACATGCAGATATAAAAGTCGCGTCTGAATGTGTCAATGAAAACGATTCGAGGTACTCGTCAAGTTGAAGTCTAGCAACCGTTTATGGCTTCAACAAATACATACAAACATCGTCGACAGAACGTATAAAGGAACTCTCGCAGCATGGCACAATTATGCCATGTCAATTTTGCTCGTCAGGTCGCGAAAAAACGCGCTCAAAAAAGTCGGCGCGTGCGTCAATGAATTCCAAATGCCGATTAATTGTCGTCATGTTGGAATTAACCATGTCATGTCAAGGCGCCCGCGGCCACGTGTAGGCGCGGTTTTGTTTAAAGCTGTACCCCGAATGCATAATGACGGCTCGGTGATGTGCCGTTGGTGGGATGCCAATGTTGCGAATGCGGCGCCGCGTGTCAGTCTGCTTCTGACACACGCGGCCCGACCCGCTTTGTTTCGCGCCAGCCAGCCGTCTAGGAGAAATTGAAATTTCGTTTAGACATCGCGCCCGAGAGAGCAATGTCCCGATGACGCGCGTATGGAGGTTGATTAACCTCATCACTCAACGCACATTTTGTAGGAATTACGACGCGCGACGACAACGACACACGCCTGTATTGTTTTTCACGTGTGAATTCTAGTGAAAACGGCTTTCGTCAAAATTGTCCACATCACACATACACATACACACATAGGCATTCAGTACTATTTTACTCCTTTAAATCGGAATTCCATTTCTTGTGCCAATTAAGATTTAATATCAATATTATTATAGAGGAGAAGATAATTTTATGGATCTATGTATTACGGCCATTTGTAATATCTCTGCTATTAGATGACAAATTCTAGTAATTATTTATAGAATCATTTGTTTAGTGACCCGTCATTATGCAATATGCTACTTACACAATACGTGTTGTATAAAACATTTTTATTTTCGAGCATTTCAAAATTTTTCCAAGATTCATTTTAGCATTCGATTACACATACTTCTTGATTTTCTTAAAACTTGAGCACTATTATCACGTAAATGTATGTACACTTGAGTATTGTTTTTTGTTATTCAACATTTTATTCGACTATACATTTCGCAAAGTTAAACAACAGCATAGCATTTTCTTAGTGAGATCTTTTAAGCGTGCTGGTAATATAGTTTCTTTCGAGATTTTCATATTGAAGTAATTCTTGGATAATAATTTAAATTCAATTAAAAAATCTAAAAGTTTGTGTTGTAAAAACTGTCCTTTTCGCGATTTATCTGTAATTTATCTTCTAATTAAAGTAAGTCAGCATTTATCTTTATCTATTTTAAAACTTCACAATTATATTATAGTTCTTTCTCTCTAATAATTTATTTTAATCAAATATATAATTTTATAATACTGTCTTTTTTAAATAAAAAATCAATTTATTTATTTATTTTTGTAGTAGCTCATATTATCATTTCTGTTTCTCTTCGACCCATTATGCAGTGTCGATACATTTTTATAAATAACATTCGATGTAATAAATATTTCATAACTTGGAGCATCTATTGAATAACACTCTGATGAATATAATGATTAAATTTTCAATTAAAAATATTGATTATTAACAAAGTTATTATATAAAATATAAATGGATATCATAGTCATAATACATTTCTCCTCTAATAATGTATTTTAACAATTTTAATTTTATAACGAAAGAATAAGAAATATAATAGAATAATAAATAGATAAAAAAATTCGTCATAAAAAAATATCGATTCTAAATTTTCAACGAACCCCTTCGTTGAAGCTATAAAAAAATTGTCATCAATACGCTACCACTCTACGATTGGATTGGAAATTGTATTCTTAGGTTTCCGTGGCTTTCCGGGAAAGAGCATGGGGAAAAGCATGGGGAAACATACGGGAACGGTGACTACAATAGCGTTCGATTTTATTGGTCCTCTCCCACGAGTGGTGCATGCACATTCCGCACGTGCTCGTACACGTGGACGTACACGCACACACGCGGATTGCTCCCTTTTCTCATACGATCTGCGGGCGTTCGTTTTCGCGAGGGACGTATACCATGTAACCAGACACTTGCTGCAAATGGTTTCCGTACAGTGCACGTAGATTGCGGTTGCATCGTCCTATCGACGACCGAGTCAGCAGATCGGGACGAAGCGACACATACACATACACACATACACACACTTCCATGTGGGTATCAGAATTTCACGATTGTTTGTTATCACAAAACGCGCGAAATTTCTAACGTCGGAAAACCACACTTCGTTGATATTGATTTGGATCATATCTTACGAGACACACGAATAACGCTATGCTATTTTTTTATAAAATAATATCTCAAGGACATAAATTGAAGTCTTAAAAAATGAATTTTATTTTTAAGAAACCGAGAAAGGAATTTGCATTTCGTGAAAATAAGTAAATTTTTATTCCGATATGAAATTTTTCAATAGGAATATGAAAATTGATTGGATACGTATATAGTTAACCGACTGAAAAATACGGATGCAATTTTCAGTCCAATGCTATTTTATGCGACGCAGCTTGTCTCTTTCCATAAATTGCGCGGCCACACTCGCGTTGTAATTAAAAAAAAAAGTATGACCGAATTCGCGCGACTCGATCCGTATGCAACGACACGGAAAATATTCGTATGCACACGATACCGAACGAATATGCATCGAAATTAGAAATCGTTAAAGAAACGCGGAATTTTAGTGGTGTTCGACGATCCATGAAATTTTACTCGAATTCAGAGGTCGAATTCAGATCGTATTACGAAAATCTGTTTAATTGTTGTGGCTTTCTGACACAATGCTATTATTAAGCGTTTCATGAACGTTCCATGACCGAATTATCTAGAATCGTTTTATTAATTTTGATGTTAGTCTCTTTGATAAAAATGTGAATAAATTGCCATTGTGTGAAAAGAAAATTCTTTTATATTTTGTCTTTTTTTAATACTTGAATATTTGTAGTTATGTCAGCTTTGTTCAGAATTGCGACATCGATGAAACGATAATAAAAATAAAACTAAAGAGAGGCTTAAAATAAGTCTGGATTTTTTAATTTAGTAAAAAACACACCATTTTCAATGAGCATGTTAAAACAACAAACTTTACACGTGATATAATAAATCTTATTATATTTGCAGTATTATCAACATGATAATTGAAAATGAAATCTGCGTTGACGATGTCTGCCAACTGGCATACGCATGATGTAAATATAAAACGCACGTGCGGATCTGCGAAATATAGGAATGCCAGATTTGTGCAGTTTCGACAATGTCCCGAATTCCGAGTGCGTCGGCTAATGTTACGCGTTCAATAACGTTTATCAGAAACCTAGGATTATGACGCGAATAGAATTTTTCGATGAAGAATTTTATTTACAAAGAGACTATAAATTCCTAATATAACATTTACAATATTCGACCATGGTGTATGGTAAAATATGTTTACACTAAATAAGTTTTTCTATATAAATACTTTTAAAAATATATAACGACATATACTATATAAGTTATTATATAAACAGAAACAAAGAATAATTATAAAATATTTTTTATCATCTCTCTGTAATATTAAAAACAGCGCTTTCATTAATTATTTGCTAAAATGCTTCATAAAGTTCTGCATTTTTACATAAAAAAATGTATATATAACGTTATATAATAATTTATTCATAATAAAGAGATAACTTGACAGTATTGCGCACACAAAGTGCGCAATACAATGTGCTATCAATACAATGCTATCTTTCTTCTTGGGCAATTGACTTGATTTCTCTTGACATCTGCACAATTATTTATCGATTAGTTCCCATTGTCATTTTAGTGGCGCAGACTGATACCGCGAGATCGTTACGCGGAATAAATTCATGACGCGAGGATTCGAGATAGCCGTCTTTATGAGTCCTAGGAGACCGTTCCTGTCAGCGACAGCCAGAAGCGGGATTAGTCACTCTCCTCAGTGTCCTGCGGTGCTACTTTTGTATTAGATGAACCGTCATGGTGGTTGAGGGCAGAAACAAGCGAAAGAATGCAAGAGCAGAGGGTCTTTCTGTGGCCGCAATCTCGTGGCGACAATTACGCGGTGGCAACGAAATGGCTGCTCAACGCTTTGTAATACCACTGCAACGCGGATAGGCGAGGTTAAACCGCAGCTTGCTTAATCAGAGTACTCTGGTTAAACAAAATTTTAATATATTTTTCGTACTTTAAAATACAAAATTACTTTAAATTACAAAATTCAAAGAAATTTTTATTATTCATATATTTTTTATGATTCATATATTTCAAAGAAAATAAATAAAGTCACTTTATCGAATTATCGTTGAAGAATATTTTATAAAAAAATCAATAATTTTATTAAATAATTAATGAAGAAAGACACTTGAATTTTGCACTATTAATTTTATGAAAATTTTCATGCTAGGATATTTAATATGGTTCTAACATTTTCAGTACCGTCAGTAATATTTTGAGTAAAATATGAATTTGGAAAACTACTAGGTGGTATTAAAAATGAACAAAAAAGTAGCATATAAATTTCCTATCTTTGTTTACCACAAATACTTGATTTACAGAGTGCTTTGTCACTGATTGCGCGATCGGAAAATCTATGCCAGTATATATCTGGCGGTGCATCTCCTACATATTTCATATATTAAAAATGTCACACGGCTTTGTCAATCAATATTACAATCTCGATATAGAAGTAGAGATGGGCGCTACGCGCCCGTCGGTATTTGTCATGTACTGCGCGCGCTTTTATTTTACATCGGCCAGAGATTTTTCTGTATTTATTTTGAGTGGATTTTTTATCGTGCGCTCTCGCCGAAAAACTCGCGGCACGGACGAAATTCGAAGTTAAACGTCACTTTGCAATCCGAGCGGGACGCATCCGAGATACACGGCGAATAAAATTCGTATTTTTTCCATATCAATATTTGCAAAACTTCTCTGTATCCGATCAAAATCCCTGCGTCGCAGCCTATCGATGATAAAGCACGTTCGGGAGGGGCAACAGGCAAAAAAATTTTTTATCACCGTTCCAACATGATGGACTATAATCAAATCGATGGCTCGGCGCAACAAGGTTGTAAAACAAATTATTTTTGAAGTGCTCATCGATGGAGGATGTATGTTTCTTGCTAATAAAACGAAATTTTATTAGCATGACAAATATGACAAGCCAGAAAAATAATTTTAGGATAAATTTATAGCATGCATTTCAAAACAGGATATTTATTGGAAAATTTTTACATAAACTTCAGTTTTTTCACGTGAATTTATTTCTCTTTGGAGAAGTGCCATGCGTCATTTTTAAAAATTCTGCGTGAGAATTTTTTATTTTTTGACATTTAATTTTCCAAAATAGGCAATAGAGAGAAATACATATCTTATGGAGAAATTTATTTTCTGCATTAGAGAAATTTAATATTTAGAGTTACAACATTTGTGCAGCAAACTATCAATGCTAATACGTGTGGCGAATAAATCGAGTTGGTCAATGGATTGAAAGGCGACGCTCGCTGGAGGGTGGGAGTTTAAATTTGTTCTTGGCACCCGCTAGGCTGACGTTGCGGGAGATATTGCAGGAGTGGATAATTTACTCGATTATTTAATAGCTTTGGCTACGGCTACGAGCCAAGACTTACACGTACAGCATACTACGAAGCGGACGACGTGCGCCCGGATGTTGCCAACTTTTATGAATGGAATTATGACATAACGTCGACAAAATTGCGCTCTTTCGAAATCACGTCACGGTATGTCGCACAAGTAAAAGCAGGAAGACGTGTTTATGCTTATGTGCGTAGCAATTTGATTAAAAGTGCATTGATTATGTAAAATCCTGTATTATAAAAAATTTTATTAAATAATATTCTGTATTATACATTACGAAGTTATATACGAAGTTATATTCAATTTAGAAGAAATAGGAAAATATAATTCTTCACCTTTTCAAAAAATAAAAGTTCCATTAATTCAAATTTAATCTTTTATATTTAAAGTAATTTATTTATAAAGAAAAAACTAAAGAATATCTTTATATTTTCTAGGAATATTTTCTTATTTATTAACCACAATTTTTTATAAAGTTGAGATAATTTTCTAAAAATATGACACATATATAAACATAATGGTCCGGTATTATTTGTATCCAGCTTTTCAATTACGGCATGCTGAGCGACGTCACGTGTTCTGTCCCAGAATGGGATTCCATATTAAACCTCTTTCACCGACGGATTACTCATTACTGCGCTAACAACCTCGGAAGCGTGCCGACCTTAATCACCATTCACAAATTAATCTCGCGGTACCGCCGACCGACGGTATCGTTTGTTGACGGCACCGTCTAGCCAAATATATTACCTGTTAGGCTCCGGAAGACATGCGAGTAAGTTATGATTGTGTACATGGAGATTACTCCTCTGACTTCGGCAAATATATCCGTTGTACCGGCTGTAATTTAATCGGCGGAATGTCGAGAATTCGATGCGTTAACCCTCCTGAATCTGCTGTGCACAGGAACGCTGGAAAAATTGTTAGCTCGACATGATAAAGAATGAAAATATAGCCGAATTTCGTAGAATCGTAGAATGTCAGAATAATTTTGATTAAAGCATATATATTGCGATAAAATGTAGTAATTTATTATTTCCATTTAAATTTCAAGTTTAAATTTTAAGTTTATTAATTAACTTTTAATTATTGCAATCGTAATAGCGAATGAATTGTTACGTCTCTTTCATACAATTTGATATTAATAAACAAGTAATAAACAACAATTATAATTTATGTTTGTGTTTAAAAAAAAAATGCTGCTTTATGTTTGGACAGACTTTTCACTTTATGTTACTTAAACGTTAAAATAGATTATAGAAAATATAATTATAAATGTTAAATAATTACAAGATAAAAAGTATTTCTCTCCATATTCTCTTTAATATTTCATAAAATATCTGTATTCAAACAAAGTTTGATCGTCTTAGGTGAAATGGAGTTCTACTGAGGTCAAATTGACCGGAAGTGCACGAGAATTAATTTAATCCTTCAGCTAAGTTTGATCCACTCTCGATTTAACATCAATATTGAATCGATAACGGTTCGTTTCACAACGAACTTCGCAAGAAAGTGTATAATCTTGCCGCAAGAACGTTAATTGACGTTCTATTAGTACAATAAAATACTAGACTTCACATTTTATGATCATAATCATTAAGATTGTGCATTAATAACTGGAAAAAAAATCATACAGAAACTCAAATAATTTGTCTTTCTCTTTTAACTTATTATATAATTATTATACAATAGTTTTATTTTTGCATTAAAAACATAATTTGGGAAAGTGAATCGAGAATTTCGTATTAATCCTTTTCTTCTTGATTGAAAATCGAGCGCTTTTACATTCTTATTTAAAATAATTTATTCGCCTTATTTTAATTCTCTGAGATTCTCTCTATATTTTTTTGTATTAAATATACATACTATTACGCATACAAGCTGACGAAATTATTTTCTTGCAGGTGGAACTGGCGATGTCGAGGATTCGGATACTGACGTGCAGGACTACAGCACGGACGAAGACTACAACGATGTTTTTGACTCTACTACTAACGGGTAAGTCTTGTATGGCTTGCAACCCCTATTGTTTTATCGTCTTATCGCAGAATTAAATACGAAACATATATCCGTCTAACTAGTATCGTGCCTAATTAGCAATTAAAATTGCTATTGATCGCGTCCATCCGCGATGACCGAAGACTTCCTCTCTACGTCCGGGCGAAATTGCCGAGACAGGCAAGAAATCGATCCGAAGAACCTTTTTTAATTGCGTTACGCTCCTACACATACACTCTCCCGTTCTTTCTTGTTCTTTTTTTCGGTGGGAACTCTTCTAAAACAAGAAGATGCGATAAGAATACTTCATTGATCGTCAAACCACGTCAAAGTATCCTTTGGGATAATCAACTTATTTTAGAGCTTGAAAGAAACGGGCTTTGATATCGGTATCAATATTAACATATTTTATACGTTTAATTTTAATTAATTATAATATATTGTTATTTATATTTATTATCTAATAACAAATTATTATAAATATCTTCAAAAATATATATAAATATACTTAAGGCAAAGTAAGAAAAAACATTTACTAATCGACAAAAGTCTAGAATGCGATAATATTTTACTTAAATAAAGAATAAATATTTGTTAAAAGACATATGTATAAATAATAATCCAATCGAGAAAAATTAAAATTTTTCCTGTTCAAAAAGCAATTCGAAATCGATTGAGTATCAAAAGCAGGGAAGGATGATAATCATTACAAAAAAGAATTATATGAGAAGGACGAAAGACATTTCAGAGATTCGTATGACGGGAAACCGAGACAAGGGAGAGAGGAACCCCGCGGGGCTTAATAAGGAAGCGACTTGATTGGTTCGATTCGAAAGCTAATAATGCCACTTCCCCGTGTAGGCAAACCCCGTTTGGAACTGCAAAGGCTGCCGCACGATTAAATTTGAATTCTCTGTCTCGCCCCTCTCCCTCCTCATCCCCCATCTCTGAGTAAGCTAATTTGCGAAGGACGCGTCGATAGAGTCAATCGAAATTCCGCAGTTCAAATTTCATATCCGTATTTTCCTCGGGCACAGCGATTGGCGAAGCGGGTTTCCGACAGATTTCTCCATGCGCGCGCGGTATGAGTTTACAGCAGGATGAAAATATATTCGAAAATTCCCATCTTGGGAATATCCCTTCGCGCCCGAGACCTCAAGGAGAAAAGTCGCGCAATTTCCGCGCCGCGCGTTGCGACTCGCGCTGTGCGATTTTTTTTCTACATAGAGTTCGATATCGGAGTCCTGTCTCGATAAATCAGTTACGTTTTGTCGTTACGTTGGAAAATTTAATATCGAAATCAACGGACAAAGAGAAAAGAACCTCAATTCGTCAAAGAATAGATATTTCAAACGTTATTCAGTTATTCTAGATCATTTTGCCAAAATTTATGATATATACTTTTAATTTCCTGTTAACATTTCTTCTTTTAGAAGTCTTTTCATCAAATATGAAAGAATTTTACAATTTATACAGTTGAGACTTCTCTGCTATTTTCTCGAGAATTTAACATTCTGTCGCAATAAATCAGTTTTGTCGATTAGAAAAATTGATTATTGAAATCGATGTCGAAAGACAAAAGAAAGATTTATGCTTTTTTATTAAACAGCATCAATTATTTTCTATAAGCGATAGGAGTAATCTTTTAATGTTAACTAAATCAATATAATGCAATTAATATTTAAAATAATAATCTAAAACATTAATGTATTTAGATAAACTTAACATTATTTTATAATTGTTTAATTTATTTTTTTATACAAGAAACTCGATCGATTATTTATGAAATTTTTCGATTTGTGTATCTAAGAATGACTAGATTTAACACGATTATCTTATCATGTCATTTTATATATGATCTATTCTTTGCTGGTGCCGGATGCAAGCGAGACATATGAATCAATATACGAAGCTCAGATTTATCGTGATATATATTTCGACATGATAATACACTCGTCGTTATTGAAATTACACGCCATAAAACGCTCGTGCGACACCTTGCTTCCAAGACAGCGTATATATCTTTGGTCGTTCCGTAAAATTTATATCTTCCTTTCGTAGAGTACTCAAGGAAAATATATTTCGGGGATCTATATACATCTATATATATGTATATATATATATATATATATATATATATATATAATCTCTTAATGCTACAGAATTTTCATTTATTCCTCGTCGATGTTCATGAATTATTATCACAAATAAAATATCACTTATGAAGTACCGGAGAATTCAGGATGAAAAATAATGCTATAAGCATAATGTTTATGAAATGTAATTGTGTAGAAAATAAAATATTTAAAACAGAATTTGTACAAACAAATTATATGAATATATCATGATATAATTATATTCTCATAAATATTGCAACTAATATGTTTGATTACCTTTGTGTTTGCCTCATTTTCAAATTCAAATTTGATATGCAAATTTAAATAGCGAATATAATTTAGTAGATTTTATGTTAGATAATATTTGTCTAGGTAAAGCTATAATAATCATAATAATTGTTTACGATAACAATTTACGATAACAATTTTAATCACGTTAACCGGAGGTCGTACTCAAGTTTACTGTTAAACAACTTTGGCTTGATACCCCGAAATATCACATTTACGCGCTGGACAAGAGAGGCATGAGTTTACATCATTACATCGCGACATAATGATACGGTAATGGGTTCGCCGCGATTGAAATTACACGTCCTAGTCGATCGTGGTGACACATTATGGTTGTGATATCGATAGGACGCGTGGCCACACGCGCGGTCCACTGTGTGCGCCGTGTTACATGTGTGTTACATGTGTGTTCGTGCGCGCCTTTCCGTATGCGTATACTTGCACACAATTTCAACGTACATTTCTCCAATGCGATCGCTATACATTATTCCACCCTAAATGTGGCATAGCTCCATTAATATTGATGCTCCGTTGGTTGCGAGCTTCTACGAGTAGCCGCATCTCTATACGGGATGTTAAGCAAGAATAGATCTTCATCCTGGAGAAGATCCTCATAATCGTATGATTACGCTAGAGTCGCTTGGGAAAGGCTCAATCGGATCAAACTGTCAGATTAGAATTTTCGAGTAGACATTAAGTTGAAAATACACCGGCGGTTTTTGGGAAAAAAATATTAAAATTGAAAATATTGAAATTAAAAATACTTAAATCATCAAAATTAAATACACGTGTACATGAGTGTAATGTGTAATTATATATATGTGAAAAAAATAAACGTAAATTTGAATACTGTTACGTAATATATTATGCAGTATTAGGTATATCAGGCGAGGAAAGCTAAGTGTTAATCGATTTGTCTATTAGCGGTTATTCGTACACGATTCGTGGTGCAAACTTGTTATAGCCGCAGTATCACTGACAATAATCATTGGCACGGCATTGTTTACCTCTAATTTGAATGTAAATGTTACGGCGCGCATTGCTTCCCAATGAACATTGAGTACGCTGCAACGTTGCAACAACATGTTACTGGTCTGAAAATGATGACAGCGTTCGATACTCCGCTTACAACCCAATCATGGCGTAATAGAAACCACACGCATTATTTATACTATTATACTATTATAATAACAAATACGTGATAAGTAGCAAACATATAACCGACATTGATAAATCGTTCAATTAGAATTCAATGATTGTCGTTTATAATATTAAACGAAACAATATATGAGAAGAGAGATTACAAAATCAACTATGATAGTTGATATTCTGACTGTATATTAAATATCAAATGTATCTACCTAATTTTGAATTCTATTTCTAATATAAACTATCATTGCCCAATATGAATTTAATTTAATATGAAACGATATTTTTTTATTAATAATATAATTCTCTAAACATTGAAACAAATTATTATTGACAAAATAATGTAAGTAAGACGTGTTTCGTGTTTTATTTACGATGGAAACATTTTAAGGAAATTATATTTTTGTTAAATACATATTGAATAAAATTTTTAGATACGATTGTATTCAATGAAAACAAATTGATAAAACATAACGCGAGAATGGAAATGCCAAAACAAAAACTTGTAAAACTTTTGATATTTTGAGTAAAGGTATGCTCAATCCATTACGATCTTCCATCCTACAATTTGTACATTTCCTTCCCGCATTAACTTTAACTTTCCAAGCAGGCGAGCGGGAAACAAGCTCCACCACTTAAAACGTTGTCTCCGACATTGGGGTGCGGGACTAGCTCGTCGTTGCGCGGTCGAGGGGGGGAGGAGGGAAAGCGGGTTAAACGTTGCATTATTTATAGAAACCTTGCAACCTCCTAATCTCCGTCTGAGAAGGTCTTCTGCCTACTTGAAATGGCCAACGAAGAAAGTGACGTAATGCCGTCGGTGCGACGAAGTGTTAACGCTCCCCAACGCGTTTTCCCTACAAATTTTCCACGTCTCTTCCGGAAATCTTAGAGATTACGTCTTATTTCAATTCAGCATTCCGCATTTCAATCCTGCGATATTTAATTACGCGATACTTTTGCAATGGAACGAGGCTACTTAAAACGCAAGAAGGAACTGTTCTCTCTTCATGTCTTTTCCGCTTGTAAATATGGTATTTGTCTCTAGTTTCAATTTGCAAAAAATGGTCGCTTAAAAAAAAAAACAGAAACTTATTTAGATTTGATTTATTTTAATTGATATCAAAGCATCTACGTGTTTTAATTTAATTTCCTAGAAAAATAAAGAGCTTTTGTTTATCGTATTCAATCTTTATTATTTCCTTTTTTTTTTTTAAATTTGCAGATTTGAGTGGAACATAGAATTTCATACTTGTGTCACGGTAGAATATCGTTTATGAGATTTAATTGAGTTTATGCAGATAATCGCGCATTCATTTGATACACGAATATGTGCACAACATATTCGCGCAATAATATGTTGTGCATGGAACAAATATCGTAACAAGCGTATACTATGAGGGGCCATGCGTAATTAGCTGGATCGTACACACTATTATATATCGCGATTGCACGTCGTGGGTGTTCTGTAAATCCCTTTGTCAATCTTTGTTGTTGCCGCTAGGATAGATTAGACTGCATATTTACTCCGATATTAATTATTTCCATTAACGATTGATTAGCATTTATAGCTGAAATTATCTCTGTAATTAAATCTGATGAAGTAAAGTGCGTTATCATTTTAAATATTAATTAAAAAAATTTTGGCACTTAAGAAGATCGGTATCGATAATTGATATCGATAATCATATACTTCATTATTCATTTTAATTATAAGCCAAAATTATAAATGCAGAAATCACACAAATGACAAGTTAATATTTATGAAAGATGTTTTAATTAATACATATTATTATTTTAATTAATAAAAATAAGCAGTTTATAAAAATAATGAAATTTCTAATATTTATATATTCTAATATTTTATAAAAATTCTCTGGGGAATAGTATAAAGTAAAAAGATATTTTATTTCACTGTTACTTGATTTATGAAAACTTAATACAAAAATTATTATTTCCATCAAATTTGCTAAATAATATAAAATTATTTGTAATAACACTTTCATATTTTAAAATTAAATTCTTTTGAAGTATCTTTTGAAATGTAAAATATTACTTTATTTATTATTACAGAATTATTAAAATTAATATACTGTAATTATTTTGATGAGTTAAGATTTCTAAATATCTTAATTCGATTAGATGACGGCTGCGTATTCTCTTACAGAGTTTTCCGCGGTGAGACAATGTAAAAGAAATATCGCGATGCGTCGATAGATAAGAGTGCAGTGTCGCGTTTATGACGTTACATACGTAAATGTATGCAGCTTTATGTATATACCGCACGTCACATACCAAGTTAAGAATGCACGCTCGTGTCATCGCGTGCAGCGCGCCGAAAGTGGAAAGAGCACGTTTCGCTTCAACCGGCTGATAAACGCGGTGTCCGCTTCAAAATGCATAGAATTACTTTACATGGCGAGTAGATAAAGCGCAGTCAACTGGCACATTGCAACGCCACAGGCGGTGTACGTATTTTCATCTTGCCCGTCTACACGCCGCTAATTTCATACACGCCACCCGGCGTCGAAAGCTGCGAGCCACGGTCGTGACACACGTCGCGGTTGATTTTTATGCAATTTGTGCTGGCGCATTTATGCACACCGAGCTGCACCGGACGAGCCTCCAGTTTTGAACCCATCCCAAAAATCAAATCCTTCCGCTATATATTTAATTACGCATTTAGAACAAGTGTACTTTTTAGGAATTTTTCAAATATTTCCAATTTACATTTAGTACAGGATGAAATATATAGAATAGAATTTCGTCCCTCGAAGACGTCGAGAGTTCCTTGAGAGAAATGCAAAAGAGATTAACAAGTCTGTTATTTATATGTAATAATGCATCCGTCTTTTGGATGAATTTTATTTCTAGTGTTAGATATTAAAAAAACTGGCTATTGTGAAAGTGGACATATTAAAAATTAATTTTTTAATTTGTAATGAGTACAATAATTTTTTGTGAACCATTTGTTATGTTATAATAAAAAGAATAATATAAAACAGATGTCACTACATTAAGATATGATATATATATATATCATATCTTAAAATGCAAGTTTTTATATACTTCGTGACGATTATTCACTACCCAATTACTCTGGTAATGTTTGCATACTGACATTGTTTGGTCGTGAATGAGGTAAAGTTCGCGAGGCAGGCCTATACCATCGCGATGACTTACTGATCATAGGTTGATTTATATTCAATAACCAGCGGTAAACGCGGGGTTAGTTATCCCTCCCCTCCCACGTGCAATCACGTTCTGCCACGTGCAAACGTGGCTGATGGTACGTACACAGACGTTCCTCACGTTCGTGTATCTAAGGGCTCGCACACGCATTCGCTTATACATACACATACATGTATACATACTCTCTTCTTGCCGCTTGCACGCACACAGGCGGCAATGTAAACTCGATGATTGGTCCTCTGCGGAAGGATAGGGTCACCCTAACCGCCCTGTTCCTCCATTTGTGTTCCTTCGCATATCAGCCATCGCTCGAATTCGCCTCGCCGGGAGAACGAGCTACCGATCAAGCAAAATTTAATGGAGAGCTACTTATAAATGCATGAGTGACCCTTTTTTTAAAGGATCTTATTTGTAATAAAAGCGCAAATCGGATTAACAAAGTAGTACAATAAAATTTCGACATTGTGGTAATAATCGATAACGATATAGAAATTATTCAATAATTTGAAAATTTAAAGACGTGTAATATTTATTTGAATAAAATGTAAAAATCTTGCCGAACGCATTACGGTCAAACGTGTGATGAAAAAAAAAAAAATATATATATATATATATATTTAAAATGTATAAATGATATGCATAAAAAAAATAATTCCAAAAGTAAAATATTTTTCTATCATAAACTAAAGTTGTTTTTTTTTTTTTTTTCTTTAAAAATTTATATCTATATTTATTTGAAAATAATATTATGTTAATTAATTACATAAAATTTTTTGTTTGAATAAAATATTTTATACAATATTTTGCATCGGTATCATATGCACCGATTATTGACACATGTCCAAATATCTTGTTTAAATTTATCTCCGTTTTCTCGTGGCAAGCAGCAACAATATCAACGCACAAAGGCAACCGCGGATAATAACCATGTCCCATCGCTATCGTGCGAACGCGTGTTTGTTGCCACCCGAACGGCGCGTATCTCTCGTTACAACGGCACGTCGTAACATTACGGCTGTCCGCGATCGTGAACGTCGCCGTGTGAAATGCGGCTGCATCGGCGACATAATTAAAGTCGCCCTTTGTCTCGCGCGCGCATTTCGCTTGAATTATTCCCGTGACTTCAGGAATTTAGTAGAGGGAGGCGTGGAAGCGCCGTCGGGCCGTATCTTTGCGCAAATATACGGATTTAAAAAATGTGCGGTGCACGTTTCTGGAAACGTGCGCTCTGCTAAATCGCGTCTCGCGACATCGTACATCATGTCTTGCGCGATAAGAGAAACTTGGCGCGATATGCCTTTACGAGAGGGGAGAGGAAAAAAGAGAAAAAAAAGGGTTCATACGATTTTAGCATTTTACGATTAGTGCATTGGTAAATATGTATTAATATATATCTATATTTAACATTGTATTCACGTAGCGATGGTCAAGTTCAAACTCTCTTGGATTGATACTCATTGAAGTGCAAACATAGTCATCTGATTGCCTCTACTCGCCGGAAGCTGCAATTGATTACAGCATCCACGTCCCTGAAGTGCGTTGCGTAGTCGAGCTGATACCAGCATCTCGCTCACGATTATCATGTCAGCGTACATGAATCCATATCCCAAGGATACGATATTGATTTATGAGAATGTCGCATAATTTTGTTTGTACAAAAATAATGTATAATGTTTGAAATATATGCTATAAACGTAAGAAAACTTAATATTCTTAAAAAATTAGTTTATTTAATAAATAATTTATTTAATTTAATTATTTTTAATTATTTTATATAAACAATTTAATTTCTAATTATGTAAATGATGTAGACTATTATTTTTTTTGCAATATTTTATTTTAAAGATTCTTTGATTTATTTAAATATTAATTTTACTAAAAGAATTTTCTTATATTTATATTATTTTTCGAGAAATCTGATGATGTAATCTTAAAATCTATTCTGTGTATGGTTAATAAAGATAGTCGTGTAATCTGATGTTGCTACAGCTGAAGTCCTTTGCAAGCTTAACAAGGCATTAAAGCGATAAAGTTCATATGCCTCGATGTTCCTTGTTGCAAAGTTACATTGTTATCTAAAGTACAGATGGAATCATGGTTGTTATCGACAGGGAGATCTAAACGTATAATATTTGGTACAATAACATTAATAAATGCAATATATGATAACGTTGCAAGATAATAGTACAGAATAATAGTATTCAAAGCGTACAATTAAGCACACGAAGATCCGTATATCATATCTCACTTTTATTAAAAAATACGCATTTAGCATATGGCAAAATTTATGTTATATATATTAGTATATATTACAGATATTAATAAATAAACGAATTTATTGATAAAAGTGAAGTATGAATACAAACTATAGTGTATTTCTTTATTTTTTCGTTTATGCAAATTCACGTTAAAATATTAATTGCTAAATTATGGCTTTTTGTCTATTATATTTATATCTTTATGCAAATATAAATATAAATATTTTAAAAAAGTATTCATGTTTTTTTTACATTTCACTATTATACTATAAAGTGTACGTTTTATCATCTTTCGCAGGACCGACGTGGACGCTGCATCCGGCACGAAAAGTGGTACTTTAAAATTTGTAAGGACGCTGACAAACATCTCAAAGGATGCTGGCGGCATTGCTCATATGCGATGCGAAGTCGTGGGCGATCCTCCTCCGACAAAGATACGATGGTACAAGAATGAAGCGCCATTAGAGGAGAACCGGCCAAAAATCACTATTAGGAAAATACACGCACAGGTAATTACGTGTAATTATCAAACTACCATTAATTGCAATTATTTAAAATGTTTTGTTATTATCAATATTAAATCTTTGATCCTTACATTTAACAAAAATTCTTTTCTATTAAAAAGAATTTTGTATTCTTTTTTTCCAATTTTTAATTTTAGAGTTTACTAATTAGTAAATATAGGCGAATACGTTAAATAACATTCCAGATGCACGAACATGCAGCAAAGAATTTGGCAGGAAGTCGATTAAAAATTACAAATTTGGACGTTTCTGATATTGGTTTTTATACATGTCGTGTCACCAATGGTAAGGATCAAATCCAGAGCGAAGGAACCCTGCGAGTTGATTCCTCCAAGAAATGGCCAGGTAGGTTATTCAGAATTAAATTATTATCAGCATACTATATCGCAATCAATAATAAATAATTTTACATAATAAAATATCGAATAAAGTTTGTGCCTGTTTGTGAAATCGATTTTATCTGTAATATTTAATCAAACTCGATAAACTCAGTTATAAAAGTTCTGTATCGTTTAAATAATTCAGTTTTTCATATACATTATTGTCTCAATTTAAATTTAGAATGACGTAGATTTTTTATACATATTTTTTATATATATTTACAAAATTACGCTCGAGCGAACATTACGCAGTTACATTAACGAATCTCGGGACTATAACCATTAGGAAGGATAATTGTATCTCTTCGTAATTTTAAAGCCACGCGAAGCAGTTCTCCCATAATTTGGGTAGTTTACATTTCGTGGGAATAATTAAACATGCGAGTTTAAAACTCGCAGTCCGTAAAATCCACGGAGTATATGATATTTCCACGTCACCGGGGAAACGGGTCTTGAAGATGGGCTTTGTGGTCGTAACTCGCTTATGGAACAACACCGTAAAAAACATTTGTAATGCGCGAGGTGAATCGCGACATTTTACCTATCTACTCCGTCGCGACGAAAATTTTCGAGTAAACGCATTAAACGCCGGAGGTAACGGTGTATGTTTGACGTGAGAGCATTATCATAAAACGCAAAGCCGTCTGACTATGGAAACGACTATACAGCTTGGCTCTGCACCGGCTCTGTATTGTTATCTTATGCTACGCAAGGGCGTAGGTAGAATTTTCTCAAAATTGTCTCAACTTTTTTCCTACCATATTAAACCTGCCATTCATTTATTAGTATCAAACTATTATAATTTTTGTAGATTTGCTATGAAGATTTTTTTATTATTTTTACATAAACGTAGATAATATAAAAATGTATTTAGAAATTTTTGAATTAATTTGAAAATTTGAATTTTGTCACTGATTTTTTATCGACAAAATGATAAGAATAGATGATAATTTACATGAAAAGAATAATTAGTTTTTTATAAAAATTGAAATAGTTGTTTATTTTTATATGATTTAATTTTTTTATTTGTTATTTATATTTTATATGATTTAAATTTATCTTTATCTTTATATCATTTAAAGTATTTTATATTATATTTTCATTAAAAAATTTCTGTTAATTTTTTCGTTAATTTTATTTAAAAAATTGTAAACTTGGAAACCTTTAAAAACACTCTTGTCTACATCCCTGTGTTATCTTCTCTGGTCTAGTGGGTAATTCACGTTTACGATGTTCTACACTTTCACCCGAGATCATTTCAGTTAATGTGATATTAGAGTAAATATTTGAAGGTTCTAACTAAGGAAACGCGCAATTATCAATAAATTATCAGACCATTTAAACTCAGAACTCTCCCAAGATTATTTTAAAAGCTAAAATAATACTATACAATTCTTATTTTATTTTGATACTTATTAGCAAACAATTTTTACTATCTATGATTTTGTAACTATTAAAAAATATATTTTACACAAAGCCATTTATTTTTATAAGCTATAACTGATGAGCTCTTGCTATCACAAAACTTAAATATCTCAAATGCATTTTACTGTTATGTTTATTTCTATAGATGCGCCGTTTCGAGGCTGAGTTGGCTCTGAGTAATGAAATGAATTGCACTAAGCTTTTCTGAGTCGTTCTCGCTTTTCAAACTGGAAAGGAATCGTAAAAGTAATGCTGTTATACGAATATCGCACTCCTCGCTGTAGCGAAAATCGAATCGAATTAAGAGAAAGTGAAAGTCAGGTTCGTAGTCGTCGACGACCGAAGTGGGACGACAAAGAAAAGCTCTTTCGTACTTCGACTTTTCGAGAGGCACAAAAATAAGAATCTCAACGTGATCGTAAAACTGTCAATTTGAAACAAACTCACGATCGACGTCTGTTACAAGAGTAGATGAGGGAAATCAGAACAAAATATGATACACGAAAAGATATTTTATCGACATACATTTGAAATATCTTTTGTTTTGTACCGCGGTGTTTTATCACAATAATAGTAATTATGATGATAAAGTACCAAACAACTGCCAAAGTTGATTAGCTTTATTCAAAATATGCGTAATTATACCAAAATTAAATTATTAAAGTAATAACTGCTAAATCTGATTATCTGATTAGTACATCGTTATGTACAATAATATCTATTATTATTTGTGATCAACGTAGCATATAATTTATGATACATGGAACAAGAAAATTATTATCAATAATATTCTGTATTATTTCAAACCTCAAAATCCATCAGAGGTTAATCAATCCTGGCACTAAATTATTTATCGTGTTTGTAATTTGTTTACTCCAACGAATATTTCATTTAAACGCGTCGGGAGTAATAATTCGCCGACTAGTAATATTTTACTGCGAGCGTAACATGCGATACATTCTACTTTCTGAGATCGCAAATTTTTCTCTTGACACCCTCCTCTTAGGAAGATGCACTTTACTTCAAGAACTTCATTATGCGTGGTGTAAATTAGTTTCAATTTATTTTCCGTAAGAGGACAAACTTCTTAAAGCCAAACTCCAAGCATTTCACCGAGACGAAGTTATTGCGCGACAGCTCTGACAAATTCTAATCCAGCCCCGTAGTGTTTCGCTTAATGCGCGAAGTACAGCAAGAACGAAGCAAACCTCGGTAAAGTCTACCTCTTGAAGATAGACAAACCGTACTGACTCTTCTTCTGGGGTAAGAAAGTTTGTTGTTAATGCGGCGTGAGTAGAATTTGGAAGCCACTGCTTCAGCAAACTGAACTTAAGTTTCAAGGGCTATGGTCGGCTGAGGTGTACCATTAATCAATCGCGAGTCATAAACATTTGAGAAAAAAGGTGTTACTACAAAAATTTCTAAAAAAAAATTACAATGTTTATACAATATGTATACACTAACCTCTTTTAAACGTGTGTTTGTTATCATTAACGAATAAATTTTATTGAAAGAAAAAATAAAGTATCGAGAAAAGAAAAGAGATATGTTTTTTTCGTTTTTGGCCTTTTTACCGATTAAAAAGTGTTCTGTTTTACAATGTTGCGATTTTCACTGATGCCCACTGAAAATGCAATAAGCAAGACATTTGCAACTCGAGACAGGGATAACAGCGTGCAAACAACTCAGGATAAAAGTCTCGCAGCTCTTCCGGTCTGCTTCGATGAGTCGGCCCTAAAAACGTTGTACCTCGTCTCCTGGTGGCGTCCCGACGGAACTTCCTGTAATAAAGTTTCCGAAAAGCTCTCACGCCCGTAGGCGATGAAACAAAACTGGCGGCGTTCATGGGACGAAGTTACCGCCGAAGAGACGCCCCTAACAAATTCTAATCTAATCCCGAGAGCCTCGGCTAATGCACGAGGCGCGGCAGGCATCTCTCTCTCTCTCTCTCTCTCTCTCTCTCTCTCTCTCTCTCTCTCTCTCTCTCTCTCTCTCTCTCTCTCTCCGTTCCGTGTTCCCGTTCCGAGGAAGGCCTGGCCCTTCGTTCCCGGGCGGCACACGACGAACTTTAATATTAGCACTCTGCAAGTCAAACTCGACGTTGGAAAATTCAAACTTCTTTCCTCGCCGTGTCGGGTGTCTCTCTCCGTCCCCCTTTCGTCCGGGAGTTTAACACCCGGACGAGGGTAGGACGTTGCTGGATCGCGCAAGACTGGCAAAGGGAGACAAGGAAGATTGCGAAGGGTGCCACAAGGGGAATCCGATCATCCACGATGACGGGAGACGACTTCTTTTCGAACAACGAGGAACCTAATCGTCCGATTTACCACCCCGTGATCTCGGCGTGTTAAAGTTAGTCGTACATTATATCCCCCACCTCTTCCCAGTATTGGGATGCTGATCTTATGTTTAATTCCGAGGGCGAAAATGCGAGTTAATTAACGTAGCGGGTTCGGGATTGCCCGGGCTCAATCCATGCATTTAAACCGTTGTTTCGACTACTAGTTGGCGAAATGAAAATGGACGTTGAATTACAATTTTATTACGTTCGCTTTTACGTTTCGCTTAAAGCACTGACGTTATATTCGTCTCTGGATCGACAGTTATAATACTGGATTGCTAAAATAAAGCGAAATAAATGATAAAGTTACAAGCAATAAATTATTTTGTATAGACATAATCTGATTTGACTACTTTCAAAGCTATTTTATTTTATAGTAAAAAATAAAACTTTTAAATAATCTGTAATTTTAAATGAATATATTATATTAATAACATTATATATGTATATTTTTAAAATGCAATATATTTTTAAGTAATATACAATGGTAGGTATTAGAGATAACATAAAAATGGCAATTTTATTTTATCTTAAAAATCAAAATATACTCATATATATATATATATATATATATATATATATATATATATAAGCACATAAAAATTAAATAATAGTAAATAACACACTAAGAATGATCACTAATTATATATTCGTACACAATATCCACAAAGAATATTATTCTCTGTAATTTAGAATTGCAGTGTATTTTGCTTTATGTGTTATACATGCGCAATTTCATGGAAATGTATACCGATCGTATGCCAGCTAAGATTTACTTTCCGTGTGTTTGCAAGCGATTGTTTCCTGTGATACGGAAACCGACCAAATTCGCCGCACGTCGTCTACATCGTAAACTCCACGCGCAATGAAATTCATATCGCAAACGTGGGACTTGGCGTACTCGAGTTTCAGACTATCGAGTTGACGATCTATCCCAACTTGGCAGTATATCCTAAAATGCACTTTCATTCTTAAATTCATCGGATATAAATCGTATAATTCAATAAAAAATATATCTCTCACAGAAATTTGTATTAAAAACAGTCACAGCTTTGTCTAAGTTAACTTTAGTTAAAACTACGTGAAAAAAATGTGAAAAAAATATGTTCTCCAAAAATACCGTGCAATATCAGTTTTCTTTTTTTTTCTTTTTTTTTCTTTTTTTTTTTTTTTTTTTTATTAAAAGTGACGTTCTCCATTTTAAGCAAGCATTTTGAATAACCGCAATATAGCTTCTTCGCTCTTTTTGTCCGATAACGGCGAAATGATAACATTTCGCTTAGCAAACATGTGACTCAGAAATAATAACTCGATCGCTTAGTACGGTGTTCACGTTCCGCGGCTCTTTTTATTAGCGCGGCCGAAGCGCGAGGGTGAGCAACACGTCGACGGCGACGGAAAATTGGGAAAGGTAAATGGCCGCGTTAAAAGGGTGTCCGACCCGCACCTTCCTAATTCAGTTACCCCGTTGCCCTCGGGTTTTTAACCCGAAGAGGCGGAACACTTAGTTACCCCCCTCGGCTGCTCGTCGTAGATTTCTCACGTGCCTGCTTCGCACGCAGGTGGCAAAATATGAAATATCCGTTTCCCGGTCGTGAAACATTATTATTACGATCCTCTATGTCCGGAGATCTTTTTAATAACGTTGGAAAAATAATGAAATCTCCCTGGCGATTTCACGCTCGCTCACACGAAGAAAGTATTTTATCTTAATTTTATCTGTTAAATTCTTTACGCGTATTTTTTATCACTCTCATTCCTTATTTATATCTTTATTTACTTTCTACTCTACGACAATAGCGCTTAATGCTTAATGTAAGGAACTGGAATCAATGTTTGAGTTCTTTGTCGTTAAAGAAAATTTATTGATTAAATATATATCTGTCTCGAAGCTTGTCAAAGATGGCACACGGATGGTGATCATGTCCTTGCATCTATGTACCAGTATTAGCAATTTGTGCTAGTATCTGTTATTTATTCATCTTTCGTTCTCCGCACGTTCGGGTGATCGCGCGTAATTAGACGTCGTCATTGATTAAATTACAGGTTATTTCCGAGGCGTATCCCGGCGGTTCCTTGATTTTAATCGCCATCTTTTAATCGCGGGATATCAGAACACTTTTAATATAGGTCGGGAATATCGACGTGAGAGGAGAGGAGTGCTCCACGGATCAGACGCGTTTTATGCGTACATAATTGAAAAAGTTTAGCCGCGTTCGCGACGACAGGCGTCCGTCTCTTTCCCTTTCTCCGCACGTTACGATTAGTATTCCATGTAGCCGCCGGCTGCGGTAATAGCCACGACGACGTGATATTTATGACATTTTTTGTTGGCTGTATGCAACGAGGTACTCGTTGTATCCGGATATTTCGCGGTCAGCTTTGACTTTGCCGTGTTCGCGATTTTTTTGCGGATCGACGTAAAGCCCTCCCTTTCTCACCGAAAAACGAGTCTTTATGAGCCGGTATATTAACTCATGTAATAATATACAAGTTTTAAACTGAAGAGACTCGAGATTTAGAGGGAAAATTACAAACTCATCAACTTTTTATTAATATTTTTGTATTGACATTGGGATTTCGCAATTCATACGTTAATAAATGCGCATTTTACAATTTGTTTTATTTAATATTCGCAGATGATATCTAAATATTGAATTAGCTTTTTATTCATCATTCTGTGAAAAACATTTTTTCTTCACTCAATCAACTTTATGCTTTTTCAAAAATTATTGTTCTTATTAAAGAAATGCAATCATAGAAGCAACTTTTGGTTTAAAATTCTGTAAATCTTAATATAAAATTATAAAAAATACTTGCTTCAATTAAATTCAATTAAACACTTAATTTTAATATTAGCATTTTTTAACCATTTGGAAAAGAAATTATTGCTGCGTTTTGTTTAACCAAAAACAAGTAGCTCGCTCTGTCCCACAATTATTGATCACAGCGAAATCATAAAACCGTCATTATGACACAACGCAAATCACCGGCAAAACCGCATCACTTGACGAAAATCCGCTCGCCATGGGATGACCGATTTCCAATTCCCCTGTCGTTTTGCACCATTAAAAACGCAAATATTGGACGAACCGCGGGGACGGATCGCGCGATCGCGAAAACGCGGTTGGGAGCAGGGGGGAGGAAGGAGGGTGAGGGTGGCCGTCGAAACGATCAAAAAAGTTGCCTTCGCTCTCGCGTTCGCGAGTCTCGTCGTCGCGTGTGCATTAATATTCCGCGGCGCAAACGCGCCGTTGAATGCATCGGGGCGAGACCGGGTGCGTCTGTATTCCGCGCGACGTGCACCACGTTCCGCAACACGTTCACCGCGCGCTGCGCTTCTCCCACGAGAAATCAACACCGCGTTATCCTTGCTCGCGCGGAGGCTGTTCAATTTACGGCCAAGTTAGGGTACACAAAGCGGCGGCACACTTCGACAGGCAATGCGAGAGAGGCTGTCGAGGGAAGGAGAATTTTGAACTACCTAGGTAGGTAGATATATATATATATATATATATATATGTGTATATGTAATTGTGCACAGATAACCGTGCGTATATGTACTCCGCGCGAGCGGAGGAGAAGCTAAGATTCTATCATTGCGGCAGCTGCGGCGTGTAAGGGAATGCTATGATAATGAACGCCTACTCGCTCGTCGCTCGTCGACGCACGCGAGTCCGCACCATCGAATTGCATTGCGAAAGCAGGGAGTGATATGTCACACTGTGAGCTTGTACAAGATTGTTTTATCGTGTATGCCTTGTGTTAGAGCTTTGAGCAGTTACACGCCTTGTGCTCGCGATATATGTTCTCTTGCTAGGAGATTTTGATTAATGAATAAAATTTTATTCTATTTTATTCCTTACATTCGACTTGCAACTTACATCGCTTATGTTCATTAAATGTGTCTAATTATTTATAAGCGCGTAATATGATTCGTAGATAGATAACAGATTTCGGAAGAAAAAATATGCATAAATTAAAAAATGAATCTTACTTCTAGGAAAATTTTAACTTGAATAATTTTTATATTAACGAATTATACATAATATCTTTTATTTATTTATTTTGTTTATTATTTTTTTTATTTTATTCTAGTATCTTCTTTTATTAGTTTTATTTATCGCATATTTTTTTTTTTTTTATTGTTCTCATAACCTGAAAACTCCGGATAAGTAGACTTAATAAATGGACGTCGACTAATCAACGAATGAATTATGGTTAGCCAACGTGATCTCTCCGAACGCTTGTTAATTCCTCGAGAGCCTTTCCTCGAGTAAAGGACGGTTTATGTTTACATGATTATCGGAGCGAAATACGAGACGTGCAACTTTCCTCGATCACCGGATGATGCATGCGGCGATACCCGGTTATTGAAATACGATATACGAATGCCTTCATCGTATCCAGTTGGCATAATAATACGCAGAGCATAAATTCAACTCGCGAAAAGTCTGCTGACGACGTATATATAGACGTAATGCCCGTCCGCTTTTATGCGATTATCGCGTCCGAAACTTGAATTTCATTTGCACGCGAAAACGAATAAATTGTGTGAGAAGCGAGAAAGACGGGACTGACGGTTTTCATCCTTTAAGAAAAGAAAAATTGTAACTCGGAAAACAATTCTAGAAGTATTACAGTTTTTGCGTTGGAATTATTGCTACTCTTTTCGTCTGCGAAGAATTTAAACTTCCTTCCTAAACGCTACTTCTCTGCATATAACATTTTTTTTTAATTTTTAATGTAAAACTTATTTGGAATATAAAATTAAAATTATTAAAAATATAATTATTTATAGTTAAGTAATATAAAGCTTTTAAATTAAGTTAAAATGATTCGGAAAATATATAATCCTCCACATTTCGAACAAAATGTTAAATAAAATTTCATTGCTTTTCTGCATTTTGTGGAAATTCGTGTAGCTGTACTTTCTACGAAATAAGAAAGAAAGAAAAGAGAAAGAATTCATGAAATATGTCTTCTTTATGGAACAACGAAACTTCTTAATATCCCGCAATATAATTTGAAATCCTATCAATTCGTATCCACTTTACTATTCTATTTATTTAAGAGAGAGGGAAAGAGAGGAAGAGAAACAGAGATAAAGAGAGAGAGAGAAAGATATTATCAGAGTGTAACTTTGTGCGAAATATCGACTGCGACGTTACGAGCCGCGATTTACAGTCAAGCACGATTAAGTAGCTTAACTGCAAACTCTCGACTGCGTACGAAACTTCGTCTGGAAGTACTACGCGCGTAACACAAGCAGGGATTATAGTTGCCACCAGTAATTTAGACCATTAATCAGCGGGTTGTTTGGCGATGAGACGAAACTGGACCGGTCGTCATGTTGATAGATGGCATGTGAAATTATTATTATTTGTCACTCTCTCTTTCTCTCTGAAGAAGCATCATTCATCGGTATTTCCGTTCAATAATAAATTATTTTATTATTTTTGCGCACATCAAAGTGGTGTAATAATTTTATTTTGCTTTAGAATAGATTAGGAATTTTTTTCAATTTTTTATGTTTAAGATATAGGACATGTTTTAAGCTTACAATGTTTTAAAATGTAATAATTTTTTATCTCTCTTTCTCGAGATAATACTTATGGTTATATATGAGCCGAGAAATTCAGAAGGAAATGTAATTTGTGGCATATAATCCTAACAGACTGCGAAATAATCTTTGTGATACCTACATTATCCCCAGAATCTTAAAAGGGCAAATAAAGGGTATGCAAGTAATCCTATTCTATCCTGTTAAAATTAAAGTTGTGTATATATAGGGTAGGATTTCGTTGAATTTTACCATGATTAAACAAGACAACGGTTTGTAAATTCTTTATTCAGCTACATATATTGGTAAATTATTTGTTTTCATAATTGAAAGATTACTTTAGTGTAATTTATGTTAATTAACAAATTTTAACTCTGCATAGTATTAATAATGTTATTAATTATATAATACGAATTATATAATAAGAAAGTTTAATAATATAATTTAGTTATTTAATTGCGGAATGAAAAATTTTTATATGAAATATAAAAATATTTGAAAATTTTTTCCGTTTACAAACAGTTTAAATCGCATTGATTTTATATGATCGGCATTTTTGTTTAAGGATTGACTGGAACGATTGGTCGCGAAACAAATCTTCGGAACACCGTATCGCTTAAACGGAGCTTGTACTTGGCCGATACATACTGGGAATACATCCAGCGTGTATCTTCCCACAAGCGAAATATAACTCACAACAACTCTTTTTCCGACCGGTACAACTACGAACGGCTGTTTATTTCCTGCACATTAATCTCGGCAGAACCATCTCTCTCTCTCTCTCTTTTCCTGTCTTTCTCTTTCTCCCGAAGTACACAATTAACGATTGATCGATGGCCAGCGGTCTTTTATTTTGCTTTAAACGCCCATCCCTCCCAACTACGCCGCGCTTAAGCCGAATTTACACGGTTCGTTCTTGATGAGCGTACCGACTAAATCATCCGACGTGAATGCATTTGGATGAATACGTGTTTTTATTGAAGCGTACCGCTGGAAGAGAATTACCCGATATCGCCAGAAGCGATTATAACCGGTATAATTTCAATAAATTTAATTATGATTTTGCATAATTCATTGCATAATTCACAGTTCAATTATTAAATTAATATTCCATGCTATTATCGCTGCCTTATGCGGATTGTCGTATTTCCAGTCTCTCGAATAAACATCAGCAGTCGTGCGTCTGCAACATCTATCGAGAGGTTTGAACTTATTACATTTATACATCGGTACATTCGCTACAATTATATTTGATGTAAAATATTTCTACATACATTCTTAATCTTGCGAATTATTCAAATTCTAAATATAATCTTGAAATTTAATTTAATTTATATGAAATAATATGACAATGAAGCTAATATTCCAAATACAACAACAAACGACTATTATTTTGTCAAATGCATAATTCACATAATTAAATAATTATAATTTACACGATTAATAATTAATTTACTTTTACTCCTATTCTATTCTATTTGAAATTATAATGAAATTATTGAAAATGAACCGTGCAAACTCTCTTCCGTGTATATCCGTACGATGTTTCCTTGGTCAACTCGTGGAATATCTGATTTGTTGCTGCGATTCGCAATTTACCATACGATTAACCGTGTTTCAGCCGCGGAATCTCGTCTGTACAACCACGATATCTCGTGTAACGAGAAAGAAAGAGAAATGGATTGAGAGAGAAAGAGAGGAGAGAGAGAGGAGAGAGAAGCGAAGACGAACATTGCGAACGCCAGCATGTGCCAGAGGTCGAGCTTATCTCGAATCGAGGGGTTAGTCACGCCTGCTTCTCTCTCTCGAAGATGCTTTCGCACCCCGCGGCGTGGCTTTAACTTTGCACGAAAGTTAGGCACCGCTCACGCCGAAAGCTCCAATCTCGGGACACGCGCGGCCCTAACGAGATGGGTCTTGCTGACGGTCCCTTAATGAACTTGATCAACATTTAAGCGCAAATTCGAACGGCCCCCCCCCCATGTATAATGACATTGTACACACGATATTTTCCAGAAATAACATTATGATAATGCTGTTTTCTCGTATAAGCAGACGTGATAATGCTGTTTCCTGTTATGTAATGTAATGAAATGAGAGAACGTGAGGGAAGAAATTGATTTTCACGTTAAAGCTCTTCTTTCAAATGGATTAAGATATAAAAATATGTATCTTATGATAAAAACTAATGAAATAATAATAAAAACATAAAGTAAAAGAGCAAGTGATGAAATGTTATATATAAAATAAAAACTGAAAAGATAAAAACAATATATCTGGCTTATATTACTGAGCACACAGAATTATAAATAAATAAAGCCATATTAAATGAGAGGATATAAGAAAATTTTTGTATTTTATCCAAGAATATAGTCAATAGAAAAGTACTATATGATTATTGAAAATTAAATTAATACAACGTCGCAAATATTATATTTATTCGATCGCATTAAGAATTAAGATGATACATAATAAAGAAAATTGCGGAAAATTATCCAAGAACGCGTGATGCAATCAGCAATATTAACCGAATACACCATCGTTTTTGAGGGTGATGATGTAACGAGCTCGCAGTTATAAATTATAGCAGGCTGAATCGAAGCTGATGCGATTAATTGGTTGCATATCCGTGTTCGTTGCACCTAGTGCCATCAACGAGACGGGCGCGATGAAACGTAATTATCGTCGCTCGGTTGAAACAGCCTGTACTTGTTGCGGCGATATATACGCGTTATGTACGATACTGGTGTACATAAACACAGCGTATTCATATACACGTCCGTCTCACCCACTCGCGGTGAACGTGCAGCAGATGCATGTGCTCCGTGCACCCGCTAACACAAAACACGCCCTCAGCCCGGGGGCCCTACAAGGATAATTTCGGATAACCGCGTCGGTAAAATCTGCATATCAGGCTCGTGTGTCTGGAAAACTTGGAACCCCACTTCGAATTGGAGTTAACGGAACTCGCAGGATCTTCCACTCTGGTCTTGCCATAATTCTACGTCCGTGCTCGATTAATGCAAAGATTACCATAATTTCCATAATTTGCGTAAGTTGACGGAGTAATATAATAAGTAATATGATGAGAATTATATAAGTAACAAAAAACGTTGTAGTTATCGATGGAAAAATAATGAAAATTTGTTGCGATATTTAAATATGCCATTTAGTTTAATAAGATACAAGTAGGTAATATAAAATGTTACAAAGAGAGAAATGATTATCTCGTAGAAAATGCAATACAGAAAATGTAACGATTGAATTGCTAATTATGTAATAATTTTATTGTCGATGACATTGCGTGTTTGACATGGATTTGCAGTACAGGATACAATCGCAAAAATATATCACTTGTAACGTTTATTAACCTTTTGCGAGGTCATGAAAATCAGGTTTCCGAGAAACCATTTTCGGATTATTGTGTCCGCGGAAATGCCATTTCCGCTGTTCCGAACGCTCCTGCATGGCGGAAACTTCCACCAAGAATTTCGCGTTAGTTGTACATGCAAAGTTCGTTGTGAGACGTTTCCCAGAGATTCCGCGTGCAACAATCTTACTTTATTGCTTTACTACGCGTATTTACGCACTTGTAATCAAAACGATTGAGGTGCACTTAGCTCTACTTTAACATAATTTTTTTTATTATTTAATTTTTAAATTATTTTCAGTTTTAAATTGTTTCTTGAATTTCTGATCTTTTTTTTTAATCCATAGATGAATTGCATATTAAGAATAATTTAGAATAAAATATGATCAATGAATTAAAAATATTATTTATATATTAATTGATAAGTTAAAAATTTGAAACTTCAATATAGACAATTCCGCCGCGCGTAAAATCGAAAATATCCTTTGGCGACACATTTAGTGGGCTATAATTAAAATTTCTCATTTCTCTGTTTTTAAGATCTCGTAAATTATCGTCATCCGCAAAACGTAATGCGTGTAGCATGACACGGAAGCGAGTGCGTGCAGTAACGTACGGCTCGTACATTCGCATTACAGCGGACCGCAAATTCTTCTCTTCCTTTTTTTCTTTTCTTTTCTTTTCTCTTTTTCTTTTTTATACTGTTGCGGTTACAAGTACGCGCTCGTGAAAGCGCTCAATTTCGACCGCTTCTATTCGTTTCCGCCGCTAGTCTTTCCCACAGCTGTATAAAGTTACACGGTACTCCGATGGTTAAGTGTACACTCGAGTACACGTACTTCAGACATCGCGAATGACGGACGGATTTGAAGAAAGCAGAGAAGAAGGTAAGAAGTAACACCGCAATTAACGTCATGAAATTCCTTCTCGAGGAATTTCATGATGAATCCAAATTGCCTCGCAACTCTTTCAGAGTTTCTATCTTCATAGATTTATACAACTTACTGTTGTTAATGGAATAACAAAATATTTTATTTGATTATCTTATAGAAGAGAAATTTAATCAACGCAAAAATTATCTTACAATGTATATAGTAAATACGATACTTTGGATGTATATATGTACATATATCATATTTCATCTGTTTAATTAAAGAAAATTTAAATTCGAATGAATTCATTCTACACGTTCATTCGGCTATTACATTAAAGAATTTAATCCTCTTTCATCGGCGTTGTATGTCACGACTCTCTGTAATGCTACCGGTGTTACATTCTCGATGTCGTTATCGGCCAATTCATTAAAAGGTCGCCCAACACTGTACTGTTTTTCCGCTCTTGTTAGCAGCCAAACGCCTACAGATTCCAACCGGTCTTATCTCTCTTGCGAAGCTTGCCCGATGCCTTGCCTCTTTGTCTTTTCATCTCATTTCCTCGTATCTTTTTACAGTATTTCGCTCGATAATTAACGCTCTTATCGATAGATGGACCGTGACATCAGACTTACCTAGCTCGCGTTCTTGCGAGACTCTATTTCGATTTCTCGATTTGGATCTATCGCATTATTCCTCGATTTTTGTGCGATGCTTTCTCAGGGAATATACAATAAAAAATTAGTGTTGTGATAGGAAATATATATTAAAGTTAATATTTTCTTTAGAATCTATTCTAGAATCTATATCTATTTCATATTCCATTTATATTCATATTTTTTCCACATAGAAATTATTACAGCGAAGAAAAATGAATTTTATATCATCTTACTTTATCATATTCTAATTCATTTTTACATTTCTCTCCAATTAATTATAAAATTAATTAACTAGGTAGACATGAGAAAGCCTGTTTTACGTGAGACAAAATACTTAGCAAATACTTAGAAATAATTAATTTCCATGTTAATTGCGATTTAAAAAAAAAAAAAAACAATTTTTAATAAAGTTTTTCTCGGGAAAACGGATTCACATTTCCAACCTCGTTTTCGTTGGGAATTTTTCGTCGCGATGCAATACGCCGTTAGATATGAACCACATAACACGTGACCGCGTAATCGACATCGCCCGCGTTCGAATGGCAATTTTTTTTCCCCGTTGCATACGAACGCGGTAGATCCTAGTACGCTCTGGCAATACGCAGCGGCAGATTTGTATTGTACATAGCAAACCGACGGCGCTAACACCCGTAGTCCCTCTAAAAGCCGGGATTAAAGGACTTAACAATCCGCGTTTCACGTAATCTTGCATGAATCTTCATCATTTGCATTCTTGTCGTGCCAACCCTGCACGCCGCAACCACGCGTTCCTAATCTGTCTAACACGCGCAAGTACTGATGCGTATACCGATCTTAATCTTGATAAGCGGAAGACGAGAGAAGAAATGAGACGGAGGTAAAAAGAGAGAAATATATGAGATGCAACGGTAGGAAAAAAATAAAGGAAGAGAAGGGATAATAATAATATAGAAAAAAATTATTATTCTAAAAAAAATTTAATTGAAGTGTAATAAATAATTATCACGACGTTTAAAGTCACGGCTATTCTAATAAAAGCCACAAACTAACGAATTTACTTAATTAGGAATTGAATTAATTTAGACGACAATGGATAAAGAGACAGCCAAAGAATTTCATTATGTACCGTGAAATGAAATCCTAGATGGGAGCGAAACGAGAAACACAAAGAAAGTGCAATGAACAAAAAGAGATAGTGGATGTTAACGTCAACGTTTTGCCTGGACGTAAGCTAAAGCTGATTAAAAAAACAGGGTGAGAAGGAGATTAAGGAATAGAAAAAGAGTGGAGGAAGGCTACAAGGATAGTTACGGAGAGAGAAATGTCTCGGACGAGAGGGGAAAGAGAGAAAAAAAGAAATGGCGGGAATATGAACGAGGACGATGAAGACTATTTACCCATGTCACAGTCCGGTTAAACACGGGTTCATACGTATCCACAGTCTGACCTTTCGCATGCTGCATCTAGCCTGAAGCGATTATGATATACAGATAATGCACCGAGACATGAACTTCATGGTCCACCGACCAGAAACCGACCGATTTCAAAAATAGCAGACATTGCAAATTATAATGCTTGTTTGCGCAGATTGCTTCAAGAGCATCAGAAGAAACGATCTTTTCAATAACAGTCAGAGCGAGAATGTCAAGTTCAATGATCGCTGGATTAATATATATAATCTCCCTCTATAAACACATAATATAGTAGCATAATTTTATGTAATGTAATGTTTTATTTTATTTATCTATAAATATTTAAATACGAGAATAAAATAGAAATTTTTGATTATCATATAATTATGTGTGTTTTTTTTAATAATAATTTTGTAATTTATCGATTTATCTTATTTAAGTTATATTTATCATTTAAAATTAATAACATTATTTATGCATGTATCAACTGTATGTATTCCAAATTTTATATAATAATAAAATTTATTAATGATTTTAAATATATAAAAATTAGAAACATATATGAGTGTTAATTCTAAATCGCTATTACAATCACTTACATATAAGATGTGTAATACATTTATGTTCATATAATAGGCAATGAAAAGACTACGTGTAAGTGACTTTTCGTTAATTCAATCAATGTAGATCTTAACGTGAATACCGAGTGTCGACTCATTCTCCTCGACGCGAGTTATGCTCGGCCGAGCACAGTTTGCCGATAACGGCCAGCACCGACTGAAATCAACGATCGGATTTTGCGAGTTTCGCAACTGCATAGGTCCGGTTTATCGCGGCCCTTGTCATTTATCGAACCCATTGGCCGACCCCCAGTAGCTATCGCCCGGATCGCAGGTATGCGACCGACACGGGTTTCGACATCTGGCATCGCCTGCGCCGACGGTGGTTAGGGGTAAATTCGAGAGAACGAACGGTAGCTCCGGTATGCGGATTAAGCTCCGGTCGGGTAGGCGATCCGCGAGCTCCCTCACCGTCGACAGATCTCGGCTGCTCCGCGATGCGTGAAATGGATACACGTCACACGCGAGCGACACGTAGATCTAAACAATAAGCGGGAGATTGTTAGTCCTGCCTGGGCTGCACTGCGGCCAGAGATATAGATCGATCTCGCGATGCTCGAACATCATTGCACCGCCGCGAGGAGGGAACATCCGTTTGCATGTCTACTTACTTATTTTTCGCGCCAACTCCAATTTTTTGCTTATAATACTTGGAATACTTAATACTTGAGATTATAATTTTCTATGTTTTCTACTCACGTGAGGATTTTAAAAGTACAGGAAAAAGTCCAGGTAATAAAGAAGATGAAAATGTAACAGATTATAATATTTTTGACAATTCATTTTTTAAATATTCTTGATTTTGAATCAAAAAATTCAAGATAAATCTCCTCCACTCTTTATTCCTTTTATGTCTCATAAAATTCGAGCCGATAATTTTTGGACGCACACCCTGTGTGCATAGGTGCATCCGGTAAAAACGGATAAAACGTAATGGCGCGGTGCACCCTTGTATCGACATTTTGGATAATCCTGGAGGTCGTGCAGCAGCGCGTAGAAACGCCGGACTGTGTAAACTATTGCCCGGCACCGGTCATGTATTTATTAAACACGGACCCACCCCACAGCCGTCCACCCTGTATCTCCCTTGCCCTCAGGAAATGATACGCGGAATGAACACTATCGGTTTATATTTCTCCATCCGTCACCCATCCCTTCTGTTCGTAAAATACGCGGATGAAACGTGACAATTATGTCTCTCTTCAGTCGATGATCCATCGATACGTTTCTCGCTTTTCTCTTGTTCACGTGTCCAACTCAATTTTCTTTTTTTCTTTTTTTTTCGAGAATATAACAAAAGTTTCAACGAGAGAGAAAACGAAGAAGAAACGTGCAGAATTTGTGTTGTTCGTATTTATCGAGCGTTATTGTTCGTATTGTTATAAAGTACAACGTATTGACAGAGTAGATCAATCGCTTTCCAGATTCCAAGTTTAAAAAGAGGAGACTATGAGAAGAACGCGTAAATAATGCATTTTATACTTTAATCTATATTATTAAAAGACTAAAAAAATTTAGACTAAGAAATAATAATAAAGAAAATCAATCCAACCGATTATGTATGATAATGATTAAAGGTCACTTTTAGCAATACTAAAAAGCATAATTTTTAGCTTAGCTAGAATAGAATATCCACAATTTTAAAAATAAATATTGCGAATATTATGGGTGACTTGGCAGTATTTAAACACGCAGCAATATTTTATTTATATTGCTATCCAAATTGTGGTGTGCCATGTACGATGTTTGTCGAATTTCGTTACAACGACACGTAATTATTTCGAGATTACGTCGCAACGGTTAATGCGCGAGTGCGCGTTATTGTAATTTCCATTGTTGTAATCTCAATGGTGCATCTTACCGTCACGGCATCCGGTGAATGGAATACGTTTTACGCGTACAATAGAAGTCGAATAATCGATATCGAGTGTCGAACGTGCGAAATCAAACATTGAAGCCGTCCATTATGCTACGTTGAATATATCGAAGCGCATTGTACGGCACACGGAAAAGTGTTTGTATCGCATCGCACGCCCACCGATGTGAATTAACATTAAAATTGAAAGCGTCAGAATAAAATCATTGTAACGGTACGCCTAGTCTTGAAACACTTGCACTCGAGCTAGACTGACGTTTCAGAGTTTGGTATGGTAATAACACGCGTATTGTATACGGCACGTGGCACTGGTCGTGAAAAATTTTATTAAATTGTGTCTTTCATATCTCTTTTTCATTAAGTAAATGCGTGACATAAAACATTTAAAGCAACTGCTTAAATGATTAAACCGTTATTTTATAAAAAAAAAAAACATTAAATATATTTTCTTTAAACCATAATAGATTTTTGAAATAGAACTCTCTGTTAAAAATTGAGTCTGTAAATTAATTAATTTTTTTATAACAAAAAGAAAATAATATCACATTGCAACGATAGTGTAAAGTTGCAACAATAGTTGAATACGAAATTGTAATTTATTTTTTACAGTTTTTTTTTTCTTTCTTATCAAATAATTTATGATGTATAAATTTTAAGTTTAAGTTTAAATGTTTAAGTTTAAGTTTTAATTGATTTGTTCTTTATGGTTTATACTAAAAATAAAGTTACTATTCTCAAGATTATATTATCTTATCTAATAAGAAACAGCCAGAATCTCTTTTCAATCTACCTATCTTTTCTCGCGAGCGTAAAACACGAAATAACCATAATTTCTCGGATATCGGTTGCGCTACTAAAAAGTTTCGACACTTTAACGGCGCAGCTTAAGACTTTGTTTTTACGTGGATTTCCACTTTCCGCGCTCTATCGCCGGCTCTTGACTATCGATTTATTACGATCGCCTGGAAGGTAGAAACCAATTCTGGGTGGTCATTTGCTTTAGAAGAGAGCTTGCAATTTCTCTTTATTTTTTTTCTTTATCTCGCGAAATAAAAGTGAAAAAAATTGCGCGTTCGTTGATATTTGCATAGGCGCGAATACACGTGCAGCCGATTGAAAATCGCGCAAACACCATATGCATATTTGATCTCGCAACGCGCCATCGCGATTTTGTTCCCGTTAAACTGGTGACGGCATGAATCGCGATGGCATGTTTCCACTCCACGAACGGGACCTCCGCTGATGAGGCAATTACGTATATTCGATTCGAGTGTACCTCATTACACGGTTGTCGTGTAAACTCACGGCAGAACCAGCTAATCGTTTAATGCTACGGCTAAATTCTATCTGATCTATTGTGTAGCAAAGATTGCTCACTTATTGACGACTTATTATTTGCTAGTTATATTTTATTTTATTGAATTAAATTTTAGATAGAAAAGGGATAAGAGTTTACAAAACTTTTTAAAAAATATAAACAATTTTATTTAACAATCTTTTATATTTTTTTAAAAATATTCTACATATTTAAAGTCTTATTGTTTAATAATATTTTTACCAAAAAAATGCTCAAGAATAACAAATTTTAAACCGTAAGCTCAAATCTTAATTAAAACAAATAATTATTGGGAAATAAATTTTATATTTGTTCTAATAATTTCATATTCATCCATTGAGCTTAATATTTCATCGAAATTTCCATATAACAGCAGCGGCTATTAAACCTTCTCGGAGAGGATCTGGAGGATAGTACACAGCTGTGCGGTAAATCTCCGATTTTAAAGGACTTATGATAATCGACAAGTGTCGAGACTGCGGTAAATTTTGTACGGGGCAGTGAAATAGGTAATCTTCGTGGAAACGCTTTCGACGCTTTCGATAATACCAAAAAGGGTCGTCGGGATTATTGCAGTGATCTCTAGGAACGTTCTCGGTTAAACAAATTACCATCCACGATCAATGTTAAATACATGCTGCGCGAGCGAGTAGCATTGACCAGTTAGAATTAATCCCTAGAACAAATCTTTCCATATATATATATATATGCAAATGTATAATTTTGACATCTGCAATATTAGCATGTCGGTATTTAAATTATCGTTTGTAATTTCTAATTGAATCATAAAAAAATTAATGTTTTAATGGATCTTTAACTTTCTTTTTATAATCAAACACTCGGTATCTAATTTATTTTGCAAATGGTGAAAATAAAATAAATTAGTTTTTTTTCAATATTCTTCACTACATTTCAAAATTATTACGTGATACAATATGATCAAACGTATACTCCAACATTTTTAAAAATTCTTAGAGCGTGCAGCAGCAACTCATGAAAAATTTAGTTTTCTTTCTTGATAAAAAGGACATCGATATAGAAAGGGTTGAGGCTGGTTTCAAGCCAACCATTGTTCAGCAATATCACAATGGCATGTCTGTGAGGCATCGCGTTCAGAAATACACCGAAATAAATGAGAGCTTTCAGATGAATCGATGAAAGGTCACAAACGCACTATGGCGCCCCAGAAAGTGGTTCGTATATGAAACTGGTCTCAAAAGTTCCTCCGCCAGTATTATATACGCGCCGCACCGACGATATTTCTTCAAGAAATCTACGGAGTTGATCTGACTTACTCCAAGATACGTTACGTTATTCGCCGGAGGGATATTCGATCTTATCTCTCGCGGTGCGTATTGTATCATCCAACAAATCTTCACTACGGATCTAAAGAACGCGAGAATTTTCCTAAATATATAATTCGAGTTTATAAATAAATTAATATAATATTTAAATAACAATGTTTTTCAACGTTCGTTTCTTCGTAACCTATTTAATAATTATATAATGCCATATATTTACCTTTTATGTTGATTAATTATATTTATATAATTATATATTTATATTTGTGTGTGTGTGTGTGTGTGTGTGTGTGTAATTATATATAATATATATATATATATATATATATATATATATAAATTATTTATATATAAAAAATAAATATTGATCTTTGTGATATATGATATATGAAATATTGAATGTAATTTTAATCGGCATGATCATTTCATCGTCACGTTGCGGAAATCGACGAGAACAATGCAAATAATTCGGTTAGAAAGGACATAAAGGTTCATCGCGGCTTCAATATGTCAGGTCTGCTGCTAGAGAATCGCTTGCGAATTCGAAGCAAGCAAATATACACGGCCACAAAATCGCTCGATCGCTGTGCAGTCAATTCCGGTGCCAAACCGCGACTGCGACCAGTTATCGACATTCTGGGAGATTGAAAAATCTAAAAAATTATACCTCGTCTTGATGGCAAGATTTCCACAATGTGGAAATTAATATACTAAAATTGAGGCTAACATTTCATAAATTTACTGGAATAAAAATAACTTTACATCGACAAAAAATGTCTTTTTTTTTTATAACTACATTATTCTAGAAAAGTTATCAGTCATGTAATTATTAAAAGCTTGCTGAAAGTTTAAAATCTTTTCATAAAACAGGAAAATGAAGAATATTAAAAATTTCTACAGCAGTTTATACAAATTTTTAATAAAAATTTTTATAAATTGTTGTCGCATTTAACAAAAATCGTTTTTTGCTACAATGCTACAATTTGTTCCTAAATTAAGTAATCCAATGAATATTTATATAACGTAAACTTTCAAACTAATGTTTGCGCATAAATTAAATATGTACAAGAATATCTAATGAATTCAATTTTTTATATAAGATATGTATTTTGAGTTAAATGCGAACTTCATATAACACAGAGATATAAACAGACACGTTGATTAATAAAATGTAATCAGCCAGATGGCCAACAACTACACAGGCGCGAGCAATTCGAGCCTCAATGGTAAGCACTTCGCGTAATTTTGGACCCGGCAATTTTCTCGCCTTCATCCTCGCGAAGCTTAACTCCCGCTCAAGCGGCGCGGCGCGCACGATTAAACGTAATCGTATATTATCAGGTTATATTGCGAGCGCCGGCCGGTGCTGACGCAGCGATGTCGGTGTTATATCAGAGCGAAACAATTTTCTCCCCGGGTCCGCGTGCTGGAGAATCGGTGAAAAATATTGGAATAACCCTTCGAGACGATAACCACCTCGTTCATATAAAGTACTATAGTCGAGGATGCATCGCATAAAAAAATAAAAAATAATAATACGCACGTGTAAGTCTTCCAATAGCGACTGTATTTGTTAAAAGAAATGTTCAAAATTTTTATGAGCTCTTCTAGACGTCTTCGAAAAATTTAAAATTTTTTGTTAGAAAAATTTTTTACTTCACACATGGCATTTATTACTGCAATAATTTTTTCTATAAATTATGACTAATATATTACATTAAATATGTATAAGAAAGAGAGAAAGATGATATTGAAATAAATGGTTCAAATTGTATTTATTTCTTTTAATTTTGTCAATTATTTTATGAATTATTACTACAATCATGTAAAATTTTCAAATAGCTAAATAGCACGAGACTTGTTTTTTTCTTTATTAAAAAAATATATAGATACTAAATGCTCAGATCGTAATCTGGAATGTGTCTACGATGAAAATAATATCAATGAAACTTTGCACATTACTGACTGGGAAAGATTGTGATTGGGTAACTTTGAAAGAGCGTAGGAGTTAAGGCGGATTACGACCTGCGAAATCGTAGAACTCGCGAGTTGTTTTCCCTTGATATTACTTCACGTTCCGCCGGGGTTAATCCCCATTAGTGGAATCACGGGTGAAATTATAATAAAGCCGGGCGGCGCGGTTAAAGCTGCGCCGTGTGTTCCTGACTCGTATCTGCGAAACGCGGTCCGCGTGCGATGTATGCAGATGAGGAGGACGGACAATTTTCTCGCAGTTATGGACGCGCACGTAGCGAGGCCCGCGTTAAATCTTAATGGAGGAAAGTAGCTTATAGCACAGAGCCGCTATCGAATGTACGGCTGCTAGACGATCGGCGCCGCTCATTAGTCGCCGGCGGTGCATTAATATTAATGGACTATCGATACCCGCGCGCGCGGGTAAAAGCTATTTAATAGCGCAGTTAATAGCATTGCGCACGGGGTTACCTCGCCGTTACTAGGGTCCATTAGCGAAATTATGTGAAATCGCGGCAGAATCAGACGGTATTGTCTCGGACGAATGCCGCGGAATACATTCCCGCTATACGTTGGCATCAATGATTTAAAAAAAAAAAAAAAAATGTGAGAACTGTGAACTGAGAAAATTTTCGAAAACACATTGCTCTTTAAGATATCAGATATTTTTCGCAATTGCTAATGCAAAAGATTTAATAATATTGACTAGTTTTTATTAGTATTTAGATATCTTAGAGCTTAGAAGAATATAAAAATGTAATTATTGATAGAAAGATATGACATTAGTAAAATATAAGAATATGATGAATGATTATTAAAATAACATTAGAACGAAAATGAATAATACTAATCTAAGATTTTTAACTTACAACTATAACTTGTTTATATTTATAAATTGCATTTTCAATAATTCTTTTAATAGTTATTTTAATTGTATTAAAAGACAATAACATGCAATTAAAAAAAGAATGAGCACAAGGAAAAATGTAATTATGTCATTTAATATTAATGAGAACTTTTTATTTCCTCTGAGGAAGAATTCTCAGAACGAACATCACTAGTGTAATATATCATCAGTTGATGTTAATGCTTGCCGATGTTCACAACATAAAACCTGACCGACATCACTTTCATTATCAGTAACCGCTTATCTCTCCGCGCGTGCGGTCGAAACTCGAAGTTACGTCTATCGATCATTCCTCGGAGTTGACGAGAGAGCGGCATCATAACTTCACCAGTTCGATCGGCTTCCATGCTCGCTGGGAAACTTGCTCGGAGCGATTAGTGGTTGTACTCGTCGTTGAGACAGAAACTCGACAATGTGCGAGAATTAAATAGAAAGTCGAAAAAGAAAAAGAAAAATGAGTTGAGAGAGAATAAGAACTTCAGAGTTGAGATCTATATCGATGTTTTATACAGAAATTCAGAAAATATAATATAATGTTATATGTGTGAAAAAATGCGACTATTTAATACGTAAATATCAGGATACAATTTAGATTTAGAGAAGAAGATTAAAATAATAATAAAAAAGAGTGGAACGAAATCAGAGATTTGCAATTAAGCGACAGATAAACGCAGTAATCTCTACACGCGTTTTATGAAATACGATTCTGTAAAAAGCAAGAAATGTTCAAGATAATTACTCGTGTAATAAAAGAGAATGATGATCGAGTAATCAACATTTAAATGGTAAAACAAGATTTTTATGGGTGCATATCTTGGAATTATAATCGTTTTATCTGCTTCTCACTTACGGATCTTCTCGGCCTGATTAACAATAAGATATGTCATACACTTTTATGCGGAAGATAAAGGAGAAGGCAGAGATCCCGTCATACGTTTGTCCGGCAGGAGGCAAATCACGTACAACGTCCTTCGCGGACTACCGAATTGAATTTCGGACAACACTTACGATGGCGGCCTCATGAATAATGCATCGGTCGCGGTCGGCGGCCGCGGGTGTCGCACCCGGAAAAGTGTTGACCCCTTCGACCAAGATGGATGAGACATCCGTTGATTATCAAAGACAAACGTTCTCTCTCTACCGTTTTTTTTTCTGTTTCTCATTGCCGTGCGCGTGCACGGCCAACGTCATCGACCGCCCCCCCCCGGCCGCAGACCCCCGAGGCCGCATACGTGACCCCTCAGAATAGCGCGCCGTGAACGTTCCACTGATAATTTACAAGGACGATAGAGAGCCTAAGTAACGACGCTGCTCGTGTAAACGCGACCTCCCGCGAGGACGCTTCGTGTGCAAAATTAAAAGCGAATGCATTTATAGTAGAACATACATATAAGCGAAGACAGAGTTTTTACCATTTGTAAACGTTTTCTGTAACGCTAAAAACTATTTCAATAAGATTTTATTCGGTGAAAATAAGTAGAAGCTGCTCTCATAGAGCTTTTACTCGCGAGTATTTTTCTTCTTCTATTTGACTATATATTGTAGATATCTAATTCCAATTATCTAAATTCATCATGACAACTTGTATTAATTTATTTGTTTCAAGTTGTATTAACTTATTATTTCTTTAGTTAAAACGGTCAAATAATTTTTTTCAATGTGAAAATTGTGAAATTGCCATGAAAAATTCATATGAAAAAAATAAAAACGAGACTTATGTACATATACGAATTATCAAAAGATTCGAAATATATGAAATGATTTGCTTTCACACACATAAAGGCTTGTCGATGCAATGTAATATCTAACCGCATGCGAAATAAGGTGATATACTATGACCGCTATTACGTTTCATTGCACGACATTACGTTAGACGAGATTACGTTGCTTCTCGTAATGTTACGCCGAGCCTTGTGACTTAATGGCTTATTTCATCATCGTTCCACCCCGGGTATATAATACGTCCCTCACTGTCTGTGTGTCTTTTTAAGAGTACTGCCAAGAACTCGCACGGTTTGCTACCATTTGTATAAGCATTGCAACAATTGCGACATAGAAAACGCGATACGATCAAATCTGTGACTTACGTCAATAAATGTCGATTTTAAATTTTTAATTCAAATTTGCTTAATTTTAATATTATTTTATTTATCATTTAGAACATTTTTTAAAATTTTCTAATTATATTATCGCCAATATAAAAACTTTATTCTTATTATTTTATTCATTACTTTTGTGTGTGTGTGTGTGTGTGTGTGTGTGTGTGTGTGTGTGTGTGTGTGTGTGTGTGTGTGTGTGCCATTTTATTTATTGAGAAAAATTTAATTTTTTTAAGATATTGCTTTGTCTAATTCTTTCTCATCAGTGTCATGTCAAACTTCAATGATGTAATCTTTGGAGAATTTGAAAGAAATTTTTTTTAATAAGAAATATCGACGAGAATCGTAATTCCTTCCAATTTTCTAAATTTAAAATTATATAAGTACTTTTATAACGGATGGAGCAAAAAATTAACTGAAATAAGAACTACATTAAATTGAGTAAAAAAATTATATTTTACATTTAAAAATAACAATCTTTTATATGTATATATATATATATATATATATATAAAGTCCTAAAATTTGATCCAAAATTTGATTCCTAGAAATCTCTGAATTTTTTCACATACGTATGTAATATAAGAACTTTATTTTAAAGAAAAATTCGACAAAAAAAGGCAGAAAAAAGCCCGTTCCTAAAACCTATCTCACGGTGAATTTCGTTGGTTCAGAGGCTGCACTGAGCACATTGAGCACTGAGTTCACAGTAAATCGCGAGAGTAAGAATTGATAAGCCTGTAACGGCGGATCGACGTCTTATTCAGCGGTTCACGGAGGAAGTCTGTATAACGGCCGTTGAAATTCGCTTCTAGTCCGCTTGCCGGTTCCCGATTTCCACGCACATGAGAGTGGTGCACGTGCACGGGCATCATTAATCTTGCCTGACCAATGATCAACGACCTCTCTCATTGACTACGGCGTATGAGCATGCGAAGTGTACGTGTGCGGTCCTGCGAACGACTATCGCGAAGCGCACGCGGCTCTTCTTACCGCCTTTTTCGTCTACGAAAGTCCATAAAACATTTCTAATAAATGTGATTTGTACACACGGTGAACACCATAACAAGTATCCTAATTGGAGAGTTGATTAAAATATATGGAGATAATATCACCTCTCTGTGAATACGTTCATTTTTTTTTTATATTCCATTGTGTAATTTAAAATGATGTCATTTTACAATGACAATCACTGACATATTGTCTACTTAGGCTTATGAAATACGTTATAATATTATAAAATATTATGACATTTATGTTTTATATTGATATATTAATATAAAAATTTCTTTTTCTTTTTTTAACAAATATTCAAATTAAGCCATAATTTAGATTATGTCCACATTGTTATGGGTAATAAGTCATACTTGGTAACAATGATTAACTTTTAAATGTGTCATGTGTCGGACGTGACATTACACATGGAGCTATTACGTGGCGAGAATTCTAATTGAGACAAATTTATCTCTCTCAATAAAACGCAATAAAGACCATTGTCCGTCGAGGCACCTAATTAGATCGGAAATGTAATAGCACGTGGAATAAACTCCTGATATCCGCCCACGCACACACGTTAACACGTTAACATAAGCATGTCTTGAAAAATAATGTACGGTCGTACATACTGGATGTTTCAGAGAATCCAGAGTATTGCAATTGTAAGGTATATTTTCTATCGAACGTGGATATTACATTTCATTACCGAACTTTCCAATTTACAACGATAAATATTTCCACGCGATTCAATCGCAAAATACATATCTATCGACATCGATCGAAGTTTTCTCTTGCATTAGAATATTAAAAATTCATTTTGGAGAGTTAAAAATAGGACAGAACGTTATTGGCCATCTTTCGAGAGTTTTTCAAAATTAAATGAACTTGGGCCACACTCTCAGCCTTCGCTTTCTCGAGGGAAATATCGTCCCGAAACCTCATAGAGAAAGCCCCTCGCTGTCATTACTGCAAGCTGTCGTGGACACCCGGTATAACTGCCCTGTAAAACGGTGTCACCGCGCGCCGTTGGGGTCGCAGGGATGCGAGAGTAGGCGGGGGATTATTAATGACCACGAGCCGCCTTATCTTTTCCACTTCCTGTTCGAGATACATAATACGTGGGCCGCCTCGCGCAGTCGTTGCATCGCGCCGCAACGTTGTGCGTACGGCGCTTCTCGGAGGCTCGCACTCGTCTCATTGTGTGTGCCATCGCGTAACCGCGACGCTGCGCGCGATGCACCCGCGTATTTATCACCGCTCGGAATCGCACCCGCGTCGCGGTAAGGAACGACTCGAGTGAACGATTAATCGTCGTTATCCTCGATCGCGCGGAAAATTTTATTGCCGCTGCCGTGGTACGTTATATCGTCGGACAGAATGTCTCGACGACGCGCTGCAGAATTACGCGATTTCAACTTCAGCGAGAATCTGAATTTTTTGTTATATCGAATTACTCATATTTATTTCATTTACTGATATCTAATTTGCTAATATATTTAATGTATTTATTACTAACATATTTAATGGCAGTTGAAAAGCTGTAATGAAACATAATATTCAATACAAATTTGGCAGAGAATACTTATAATTGTGTTATACGATTTCTCTAGAATATCTAGTATACTTAACATAAATCATTTTAAAATAATTATCATATATTTAAATTGCCATCGACACATATAAGGTGACATAAACGCTTTATATTTTACTGTATTTTTAATTCTTTTTCGATTTCTTTTTTAAAAAATTATATAAAAAAAATGAGAAAGCATTAGAAAAATACTGGTCTATATCGGACATTTTATCATCCTCTTGTAAACCTGAGAGGGACAGAGAGTCGGAGAAAGAATATAAAAGCAATCCCCTGAAGGAAATGCCACGGCTTCTCTCATTGGCGAAATTAAAGAACACATAGAAATGCAATTGGCGATCCTTTATGCAACTTCTCAAGGACACTACGGGTCCTCCTTCGCGTCGAGAGCGGTTTACGGATTTACAGGTCCGAACAAGAAAGAAGTCGGGACCCTTGCATGCGAATTCTCGAAGGGTAGATTCAGATTTCCGATATTATTTGCTTTGTACCACGCTCCGGGGAAAAAAGAGATAGAAAGGGGAGAGAAACTGTGCAAATCCTCAGTAACAGGAGACGAACACGGGGCTTTCTTTCTGCCCCCTCCCTCTCCCTCTCCTCCATTCTGCCCCCTGAAAATCGCTTCGCCTATAATAAAGCTAAACGATTGCTTCGCGAAATTGCTTTTCTTCAAACAGAGGCGTTTGATGTCGCGTCTCCTTTTTGACGGATCGTAATCGCGCGCGTGTTAGTGTGCTCTGAACTGTCGAGCCTCGCTGCCGGAAAGACAGAAAGATCTCTTTGGATCTTTAGCCGACGTTTCCTATTTCGTATTCATGGGCAAATGGGCGACGCGGAATATTTGCTTCGCGTCAAGCTCGAACGACTTGCAAAGTATACAATAAAGTTTCATTATCTGCCGGTATTAAATAGCGAAATATTAATGTGCAAGCAGCATATAAGAGATGATCTAGATATTAATTCGTAAAAGAAGATGTAAGATATAAAGAAATATTAATAAATTATATAAGAGAATATTTTTTTCTTCTGTTTTTTTTTCTCATACAATTCTTAAAAATTAAATAATATTGTTAATCAAATAATTGTGAAAGGAGTAATATTAAAATATAAAAAAATATACAAAATGTGTCACAAGATTATCTTTAGTATTAATGAGCACGTTATATTAAACATTTTCCAATTTTTTTGATTTTGCTGAAAAATAATAACAGCAATAATTATTTGAATTTACACACACACACACACACACACACACACACACACATATATATATAGAGCATGTTATACATCAAGTTTTTGTATTTATGTCTTACGTGGAGTATGATCTGACGTCAGTATTTCTTTGCAGCTCCTATGCATCCGGAGCATCCCATGGGACAGTCAGGAGATAAATTTTCCACGGGAATATCTGGTCCAGGTTTCATTGACGGGTGAGTACCAAATTCTTATCTAAAACACAATATATTTGTAAATGTTTATAAATCTATTCTAAAATATTTAAAATGAACTAATATATTTTTTTACACAAAGGATTCACGTTTATTACTGTATAAAATGTTTTCTCTTTTCCAAAAAATTTATTTCGCAGAAACTATGTTTCTAAAATGTAAGAAGGAAAATGGCTGCTATGCCAATAATTCGTTTTGATCTTAAAGATCAAAACGAAGTGATCGGCCAACTTCAATCTGATTATCTATTCCTTATTTATAGATAATTATCTACGCAAATAAATGTTCAACCATATATTTCATCTCATAAAAGCGATATTTTGACATGAAACTTTACGTATTTGTGATAAAGCTATGAAACTTGCTACAATATCAGATTTTGCAATTTAGTTCTTAAATAATTATAATATAAATATAGATGATCATTATATTTTATTTCTTATTTATTAGCACAAAACTTGCTTGAATTCAATCATATTTCATCTTATAAAATTTTGCCATGAGACTTTTTTCTACATATTTGTTATAAAGCTACAGAGCTACAGAGTCGGATTTTGCAATTTAGTTCTCTTTACAATAAATAAAAATATCTTACATCTTGTTGCATTAATAGTGTAAATTTAATGATACATTAAAATGAATTTATTTATTCTTGTTTTTTTTTTTAAATCACTCTGTAGCAGCCTGCAAACTGGTTATCTTAATTATAAATATCGTAATTACATAGCAATTCTCTCAGTATCTTGGCCGTAATATGGATGAATTCATTTAAAACAAATGTCTCCATAGTTGTTTCTCCTGTCGATCCTTAAAATTTACAAAGAGATTCGAAGAGATTTTGGCGGGATCTCGTATTCTTTACAGCTTGGCTGATTGCTAATTCTGTTAAATCTCTTGCTAATCTTATTCCACTTACTTAGTTTTAATCGTGTCTTAATTGTTCTAACATTCTCCATAGTCAAGGAAAAGTTTTTAAGGGAATCTCAGAGCGACGCGCATAACTAACTTTTCTCTTAGGCGCGAACGCGGGAACGCGTATACGAAAGAGTCGACGGGAATGAAAATCGTGACTCGTGGCGCGATCTGTCGGGCGCCCGACTTACCGACGTTCCTAGCAGGTTGTTTCAAGCGGCCTGTTCGCGGCGTCAACATCAAGCGTCAGTTTACAAATGGTTGACACCGGGTGTGGTGTCAAATGACGCGAGCTCCTGCATGTCGAGCCAAATGTTTTGATAGTTGATCTACGAATTATGAAGCTACTCTTGTACCTAGCATTGTTGCAGAATACTTGTATTTTTGTACGAGCCGTAAATAACGCCGGGAACATGACGGAGCCGAGGTAACGCGTCGCGCAGCTCCGGCTTGAGGTTACGTAGGCCGTGAGAACGCGCACTTTTTTTTAGATAACTCAGACTTTCGAGCACAAAGCCGATATCATTGATAAAAAGTCAGATAGCTCGACGACGATCGATCTTTCTGCATCGATCCGCTCCGAATTTCGACAGACGATTGCGAGAAATTCAACTTTTTTCTGAATTTGTTAAGGTTATGTTTTGAAATAACAGCGCAGTTATTCCGATCCAAATCTTCACATAAAAATATCATAGATCATCATTATTCTTTCAATTGTGAACGTAGGTTTGCTCCAGTTGTTTGTTTAAAAGAAATTTATATTGAAAAAAAGAATTCGAGTCATGAAAACTTTGTATGAAGAATATAATCTTTGTGAGTACTTTTTTCTATGAATAAATAAATAATATATGTAACTTGTATTTGTTTATTGTTATTAGCATGGGGAATGGAGATATGTTGGACCTCTCAGGAAGTGGAATGTCTACACCTCATATTTCTCACTTGGCATCCGCAAATCCATTCAGCATACTTTCGCCACAACCAACCAGTTCACAATCCAGTACCCTGGGTTTCAATACAATTAGCGGCCTTACTAATGGCAATATACAATTCCCTCCTAATGTGAATTTTGATGAAATATCGAGCATAAGTTCAGTTTCAGGCAGAAAGGACAATCATAAAGGAACTTGTGAGGTTTGTGCTTGAATATAAATGAATTATGATCTTGGATATAAAGAAAATAAATATAAAATAAATTAAAATCTTTAATGTATAGACCTACAACATGATTAAATTTTTGCAGGTATATGTAGGAAAAACATGTGCACAGTTTGTAGGAAACCAATCAGTTTATATTATATATCCCATGACACAGAAGATGCTCGAAGAAAAACTAATGAAGGCCTTTCAAGTTATTAATTTCTCAAAGTACGTGATTTTAAAAATTTAAAATATGTTGAAATAAAATTTATGTAAAATTTATATAAAACAACATTGATATTGCTTGTTAAACAAGGTAAAAAAATTAAAATGTTTTACATAATTTTGTTATACAGCGAGCTCTCGTCAAATTGCGAAGGGTATGCCAAGCCATCTCTTTGCTATTCCGCCTTTCCGATATGCCGCGACCCATCAAACAGTCAAAAACCGAAAAATGCAGAGGCGAGCACGCAACTTTTTAATCTTCTGAATTCCAAGCATGATGATTTCTTAGACGACAGAGATCGCGATGACGCGGATGATTTTGCGAAGCATAGTGTCCCCAAACGTAGTCCTACCTTGGGTCCGGTTTTTGACTTCATGCCCAATGAAGATGGAAAGTCGAGCAATAAGAAGATAATTAATCAGAGTTATGGTGACGCACGAGCGTCCAGTAGAAATGAAATTAATCGCAAATTACGAAGAATATGCCGGGAGGAGTGTGAAATGCTGGAGAATGAATTGTGCAGAAAGGAATATGCGATAGCAAAGAGACATCCTTTAATTGGACATCAATTACCTTTGGTTGAATGTTCTGACTTACCACTGGAAGGAACGACTGAAGCTCGTGACTGCTTGACACTCGGATTATCCGCGGCAAACAATGTTCAAGAAAGTATGTAGCTTTCTACATTAACTTTTATTAAAGATCTAATGTATAAGAAATTTGATATTTTTTTTAATACACATATATATATTTTGTAGCATGGCAGGATTCTATAAAAGGATTCTATTATTATACAAGTTTGGCACATTTGAAATGAGACGTTTACTAAATTGATTTTAGTTTTCTAACCCTTTGTACATCAAAATTTTATAACCTGGACAAACTCATCAAACATGAAGAAACACAAATCGACACGAATTTTTGGCTCTAAAAAAAATACACACAAACCTTATAAACACTTGCTCAGCTAAGAAATAAAATTTTATTTATGTATGCTTATTTAAATACCATTACATTTACGATTGAAAAACAGAAATGTTAATTATTTTTTTGTTTTGGATTTTTAATGTATTGTTAAACTATTATTAGTTATTATAAGATAAAAAGATAAATATTAATTGTTTAATAAAATATTCTTCATTTATTTTTTATTAGCAGACAAAACATTGCGGACACTTGATTTTTGAACGATTGAAATTTAAATAGTTTACAATGTATCATGTTTCTCTTACAGATGATTACTGTTATTGGGGTAGTGGAAAATCTTATCGAGGAACTGTGAAAACGAGTGTTAGTGGAAGACCATGTTTACGATGGTCACATCACTTTAATCTTCCGATTTCTGATAATCCCGAATTAGCTGGACGTCATTCTTATTGCCGAAATCCTGGCGGAAAGGAAATTCAACCATGGTGTTATGTCGATGTCAATAATAGAATGCAAAAAGAATTTTGCAATATACCTAAATGTGGTAAGTTATTGTAAGATATATGCAATAAATATATTTTGTTTATTATATATGAACTTAATGAAAAATATATAATATTTTTATTACTTTCAGTTGAAAATTTATGGATTTATGCGATTGTTGGTTTTGTACTAACAGGAGGATTTGTTATTATATTAATTTGTTATTGCTGCTGCTACAGAAGTAGAAAATCCAGAAGACAAATGAATCATTTACCATCCAATAAAGTAAATATATCAGTACATATATAATATATCAGTATATATATATATATGCATTCCTCTCCAATTATGAGTTACAATTAGATAATGTCATTGAAATTATATTTTTTAAATAGATGTTAACTAGTATTCAATGTGATAAGAACATATATGATGGGAGGAGAAGCACGACACAGCCTATGGAAATGAGCTCTCTTTTAGCAGGGCCTGGTAATACAACACCAGGCACTGGTACTTTAAGTAGTGGCAGTAGTAGAACTTCTAATAATAGAATACCGCAATTTACTACAAATAATATCGTGCTCTTGCAAGAACTTGGTGAAGGTGCTTTCGGTAAATATGAAAAAAATTAGTTTTTATTATGTTTAAATTCGATAAATGTTTTTTAAATTATTATTAATTATATGTCTCCAGGAAAAGTTTACAAAGGCGAGTTGCAAACCGGAAATAAATGTGAACCACCTATTTATGTAGCGGTAAAAACACTGAAGGAAAATGCAACTCCAAAGACTCAAAGTGATTTTAAAAGAGAAGTCGAACTCATGACGGATTTGCGGCATCCAAATATTATTTGTCTGCTTGGTGTAATATTGAAAGGAGAACCAATGTGTATGCTTTTCGAATATATGACACAGGGAGATTTGCATGAATTTTTAATCTGTCACTCTCCAAGATCGGATGTTCCATTAAATAACAGTGGTGGAAAAATTCTCGAGCAACCGGAATTTTTGCATATTGCTTTACAAATTGCTTCTGGTAGGATTTATTTTCTAGATTAGATTTTATATATCAAATTAATATAATTTTGTTATGTACAATAATTGTTTTTCTTAGGCATGGAATATTTGGCTAGTCATCATTATGTCCATCGCGATTTGGCAGCGAGAAATTGTTTAGTAGGCGATAATTTAACAGTCAAAATCTCAGACTTTGGTTTATCACGAGATATATATAGCAGTGATTATTATAGAGTACAATCCAAGAGTTTACTTCCTGTTCGATGGATGCCACCTGAGTCGATTCTTTATGGTAAATTCACTACCGAGTCGGATGTGTGGAGTTTCGGAGTTGTACTCTGGGAAATCTATAGTTATGGTTTGCAGGTAAAATCAAAGTAAACATCAAATTAAAAGAAATAATTTCTGAATTTTTTCTAATGTATGCATCTATTTTTATTCAGCCGTATTACGGGTACAACAATCAAGAAGTTATAGATATGATTCGCTCGCGACAATTATTACCATGTCCCGAAGATTGCCCGACAATGATTTATAGTCTGATGATTGAATGTTGGCACGAGGTAGCGAATCGTAGGCCACAGTTTCCGGAAATTCATCACCGGTTGCATAATTGGTACATAAATCAAACCTATTTGAGCGACTTCTGCAACGAGTCTATTACCAGTTACTCCGGTAGTAGTCATAAGAGCACGAACAAGACCAACTCGACGCAGCTATCGGCGCCAATATACAAGAGTGATCAGAAAACGTGCACGGAGCCAGCGACCGTCTGCAATCTTAACGATCACAATAACGCGATAAAATTGATACCACCAACAAATACTTTTACAAATTCTAACTGCATCGAGCAGAGACCAAACTGCGGTTTTAATGCGGAACACGGAACACCGATAAAAACGTCTAATTATCAAAATCCCACTACGAATGTCAATCTGAATGATATATATGATGACAAACAATGTTGCTCGCCTAAATTGAGTGGTGCGAAGAAAGTTTTACCTGCGGTGATACCTCAAACAGGTATTCCCAAACCGAACATGCCCAGCAATGGTCCGAGACCAATGCAAAATGGCGCACAACTGGTTGTCAGGTTACCGGATCCCAGTAAAGTTATAACTGAAACGAGAGTATCAAAGTGAAAATTTCACTCATGGTCATAAATAATTCACCTTTGATCAAATAAAACAGTTACTAATTTCCAATAGGAACATTAGCTTCTTCTCGCTTGTGTTCTCAATATCAAAGATTTGAAATTTAACAACCTTATTTGCTATTGAAGCATCTGAGATGTATCGAAATGAAGAAAAAGAAACGATCACGAATGCATATATTTGCCGTAATTTAATCTAATGAAAATATATGTTTATTTTTACTATCTGATACTTTTTTTCGATAGTATTAAACGAATAGAGCAGACAGCTGCTAAAACAACTGCCATATATACATTTATTTATTTTTACAAATATATATGTATTTTATATTACCTTTTATTTTGGTATATATGACATATTTCCTTACGAATCTATTGGATAATTCTTTTGGATGATATCGAACAAACAAATGATAAATACAAAGAGCAGCTACAATACTTAATCACTGCCATATACATGCATTTATTTATTGTTATAAATATACACGTATTTTATAATATATATAATATTGCCGTTTATTTTGGATGGTATATACATATATATCTAATGTCTCACATAATTTAATACAATCTAATTTAATACATATATACATAGAATATAGAACCAGATATCGTGTTCTAATGATTCCATTTGTGACTATAATAATACAACACAATAGAAAATCTTTAAGATTTGCCCTTTTATTTTTGAAAAGATAGACATTCATTAAAACATTATACTAGCGAATATATGTATAATTTTTACATTCATTTGTAAGATCTATAAGAGAAGTGAGAGATGATTCTATTTCACAAAAAACAAAAATAAATTCTCTTATGAAATATGATATCAACGTATGTTGATATCTTTATTAAAACAAGTGTTTAACCATGTGCATGCTCTATCCAAAGAGTATAATATTGTATGGAATATATATTGTTATGCTCTATATAAGGCATACCCCTTATGAATCACGTTTTTAAATAATCTTTACAGAACTGTTCAAAAAGATTCGTATATGCGGGCAATCGGATATATATTGTAATAAGCAAAAGTGTGGAAAAAGAAAGAACAACAAAGAAAAGTATGTACGTACGCATGTATTTTCTGAATGTGATGTGTATGTATGTGTGTATGTGTGCTGAGATGTTTTCTAAAAAGCAATTTTTGTAATTGTCATATCGTATGCCAAAACCTGGATAGTAAATATTGACTGTTAATGAAAAGATACTCAATTTGTACATTTTTATAATAATTACATATGTATCTTTTATCTGTAAATCTTTGAGGTCACTCTTTCAATCGAAAACGTAATTTATTATTGAAATTGTTGTACAATACGAATACATATTGATTGAAATATGTTACATATATAAATGCAGTAATTCAATGAAAGATACAAGAATTAATTAATATAATGTTTGTGACTTCCGTATGTCATCACGTATTGTTAGTGTTCACATATATTAATATCAACATAAATGTATTCACTACTAATAAAAGATAATTTAGTAATAAATATATATAAAAAAAAGATAATTTATTATTAAATTATCTTTTAGCTAAATTTTTCAACCGTTTCCTATATTTTTAGCCGTGTATTCTTTTTAACATTCTTAGACCTCAAAGACACAAACGACTGAGACTTGATATTCACAAACACTTAGTGATGTTAAATGGAAAATTTTATCGGCATTCTTGTATAAATTACATGTTATTCGTATAGGACGCATGATATAATTCTAACAGGCGCTAAAACATTGTCACTTAATTCGATACTGGATTGAGCAACATGATGAACTTTATGAAATTAATGCCCACTTTAAAGTAGTGAGTATTAGTGCAGAGCGATTAGCGAATGGAATGTAGATTTGAAGCATTCACAAAAAGGGAGATTGTGTATTATACTTTTTATAATTTTATATTAATGAAAAGAAAACATGAAGTGTGTTTCGTTCGTTGGAGAAAGATGAAAGAAAGACTAGACTTAACGATATTATCTGGTTTTTAACTCTCGTGTCTGTCAACTGGACGGACAATAATTGAAGAGTGCGCGAAAGTGCTATTGAGTTAAATAAGACTTTTAGAATTGACGAACCTCCGAACCGAAATTTATATCGATTGTAATCCCGACCGTCTCGAAGGTTTGCCAGAAACTTAGATTTAAGTTAATTTATGTAAACTTCAGCAAAGAATTATACACATTTAAGACCTTTATATATTCAGTCAAATATAATATACAATTCATGTTTTTCGTATTTAACGACTTTTATTTCCCTCTGTTATGAAGAAATATTGAATAATTATAATAAATTGTGTGATTTGCAAAAAATCATTATTGCATATTATACCTTTAACAATTTGTACGTATTTGTGTATATGATAAATAATTGTAAAATGAATAATAGGTTTTTTTACTTCTATGTTTCTATCAATAATTAATCTTTGTACATACACATACACATTTCTTTACATGATATTCATCAGATTATATTATTTACAATTTGTAAATGATATTTTATAACAATCAACATTTATCTGTATATTACGAATTTATACTTTAAAGATAATTGATTTTAATTCTTCAAAAGATTTTATTTTATATTGTGACAATTTATTCTATTTGACGTTTTGAGCATTAAATAATATTTATTATAATATTTTAACTAAATTATTTTTTTATATACAATCTGTAAGTGACATTTATGATGTCTATTCAATGATAGATAATTATTGATTCACATGTTTTATCAATATTATGAAGTCACGACACGTATTGATGACCTCAATTCGGTTTCCGCATTAGCTTCGCTGTATGATAACAAATTGATATATCATTAAGGCACTAAGCAATTTGACTAGGAAAAAGATACATGTTTATCGTGCAAATCACGTTAGCGATTTAAAATTGATTAGAAGTATATCTTTAGCGCGATTTACGTAAAAAACTGTTATAAAGCGGACGCATTAAATGCATTGCATATTTATACTCTAATTCTACAATTTATAAAACATGAATTTACTTTTATCGATAGTGGAAAGTTCTAATCAAAGAAAGAATAATTAATGAATCGATATCACTGTAATATTAATATTATATATTTATATATTTTTTTCTTTCTCTCTACGAAGAAAATATAATGTTTTAAAGATTAAATTTGCATACAAAAGAACTGAAAAGATACTATCAATAATACATTAATATCATTTGTCAATTTCATTTATCTCTCATTCTATTATCTTTCCTCATTCTATTATCTTTCCTCATTACAATACAATCAAGGATAATTATAATTTTTCTAATTATACTATTAACAAAATAAGATATAACATTATTGCAAATCAACAAAAAACGTGCAGCGTCTCTTTATGAAATAATATTATTCCCGACTACGTTGTCTTACGTTGCCATTGTCCTAAACAATGAATGGCGTGATATGGAATAAGATAAAGAAGACTTTCGTACCAATTTCCAGTGTGCCGATATATGCCATCATGCAGCAAGAACGTCTTAGACAAAGTCGAATATTGGAAACCCACAATTTTCAATTGGAAAACTTGACTTTAACGTCCTTTCAGGTATGCTTTCATAAAATGCAAATAAGTTCCTGGATGTCTTACGGTATCTCAATTTTTCTTATTAAAATTAACTTGTTAATTTTCATTTCATTTAATTTTCATAATTAATAATAACTAAATAATTTTTATATGGAAATATTTATATTATCTTAGATTTTTAAAGTTATATTCATTAAATATCTCACACTTTTTATATGTAACTTTAATTTACAAAAGTTTATAAAAAAACATAATTAGATAATTAAAGTAATCACATAAATAAAATAATAAAAGAGAAATTATATTCTTAAAAACATATAAATTTATTAAGTAAGTAATATGATAAAAGATCCTCTCTTTACGTTAGAATAAAATAATCAAATTATACTGTTCTATCATTTAATAATGTTATATAATTTATTAAATAGTTACAATATAAAAAAATATAAATTGACAGCAAAGGTGAATAATAAATTTTTTTAAATTATATTTTAGGAATCGCAATTTTTCGAATTTTATGACAATGATACGAAAGTTACAGGATTATGCGGTGAATTATGGAATCTTATTTCTGAAAAATTAAATTTTACGTAAGATTGAATAATAATATAATAATAATTGAATATAATTATATTATTATGAGATTAATTACTGAAGAAGTCAAACAATATAGTCAAATGCTTTATATTCTTAGATTACAGCCAATAAGATCAAACGAAACCAGTTTAGGTAAACCAGATAAAAATAATAATTATCCGCATGGATTATTAAACCTAATGTTTCGTAATGGAAGTATGGCGATACCAAAAATCGAAACATATATTAATCGACTCAAAGTTGTTGATTTTACAATTCCTTTATGGATAAACAAGTATATTTAAGTGCTCTTCTTTATGATTATATGCATATCCTTTAAAGCATTGAATAGAGACGAAATCATATATCTTTTTGTTAAAGGATTTCGTTAAAAAATTTACGTTATTATGTTATTATAGATTTCCATCATGCTATGGTGAAATATAATAATCTTAGAACAATTTTTTAGCCAACGATTTTATATTCATCATGAAGTAGTACATGATAGCGCATGGATGACAAAAATATTTTCCTGGAAGATATGGTGCTGTATATTGGTTACATATCTACTGCTAAGCGTATTTAGTTTTTGGTCACAGTTTGTTCTCACACGAATTGGAAATAATTATAGACATGCATTCATCGGCGATCACATGTTTTATAACTTTGGAATGTTATGCAATCAAAGTATGAATAATTAATGTGACCATTTCATCTTTCTGTTCTTCAAACGTATTCAAATTGCTACAAAATTCAAAAGCATTTTATATATATTACAACACATTCATAAAGAATTCATGATTATATATTTTATATATTTTATATATTTTTCTGTGAAGACAATTTTTTTATAGAACTTGTATGATTTGAAAATCAGATTCTGAATATTGTAAAAATGTTATAGTTGTGCAAAAATTAATACTTTTTTAAAACAATATAAAAATAATGTGCTTGCTATAATCGACATTTTGCCGAAATAAAATGATTTTTAATTATATAATAATGAAAGATTATTTTAAATAAAATAATTATAATAGGCAATATCCCCGATGTTCTTGTTGGAAGATCAAAAATATTGGAATTATCGTTTGGTCTTTTTTGTTCTTTATTGTACATGGCATTTGGTGCTGTATTATTTATTTTTATAACAAAAAAAATTAACGTTATACCACCATTTAAAAATCTGGATTCTCTGATAAGGGATACTACATATAATGTTGTCGTTCTAAACGGTTCTATCGGATATATCGGATTTCAGGTATCAATAAAATTTATCCTACAGATTAGAAGTTATAATTAATGATTTATTAATTCTCATTCTCAAATTATTTTAAGTAAATTTGCTATTCGGAATATAAGGCTTAATATATTTATGATGTTGTACTTTCTATATGAATATATAAATATAGACAGTTTCGAAAATTTACAGAGCATGGATGAAGAAGCTATACGAGCAAACAAAGCAAAACGCGTTAACATTGTGTCAACAGTCGAGCAAATGTATAAAATGGCGTGTGGCAAAATACAAAGAGATACAAAAAAATATACTATATTCCAAGGTGAGGACGAGCACAAAACGCGAGACAAAATATGTCATACGATCCCAATGGGGGATAAATATATGACGGTGTGGATAACTTCGGGCATCGTAAAGAATTTCAAGTATAAGAGGACTATCGATCTTGGGTAAATTTTGCGGCAGTTATAATAATTATAATTTTATATTACACTAACATGTTATGAGAATGAATTATTTTTATAAACAGGATACTCAGATTGAAGGAAATTGGATTGTGGGATGTGTTAAAAGATCGTTGGTTAAATGAAAAATTCTTACCGAAAGACGATGAACTGAAAGGAATTGGAATGGATCAAGTTTTCTTAATAATTTTAATGATGTGCTGCGGAATAATAATAGCTCTTCTTATTTTTGTAATCGAGAAAATTGTATACGCTTATAAATTTAAATTATCGTAAATATATTTGATATATTTATATATTAGTAATTACATATTAGCGTTAATTATTTAACTTGCATAGACATAAGATTATCATATTATCGTAAAAGTTATTATTATTGAATCAAAATTAACGCTGTAATTGTAAAGAATTACTGTATTAGTCAAATATAATTATTTATGAATAATGTTAAGATTTCAATTTCCTTGAATATTTTGAGATATCTTAATTATGTCAAACATTCTACCGTTATATAAATAAAATTTAATTATAATATAAATAAAATTTTATTTCAATTTAATTATCTATGTATTTTGTATATATATTTCAAAGTTATAATAATTAATTTTAATTTTGTCTTAAAAGATTTCAATTTATATTGTCCAAAATAGTTGATAATAATTTGTTTTATCTGACGTTTTAATCGTTGAATAATAATATGTTTTAGCTAAATTATCTTTTCATGTACAATCTCTAAGTAACACTAATGATGTTTATAATAGGTAACTATTGATTCACATGTTTTATCCATATTATGAAGTCACGACACGTTGATGACCTCGATCGTTTCGGTCTCCGCATTAACTTCGTCGTATGATAAAAAATTGATGTACTATTAAGGTACTGAGCAATCTAACTAGAAAAAGATACATAATTAACATGCAAATCACGATAGCGATTAAAAGCGATTAGCCATGAACATGAAAATGACATAAGCAAATTGTACTATGGAATGTATCTTTAACTCGATCTACATTAAATCTACATTAAAATTATTATAAAGCAAATGCATTGAATACATTTCTTTTGTAATCCTGCAATTTGTAAAATATGCATTTATTTCTATCGATTTTGCAAAGCTCTGATCAAAAATCTAATCAGTAGACAAGCATTATTGTAATATTGTAATATTGTAATGTGCATTTAATTTTTCTTCCGTTCTGAAGAAAATTAACGTTTTAAAGATTAAATTGGCATCTATATTGCAGAAACAAATGTTACGATATATTATTACTTAATAATTTCATTTATCTCTTATTCTTTCTCAGTATCTCATTATCCTTTATTATGGAGAATGCGATTAAGAATAATTTTCGGAATTATATTAATATGCAACAAAATAGGATATATCATCATTGTTGTAAATCCGCAAAAGGCGTACAGAGCATTTTTGTAAAATAAACATTATTCCCGGCTTTATACGGACATTATACGTTATTGTCCAAAACAATGAACGGTGTGATATGGAATAAGATGAAGAAGACTTTCATGCCGATTTCTAGCGTGCCGGTGTATGCCATGCTTCAACAAGAACGTCTTAGACAAAGTCGAATATTGGAAACCCATAATTTTCAAAAGCAAAACTTAACTCTAACGTCTTTCCAGGTAGGTTTTTATAAAATGTAAGTGTTCCTGAATATTCTGTGTATATATCTTAATTTTTTTATTAAAATTAGTTTGTTAATATCCGATAATAAATTATCAATTGGACAATTTTTATCTGGAAATATTCTTATTGCTTTAGACCTTCAAAGCTACATAAAATATTTTGCATTTTATATATATATATATATATATATATATATATATATACATATATAGTTTTAATTTACAGAAAGTTCTAAGAAAACATAATGAAGTAATTCAAATAATCACACAATGATGAAATTATATTCTTAATTTAAAAACATAAATTTATTAATTATAAATAATATGCAAAAATTTTTTTATATTAGGATATACACCAAATTAATTATTGCTCTTATCATTTATAATGAAATTATATAATTATAAATAGTTACAATATAAAAAATATGCACTGACAGCAAAGATGAATAATAATTTTTTTAATTGTATATTTTAGGAATCACATTTTTTCGAATTTTATGACAATGATATGAAAGTTACAGGATTATGCGGTGAATTATGGAATCTTCTCTCTGAAAAATTAAACTTTACGTAAGTTTGAACACATAATTAGATCACTGTATGTTATTATGAGATTAATTACTAAAGAATTCAAATAGTATAATCAAATGCTTTATATTTTTAGATTACAGCCAATAAGATCAAATGAAACCGGTGTAGGTGCACAAGATAAAAATCTTACTTATTCATACGGATTATTAAGTGTAATTCTGCGTAACAGAACTATGGCAATACCAAAACTCGAAACGTATAGTGTTCGGCTTCTGGCTGCTGATTTTACAATGCCTTTATGGATGAATAGGTATTTAGGATTTTTTTTTATGATTATATGTAAATCTTTTAAAGGATTAAATACAGACAATTTCAGAAATAATATAACTTTTTGTAAAAAGATTTACAGTATAACATTTGTTATTATAGGTTTCGCCATATTGTTATGATGAAATATGTTAATCTTAAAACAATTTTACAGCCAACGATTATATATTCAACATGAGATAGTACATGATAGCGCATGGATGGCAAAAGTATTTTCCTGGAAAATATGGTGCTGTATATTAGTTACATATTTACTGCTGAGCGTATGCAGTTTTTGGTCACAGATTGTTCTCACACGGCTTGGAAATAATTACAGGCGCACATCCATTGGCGATCATATTTTTTATAATTTTGGAATGATATGTAATCAAAGTATGCATAATTAGTATGAATGTCTTATCTTTCTATTTAATTATAAATTGCTACAAAATTTAAAAGTACTACACATATTACAAAAGGCCACATTCATAAAGAATTCGTGATAACCTTTTACAGATATCTTCTGTTTGTAACCTTTTATAGAATTTGTATGATTCGAAAATCAGATTTTAAATATGGCAAACGTATTATAATTGGAGGTGCTAAATTTGGAACAAAAGTTAATATCTTTTTAAAACAATACAAAAATAATGTGCTTGCTATAATCAAAAGTTTTATCGAAATACAAATACGATCTTTAGTTATGTAATAATGAAAGATTATTTTAAATAAAATAATTATAATAGACAATATCCCCGATATTCTTGTTGGAAGATCGAAAATATTAGAAGTTTCGCTGGGCCTTTTTTGTTCTCTATTGTACATGGCATTTGGCGCCGTATTATTTATTTTTATAACAAAAAGAGTTAATGTTATACCACCATTTCATAATCTGGAGTCTTTGAGGACTGATACTACATATAACGTTGTTGTTTTGAAAAGTTCTATGGGAGATGTCGTGTTTCAGGTATTAATAAGAACATTTAATAAAATTTGTCTTGTATATTATGCTTATGTATATATATATATATATATATATATATATATATATATATATAATCATATATATGAAATTAATATATAAAATTAATTCATTTAAAATAATTCATTTATTAATTCTCAAATTACGCTAAGTAGCTATAAGAATTGTTATTCAGAATATAAAACTGTTTAATATATTTATATTTTCTATACAAATATATAATAGATTGCTTTGAAAATCTATAGAAAAGTGTGGATCAAGAGTTTGTGCAAATAAAAATGGCAAAACGCGTTAACATTGCATTAACAGCCGAACAAATGTACAAAATGGCATGTGGAAAAAGTACAAAGAAGTATATTATGTTACAAGGTGAGGACGAGCACAAAACGAGAGATAAAATATGTCATACGATTCCAATTGGGCCATCGTACGCGAAAATATGGATAGCTTCGGGCATCGTAAAGAATTTCAAGTATAAGAGGACTTTCGATCTCGGGTAAATTTTGCAACAGTTATAATATAATTTTATATTACACTAACATAAAATTATGAATCAATTATTTTTATAAGCAGGATACTCAAATTGAAGGAAATTGGATTGTGGGATATGTTAAAAGATCGTTGGTTATATGAAAAATTCTTATCGCAGAATATCGATAATAGACCGAAAGGAATTGGATTGGATCAAATTTTCTTAATAATTTTAATGATGTGCTGCGGAATAATAACAGCTCTTATTATTTTTGTAATCGAGAAAATTGTGTACGCTTACAAATTTAAACTATCGTAAATATATTTGATATATTTCTGTATTAGTAATTACGTATTTCTGTATTAGTAATTTCTATATTAGCATTAATCATTAATTATTTAACTTGCATGAGATTAGATAAGATTATCATTATTGCAAAAGTTGTTATTATGGAATCAAAAGTAATTGAAATAAATTATTATATTAATCAAACTCAATTATTTATGAATGTCGTAAAGATTTCAATTTTCTTATGTATTTCCATATATCGTAATTATGTCTGACATTCTACGTATTATAATTTAATAATATATATAAATAAAATAAAATATATAAATATGATAAAATATTATAAAATATAGAAATAAAATTTAATTATAATGTAAATAAAATTTTATTTTAACATTTAATTATCTACATATTTTGTATATATATTTCAAAGTTATAATAATCGATTTTAATTTTATCTTGAGAGGTTTTATTTTATATCGTCAATAATAGTTGTCAATTTGCTTCATCTGACTTTTTAATTGTTGAATGATAATATATTTTAGCTAAATTCTTTTTATGTAAATCTTTTTATGTACAATATGTAAGTAATATTAATGGCGTTTATAATAGGTAATTATTAATTCACACATTTTATCCATATTATGAAATCATAATACGTTGATAATCTCGATCATTTTGGTTTTTGCATTATCTTCGTTATGTGACAACAAATGATGTACTAATACCGAGAAATCTAACTAAAAAAAGATACATAGTTACCGTACAAATCATAATACCGATTAAAATCGATTAGCCATGAACAAAATGACATAAGCAATATATACTACGGAATATATCTCTTGCTCGATCTACATTAAAATTATTATAAAGTGAATACAGTGAATGCATTTCTTTTGCAATTTGTAAAATATGCATTTATTTCCATTGATAATGGAAAGCTCTAATCAAAGTAGAAATAATCAATAAACGAGCATTATTATAATATTACTGTACATTTATTTTCTTCTTTCATTCTGAAGAAAATTAGTGTTTTAAAGATTAAATTTGTATCTATATTGCAGAAAAAGATGCTACGATACATCATTACTAATAATTTCATTTATCTCTTATTGTTTCTCACTATCTCATTGTCCTTTATTATTGACAATGCGATCAAGGATAATTTTCGGAATTACATTAACTTGCAATAAAATAAGATATATCATCACATTGTTGCAAGTCCACAAAAAGCGTACAGAACATTTTTGTGAAACAAACATTATTCCCGACTACGTTATTATCATTTAAAACAATGAACGGTGTGATATGGAATAAGATAAAGGAAACTTTCGTGCCGATTTCTAGTGTGCCGATGTATGCTATGCTTCAAGAAGAACGTCTTAGACAAAGTCGAATATTGGAAACTCATAATTTTCAACTGCAAAACTTGACTCTAACATCCTTTCAGGTACGTTTTCGTAAAACGCAAATGAGTTCCTGGATCTCTTGGCCTCTCAATTTTTCTTATTAAAATTAACATGTTAATTTAATTAAAATTAATTAAAATTAACTTGTTAATTTTAATAATTTGATAATTAATTGATTAATAATAACTAAATGATTTTTATATGGAAATATTTATATTACCATGGATATTTAAAGTTATATTCATTAAATATCTTATACTTTTTATATCTAATTTTAATTTACGAAAGTTTATAAAAAATATAATTAGATAATTAAAATAATCACATAAATAAAATGATGAAAAAAGATTATATTTTTAAAAATGTATAAATTTATTAACAGTAAATAATATGATAAAAGATTACTTCTTTACATTAAAATAAAATAAAATAATCAAATTATACTGTTCTTATCATTTAATAATGTTATATGAGTTATTAAATAGTTACAATATAAAAAATATAAATTGACAGCAAAGGTGAAGAATAGTTTTCTTAATTACATTTTAGGAATTATTCGAGATACGCTTTTATAAAATGCAAATGGGTTCCTGAATATCTTATGATATTTCAATTCTCTTATTAAAATGAATTTATTAATACCGGTTAGTTAATTAACAAATTAACAATCAGACAATTTTTATCCGAAATTATTTTAATTATTTTAGATATTCAAGCTACATACAATATTTTGCATTTTGTATATATAATTTTAATTTACAAAAAGTTCTAAGAAAGCATAACGAAGTAATTCAAATAACCACATAATGATGAAATATTATATTTTTAATTTAAAAACATATAAATTTAATAATCATAAATAATATCATAAAAAATCTTTTCTTTGGATATTGGGATATATATCAAATTATTTATTGTTCTTATTATTTGTAATAAAGTTAATTAAATAGTTACAATATAAATTGACAGCAAAGGTGAATAATAATTTTTTTAATTGTATTTTAGGAACCATATTTTTTCGAATTTTATGACAACGATACGAAAGTTACAGGATTATGCGGTGAATTATGGAATCTTCTCTCTGAAAGATTGAATTTTACGTAAGATTAAATACATAATTAGATAACTGTATATTTTTATAAGATTAATTACTAAATTACTAAAACAATTCAAATGATATAATCTAATGCTTTATATTCTTAGATTACAGCCAATAAGATCAAACAAAACCGGTTTAGGTGGACGAGATAAACTTACTCTTAATTATCCACACGGATTATTAAACGTAATTCTGCGTAATAGAACTATGGCAATACCAAAACTCGAAACATATACTTCTCGGCTCGTGGCTGCTGATTTTACAATGCCTTTCTGGATGAATAGGTATATTAAAGAAAGAATTTTTTTATGATTACACGTATATCTTTTAAATTAGGGTCGAATATAACTTTATATAAAAAAATTTACTGTACAAAATTTGTTATTATAAATTTCACCATATTGCTATGGTAAAATATGTTTAGCTAAGAATAATTTTACAGCCAACGATTATATATTCATCGTGAGGCAGTATATGATAGTACATGGATGGCAAAAGTATTTTCCTGGAAGATATGGTGCTGTATATAGGTTACATATTTACTGTTGAGTGTATGCAGTTTTGGATCACAGATTATTCTCGCACGGTTTGGAAATAATTACAGATATGCATCCATTGGGGATCACATGTTTTATATCTTTGGAATGATATGTAATCAAAGTATGAATAATTTAATGTGAACATCTCATCTTTCTATTCTTCAAACGTATTCAAATTGTTACAAAATTCAAAACATATCACAACAAGCCACGTTCATAAAGAATTCGTGATAACCTTTTATAAATATTTTCAGTGAAGATTTGTAACCTTTTATAGAATTTGTATGATTTGAAAATTAGATTCTAAATATTGTAAACGTGTTATAATTGAAGGTGTTAAATTTTTAGCAAAAATTAATATCTTTTTAAAACAATACACAGATAATGTGCTTGCTATAATCGAAAATTTTATCAAAATAAAGTGATTTTTAGTTATGTAATAATGAAAGATTATTAATTTAAATAAAATAATTATAATAGGCCATATTCTTGTTGGAAGACCCAAGATATTAGAATTATCGCTGGGTTTTTTTTGTTCTGTATTGTACATAGCATTTGGCGCTGTATTATTTATTTTTATAACAAAAAGAGTTAATGTTATTCCACCATTTCATAATCTGGATTCTCTGAGGACCGATACTACATATAATATTGTTATTTTGAAAAATTTTCTTGGAAATATCGCATTTGAGGTATTAATAAAAACATTTAATAAAATTTGTCTTGTATATTATATTGTATGTCTTGCATATATATATATATATATATATATATATATATATATATATAAAATTATAATTTAGTATTAATTCTCATATTATTCTAAGTAGCTAAAGGAATTGCTATTTAAAATATAAAACTGCTTAATGTATTTATATTTCCTCTATAAATACATAATAAATTGCTTTGAAAATTTATAGAAAAGTTCGGAACAAGAGTTTGTGCGAATAAGAATGGCAAAACGCGTTAACATTGCATTAACAGCCGAACAAATGTATAAAATGGCGTGTGGTATAAAGAAAGGTACAAAGAAGTATATTATATTCCAAGGTGAAGACGAGTACAAAACGAGAGATAAAGTTTTATGTCATACGATCCCAATTGGGATATCGTACATGAAGATGTGGATAGCTTCAGGCAAAGAATTTCAAATATAAAAGAGCTATCGATCTCGGGTAAGTTCTGCGGCAGTTATAATAATTATAATTTTATATCACGATAACATGTTATGAGAATGAGTTATTTTTATGAACAGAATACTCAAATTAAAGGAAATTGGATTTTGGGATGTATTGAGAGATCGTTGGTTGTACGAAAGATTATCACTGCACAGCGAAATACCGGAAGCAATTGGGATGAATCAAGTTTTCTTAATAATTTTAATGATGTGTTGTGGAGTAATAATAGCTCTTATTATTTTTGTTATTGAGAAACTCGTGTATGCTTATAAATTTAAACCATCGTGAATATATTTTACAAGATATGTATTAACAATTAATTATTTAATTTGCATACAGAAACTATCATATTACCACAAAGTTGTTAAATCTTAAGTTGTTTGAATCATAATCAATGCTGTAATGAATCAAATCTGTTATTTATATCTGTAATTCATATTTGTATTAATTATTATAAAAATTATTATAAACATAATTATTTACGAAGATCGTTAAGATTACATTTTCTTGTATATTTTCATATAATTGATTTTAATTATATCTAATATTCTATGAATTACTTCTATAATTTAATTATAAATGCATAATTTAATTTTAAGTAAATAATATTGTATTAGAAAAAGAATATTATAAATTGTAAAAAAATTATACAATAAACAAAATCCATTGAAAAATCGAGATGATTATCAAATCTTTAAACTTCATAGAATGAAAATGTTATGTTCTTGAACTCAATCAAAAACAACTTTAAAACACTGAAAGTATACCAATTATCTTAATGTAATTTACAATATATAAATAGTTTATTAAAAGTTATTATTTTTTTGTAAAAAAATAAAACATATTAATGATTTGGATGCCACTGAACTAACAATCACTACATTATTAGAAAATCAGATAAATACGATTATATCGCTTGACATTCATCTACTAACTAATTTACTCGATCGATTCTGGACAATACCGTAACTCCTGTCCATTACGGATGATATCGATTCAGACAGAGAAAAATAAATTATTCGCACATTGTGATATGCACATCTCGTTGAAAACTGCAATCTAATATATTTTCATTTACCCTACGTTGAATAAATGTAACGATCGTGGAATAAATGTAACGATAGAAATTCGCCAGGATGACTGCACGATTTTTTTTAACGGTCGCAATTTTTCTGTTCGCGATCTCGAACTGCTACGCCGTGCACGGGATAATTTGGCGCAAGCAAAAACAGGAATTCGTGCAGTTGTTTAGTATTCCGCAATTTGCTGCTCTTCAAAAGGAAAATATAGCCAAACGCCGTGCAATGGAGATGCAGGATATGAGCGGAGTAGTAGTGAAAGCTGTATATTACGAGGTACAAATGTTATTTTTAAGAAACAGATATATTATTAACATATATTATTTTCTTTCTGACAGATATATTATTAACATATATTATTTTCTTTCGAATTGGAAATTTCTCAAAGAGCTTCAGAGTATAATGCCGAATTTTTATAATTTTATGTTATGTGTTATAGCATTAATTTATTAAACTTTATACTGTTATAATAATTAAATAGCAATCGTAACAATTTTATATGCTTGTAGGTAAAAAATATAGTAATGTTTTACGATAATGATACGAAAGTCATGGGTGCTTGCGGCGAGCTGTGGCCTGTTCTCGCAGAGTATCTCAATTTTACGTATGTTACAACGAATATCTTTTTCTATATGCATTTTTTATATGCATTAAGCGACATTTTTTACGTAATAATGTATTCAATTAATGTATTCAATCACTTTAGTTTAATCCCCGTAAAAATCAAGGAGCAAATTTTCGGTACAATGTTGAAAAATGGTACTTACACCGGTTTAGTTGGTATGCTCGCACAAGGTAAAGCGGATGTGATCATGAGAAGTGGATATTTTAAGGATCGCACGAGTCTTGTGGATTACACAACACCTCTTTGGAAAAGCGCGTGAGCTTATCTATCATGTGATAATTAATTATTCATTGAAAAACTACTCATCCGTAACAAATTTATTAATTGAGAGTAATTTTTTTCTTGTTTTTAACAAATCAAAATGGTAATAGATATTTTTTCATTTTTTATACTCGATCATTAACAAACTGATGTTTTAGGTTTCATATTTACGTTCGACCGGAATGGCTATTCGATAATTCTTGGGTATTCACATTACTTTCACCGGAAATGTGGTTTTTTGTAGTATGTTCGTTCGTTATTTTAAGTTTCTTCGGCTACTTTCTGCAAAAAATACCAGTGGATAAGAAACATAAAAGAAAAAACTCTGTAGATTTCAGCTTGGGAGATCACTTTTTCTATTCGTTCGCCATGATGACTGCGCGAGGTGCATAATATAATTTAAAAAGAAATTAAGCAAAATCACATCTGAAAAGAATAATTATTAAAAATATGTCCGTGTTTATTTTCAATGAAAATAAGATGGCAGAATGAAAGAGAATCTTTTTTTTTTAGATTTTAATGTTAATTAAGATTTCAACACTTGATTAAAATTATGATAAGATAAAATAATCTACGTTTTTTTTATAGGCTACATACCTGATTCTTTTTATAATAAGTTCAAGATCTTGTCGTTATCAAAAAGTATATTCGCATGGTTAATACTATTAGCCTTCAGTTCTCATCTCATATATCGTATGACAAATAAACAAATGACGTTGTCATTTACGGATCTACAAACTCTTTTTAATAATACAAAATACATCTTATTAGCATTCCGCGGCTCATTTAGCTTCGAGGCTCTTAACGTAAATATAAAGATTGCTTACATCTATCTTTTATTGAAATATTACAATAATTAATTAAATAATTATTCATTAAAAATAATATTTCAATGGTTTATACATTTTGCACTAAAATTATAACAAAAAGTTTCTTTCGCTTCTAATTTAGAAAAGCAGTTTTATCTTTAAAATAAAGTGAAAATAATATAATAAGAATATTTCGTTTTTAATTATTATATAATTTAAAATAATTTTTTACAAAGACTAGATAATATTTTAAGTGTAATTTACAACTTATTATTTTAGAGTAAAAATATAGACTCAAATGGTAAAAATTCGTTCGCGCGTATACATTTCATAGATAATGCGGAAGATATGCAGAGCAAAATTTGCAACAATCTGAAAAAGTACGCGATGTATGAGATCGAGGATCGATACATGGCATTGGCCAGAAGTGGCTGTCCGCTTTATGCCATGGGCAGTTACAATAATACTTGGATAACGTTCGCAGTCAGAAAGGATTTCCGCTATAAGAAAACCATTAATTCCGCGTGAGTATTGCAATGAAAAACAATTGCAAGTTATTCTTCTACTATTTAAAAAATTATTGTCTTAAAAATAACAAAAGTTTTCTTATTTTTTCTAGTATCATTAAACTCAGGGAAACTGGATTATTGAATGGTCTTAAAGAGTATTGGCTTGGTAGTAAAAGAACTAATAAAGAGCCGATAAATTTCAAAATGATCGACTTCCATCAAGTTTATTTAATTTTTCTAATATTATGTTACGGGATACTGATATCGCTTGTGATACTCGTTTTGGAAAATATAACGTACTATAATATAAAATAAAAAATACATGATAATATAGACAAATAAGCAAATTTCGAATATACTTCGAATAAAAATATAGTTGTTTTGAAAGCAAATTAAAAGCTTGTAATAATTTTCACAATTTTTTTCAAAAATTATAATTGCTTTTTTGACAAACTTTTTTATGCTTCTTTATAGTAAAATTATTTTTTTATTTTTTTTTCTAATATTTTGACACGTTTACTCAATTTCTTTCTATTTAAGATGACATTTAAGAAACATTGAATATAAAATAATATACTAATATTAATAATAAATGTATTAATATAAATGTATTAATATAAATATATTAATATACTAATAATGTAAAAATCCATAATAATTGGTGGATTGATAATTATCAATTGAATTTGTATCAAAAGATTTCGACGCATAAACTTCGATCGCTTTAATGCTCGCATTAGTCTAATGATGATACATCAACGTACCATTAAAGCACAATGTAGTTAAAGCGCGATGACATTTTGCGTTAAGCGATAAAAACAAGAATTGATTAGTTACGGATGAGTTATGTACAGATACAAAATCTAGATATAAAGTCTGATGTAAGATCCTTTACAATCTAATAACGTTAAAAGACAAACGCAATAAATAAATGACATACTTTTATGATCATTTTATTTAATTTTTATTATTTATTTTACTTTTGATAAATTTACAATATATAGTTCTTTGCCTAAAATAATTTTTTTATATACATGCCCATTTTTATACCTGCCCATATTCAACGAAATAAAACATTGATAATAAAGTAAAAAAAATGATAGCCTAAGAACATGATTTAAAAAGTAAGATCTCATCTAAAGTAACAATGAGTAAAGTAATAATGACATGCATCTTTTTTTATCTATAACGGAAATCAATCAAATGTAGTAAGTTTTTTTAATATCAACTCTAAATAATATATATAAGTCGATACGATAATAAAAAGTTTCGAGTTATATCACCTAACAAAGTAGCAATCCTATAAATCTTTGTGAAGGATTAACAGAGTGTATCCTTATGAGACGACTATTATTTCTGGCTACATTCTATGGAACTTTGCTATCGTCTGAAACAATGAATGGTGTAATTTGGAGCAGGACGAAAAAGACTTTTGTGCCAATTTCCAGCGTGCCGATTTATGCCATGATACAACAAGAACGTCTTAGACAAAGTCGAGCACTCGAGATTCACAATTTTCAACTACAGAATTTGACTTTAACATCTTTTCAGGTACGTTATAAAAATAAAATATCTAATGATTTTTGTTCTTAACTATTGTCTTAATTTTATGCAACAATTTAGACATCTAAACATCTTTCCATTCAAATTATTAATATTTTTATATATTTAAAATATATATTAAAAAAGTTATAATAATTTTAAAAATGATATTATAAAAATTCAGATATTCAATATATTGAATACCTAAGCTGTACACATTTTTTTTTTTAAAAAGAAGAGAGGGATCGTTATCTAGTCTAATTTAATATCTTAAATGCCAGTATTAAGGAACAAGATTAAAAATTTATAAAAAGAAATAATTGAACAATTAATAATTAATAATCTGATATAGATCATGATGAAGGAGTTATAATATTTTTAATTGAAATTATTGGAATATTTAATAATTGGAATTTCTCAATGATTATGAAATGTTTGTGATAGATAAGAAATATTGTTATATTAAAAAAAACATTAAATAAATATTCATTAAAGATATTAAATAAATATATTTGTTAAATAACAATAATTATAAATTAATATCAATAAATTAAATGATGATTTCCTCCATTATATTTCAGGAACCACATTTTTTTCAATTCTATAATAATAATACAAAGGTTACAGGACTGTGCGGTGAAATATGGAATTTACTTTCAGGATCGTTAAATTTTACGTAAGATTGCGCAAATCAGATCACGAGTATGTTATAATTATTAGTCTTTTTAATAATAAGCAATAATCAAAACATATTTCTTTTAGACTGCAACCAATGAAAGTAAATGTAGACGGAATGGGCCCGCCAGAAAAGGACTCGACATATAAACAGGGATTATTAGGTATTATTTTTCGCAATGAAACCATCGCGATACCAAAAGTCGAAACTTTTAGTCCGCGACTTGCGGCTGTCGACTTTACAATACCTTTTTGGATAAACAGGTTAAATTTTAATTTAAATTTAAATATTCAATCTTTATTCGATAAAAGTAATTTAACATTTGTCCAGAATTTAGAATAAATATTGCATTGGTAATATAACTTAATAATAATTAAATTGTTGTAATTAAATCACAAATAGTTATGATAATCCTAAAATAATTTCATAGACATCAGTTATATATTCATCGCGAAATGACGTATGACAATACATGGATGATAAAAATTTTCTCTTGGGAAATATGGTGCACCATATTGTTTACGTATATACTTCTGAGTCTCTGCACATTTTTGACACAAAATGTTATACAGAATAAAAATAAGTGCGAAAACGTATCTTTTAATGAACATTTATTTTATAACTTTGGAAATCTCTGTAGTCAAGGTACGTATGAATAAATAAGATTCAGATTTTAATCTTATATTCTTTGTTTTTGGCAAGAAATGATGTTTATATTGCAAAATGTATATATTTATATCATAATAAAATAATAATTATTTGCTGTCGTATTCAAGAATTTGATATTTGTTTATAAAGTTAATACAATTTGAAATTTAAAAAATTTTTTTTATAAACAATGATAATTTCTATATTTTAAAGTATATAATAATAATGCAATGTAAAAAATTATTTATTAAAATAATATTAATAATTTTATTCTAATATAAATATAAATATAAATAATATTCTATTATAAAAATAATAAATTATTAATTTGTATAATTGTAATAGGCTACATACCTAAATATCTTCAGGGAAAATCAAGGATGTTGGAAGTTTCACTGGGTCTCTTTTGTTCTATAATATACATGTCATTTAGTGCTGTATTATTTATTTATATAACGAAAAGTATTTTTATACCACCATTTGATAGTTTTGAGTCTTTAGTGACTAAAACTAAATACAATGTCATCAGTCTGAAAGGTTCAACTGGGAGTATTGCATTTAAGGTATATATATATCGATAATAATCTTAAGTCTCGCATAAGAAATGTACAAAATTACATAAAAAAGTAAACATCTGGTATTTAAAATAATATAATTTAAACATATAAAAATTCTTTATGCATTTGAGGCTTTTAACTTTATGTATAACATTCAAATATTTGAATATTAAAATTTTATAGGTACTTAAGGCAGAACCATTAATAGAAGCAAGAAGAACAAAACGCTTGATCATAGCATCAAAAATTGAAGATATGCATAAAATGGCATGTTTTGAGAAAAAAAAGAAATATGCTATATACCAAGGTGAAGATGCGGACAAAGTAACAGGACACATTATGTGTCATTTAGATAAGATTGGGGAACCTTATGCTAAAGCATGGGTAACTTCTGGCATAGTGAAGAATTTTAAATATAAAAGAGCCATCGATCTTGGGTAAAAAAATATTGGTATAAGATAAAAATTCTATATGTAGGCTATATTCTGGAAATTGTGAAAGCTACAAATATTTTTCATTTAATTTCTATCTAATCTATTAACATTTAAAACTTTCATTAAGATTTAATTTTTAGTATAAAATATTTTTCTAATTAGAATGAAAACTGCTTAAGTAAAATAAGATTTCTGTACTTTTAATTATTATTTTTATAATTCTTATACATAAATAATCTTTTTTAGAGAAAAATAAATATAAAGTTGATATATGATTTAATCATCAATTAAACATTAAAAGATTATTTAAGATTATTTAAGATTTATTTGTTATATAACAGATATTATGTAATTCCCGAAATTTTCAGAATATGATATATTCATATTTCTCAAAAATAGTTAAGATATATTACTTATTAACAATAGTTTTTTGTAAAGCAATAAATTTAATATATTCTTAGAATGCAATTTCATATAATAATAAACTCATTATTTTTTATAAATAGGATACTTAAATTGATGGAAGTTGGATTGTTAAATATTTTAAAAGATCGTTGGTTGGAACAAAATATTGAAGAAAATCATCAGAACAATGGCGAAATACGATCAATTGAAATACAACAAGTGTCTTTAGTTATTGCAGTGATATGCTGTGGAGCAATTACTGCTCTCATCATTCTCATAATCGAAAATATCGTATTTGTTTATAAATTAAAACAATTGTGATTATTTTTATTTATACCTTATCGCAAATATATTTTATAGAATTAATTAAATGTAAAAATTTAATCAACAATTCAAAATTATAAACATCATAAGTTTTGTAATTACTAAAATTATAATATATTGCAAGTATAATTATATTTTTAATTGATGATCAAAATGAAATAACTTTAAAATAATGCATGTACTTTTATAAGAATACTGATCCAAATTTTAGAATATAAATATTCTTTACTATTGCATAAATTGTAATATATTTTGTATTTTAATATACAATATAAACATTACTTAAAACAATTTATGTATATTATAAATTCACGTAGGTTGTACGCTTGCTGTATCTTTTGGAGTTTCTTCTGGTAACGTAGCTTCTACAGGATGCGGCTTGATTGGTTTGGGATCACGTTTCTTTTTCGGCAAAACATATGTGCCTCTTCCTACCTCTGCCGAAGTCAACCATGATGGTATAATCTTATCATGAATTCGCCATACGCCATATTCATTAGCTAAATGCTTTTCGAATACTATGTATTCTAATACATCTTTCCTTAAAATCTCGCTCCCTTGTATAATACGGCCAAATCTGTCGTAAATTGCTAAAATCTATAAAAAAATTATTTTAGAATCTGTTTTGAACTCCAAAAAGAGAATAAGTTATAAAGAATGTATTACAAAACCTGTTGTGTGTGAAATCGAACAGTAAGTTGTGCAAAAACGTTTTCTTTTGTCAATATATCTAAAGTTCTTGCGTGCACTAAGCGAGCCGGTTCCAAAGATTCTAAGAACTTCCAGTGCATGGTTTTGTCCATCATATTATGTGTCATTTTCTAAAAATGATCACAATGTGCAGTACCACATAACAACAAACATAGACATTTTAAATTAGCAAATACATGAAATTTATTTTAAACTTACAGGATATGCCATTTCTGTAACATATTGAATTATCTTTCCTTCGTCTTTACTAAAATTTAAAAATAATTATTTTATATTACAAAATATTATTGGAAAGAAAAATTTATTTGAAGAAAAATTTATTGAAAAGAAAAAAATACAAGAGTTATATATTTGCTATTTATGTCTTACGTAATTAAAGCTTCATGTGCCTTTTTATAGATATCTAGAGCCTCTTCTAAAAAAAATGATGTCTTGAATGAATCATCAAATGATTTAATTTGTCTGATGGCCATTAATGATCTGCCTTTTTTCTCCAAAAATGTAAACTTTTGCTTTGCTCCCTATATATTTTCAATACACAAAATAAAAAGTATAAAAAATAATTTAAAGAATGCACGGTCCTTGTTATATTTGAAAGCTATCAAAATGTTATTGCATATTTCATAAAAAGTAAAAATAAAGAGTACATACCTCTTTAGTAATAGAAGAATATTTTCCATCTCCTTCTGGAACAACATAGGGTTCATAAACTGAAGAGGTACAACTAATATATGCTGGTTTTTCCTGCCAAGGTTTCTGTGGAAGAAAACCATGCTCTTTCATACGTGATCGTACTTGTTCCTTATTCATTTTAGAATCATCATCATCATCAAACTTGGGAAGTTTTATTTTAATAACTTTCTCTCTTCTCTCTTTCTTCCATCTTGGATCCCAATGTTTATTTATATGTGCTACTTGTATAAAGTTGGGATAATTATTAGCAGCAACCAATACTGGTAGATTATTCTAAAATAGATTTTCATATTTTGATATATTTCATACTTAAATAAATGATTCTTTAATTACATTAATATATTTTTCATTTATTTCCATTAGACTTAAGGCACTTTAAAAACTAATTATTTCAGCTATATTAAATTTTAGAAAAATGTTAAAACAATTTTTAAAAAAAATTATTGCAACTTTGATTATAATTTATTATATTTCGGGAATAAATTTAAAAATTTTATAAAATAACAATTATGCCAACAAATTTAAAATTAAATAAAGAATGTCAAAGTAAATTTCCACGACTTTCAGAGTATAACAATGCATACCTGTAAAAATTTTCCATAAATAATTACTGGGTTCACGTATCTTAATAACATCTTAGAAAATTTGATTGCTTGAGGATTGTAGGAACTATGAAAAGAAAGAAAAATCATTCAAGTTATTGTGAATCAATCATATTTTCATTAAACTTCACGTTTTTCTCATATTCTCTTTTTAGGTTATGTCATGCCGCAAGTGATTGTTAACTATAGACTTAAATAAGCACAGTAAGAATAGGGAGAAATCTGAAAACAGCTATACCTTTTTGTGAAATCACCAAATTCCCTATATATCAATGAAGATAGACGAGTATAGAAGCACGAATATATATATATATATATATTAGCAGAGAGAAGCCTGAGAACGGACAGCGATTTAACTATAACCTTAATATATTACACATATTGAGGAATTTAAGACACAATTTTTTTAGCGATTCTAGATGACGTGAATTTAAACTGAAAGAGAAATTTGGATTATTTATAAGTTAGGAGTTTAAGTGCCGCCAATGTTGTACAGGACAAGACACTGTATTTCAAGCAATTTTTCATTTCATTGGATAAAGAATCAATTAGGTATATAGAGTATAATGTAGGGATAAACAAATTAATTTTTTTATGAAAAAGTTCTTATAAGTATACGAGAAGTTTGAGGAGATAGTTTAATATATTGTATGTCTGATTGTAATAATGAATGCTCCATTAAACCTCATTTTTAATTGGAATTGTATTTTTTTATAGACAATTTAACCTAATATTATTCATTACTTAATGAGAATTAATATATTTATTATTAATATTTAATAAGAAAAAATCTCTTTTCAAGCATAATTCTGATATTATTTAATATTCATGTTAATTTTTTTTAATTTTTTTTAGAGAACATTTGTCACAGAACTACATCAGTTGCAATGCACCCTACAGCCGATTCTGATATAAATACTGATGTAAATATGCATAATAAGAGACCTATAGATGATGACAGCGAGAATAAAGCTAAGGTACAAAAGACGGAATCAGAAATGGTACAAAAAGTAAAGAGAAAAAATCACGCTATGTTGCTAGGCTATGTTGGCAAAGATTATTATGGTATGCAAAGAAATCCTGGTATGAAAACTATTGAGGAAGATTTGATTACAGCCTTATTGAAGGCAGATTTAATAACTATGAAACATTTCAACAACATTCGTGCCATCAATTTTCAAAGAGCTGCTCGTACAGATAAAGGAGTATCTGCGGTTAGGCAAATTGTTTCGCTGAAGCTACGTAAGATGAATATTTTAAATATTAATCTGTTTTTTAACGTTTTTTTAGCGTTTTAGAATTATTATTTAAACATAATAGAAATCAGATTTACTTTAACATGTCACTTTTAAGTTATTATTAATAAAAGTTGAAATTTTTTTGTTATTAAGTTAAAAACAAGATAGAAAATAAATTTTAAAATATATGTATATTTATATCATTGTATTATAAATATCAAATTTTTTTATAGCAGAGAAGGCTGATAAAACAGTAATAAATGAATTCTTACCTGAAGTGATCAGAGTATTTGGGATAAAACGAGTGACAAAAGGTTTTAACAGTAAAAATCAGTGCGATGCACGTACCTACAGATATATTATTCCTTCTTTTGCATTTGCGCCAGAAGATCAGACTTTGTTAAAACTTGGAAAAGAAGTTAATGAAGATGAAAGAATCAAACAATTATCAATTATTGATGGAAAACCATATACTAATTATAGATTATCTTCGGAATCTTTAGATAAATTAAATTCAATTTTGAAGCTTTTAGAAGGTTCTCACAATTTTCATAACTTTACATCAAAAGTGTAAGTAATATTCAAAAGAATACGAATGTGTGTGTGTGTGTGTGTGTGTGTGTGTGTGTGTGTGTGTGTGTGTGTGTGTGTGTGTGTGTGTGTGTGTGTGTGTGTGTGTGGTGTGTGTGTAGAGTATTAAAAATTGGAGTACATTTTGTTTAATTCAGGAGACCGTTGGATCCACGCGCACGACGCTATATAATTAGCTTTCAATGTTCAGAAACGTTCGTTTCAAACGATATAGAATTTATAGTATTGGAAGTTAAAGGACAAAGTTTTATGCTGCATCAAATCCGAAAAATGATAGCAATGGTAATTGCAATTGTGAGAAATATGATATCCGAAGAGACAATTGAAGAAGCATTTAAAACAATGGATAAAATGGACATACCACTTGCACCCAGTTTAGGATTGTGTCTGTGTCATGTAAGAAAATTTAATAACCATTGTATTGACGAAATTCATTAATTATTATAATAATCATAATATAAAAAATTAATATTTAAACTTATAATATTTAAACTTATAAGTTTTTATTATCTTTTATAAGATTAATATTAAATCTTTTAAAGAGTACTTAAAGAATAAATATATCAATAGGTACATTATGATCATTATAGTAAAAGATATGGCACAGACGGTCTTCATGAAACCTTAGATTGGAAAGAATGCGAAGAAGAAATAGAAAAATTTCAAAAAACATATATTCTGCGACATATAGTGGACACCGAGATTTCAGAACAGACGTATCCTTTTTTTTGAATAGAATATATATAATAAATTTTTCTTTTCATTTAGATACCTTAACTTAATATTATATAGAACATTAAAATGGTTAGCGGGCCTTCCTTTTTATTCATTTAGCAACAAAGATGTTCTTCCTGTGGATGATGATGAAAAACAAGAAATTATGCATGACGACATTCAGATGTAAAAACGTTTAAATGTATAGCTCTATACTTCTGTATGAAATAGACTAAGAAATATTAAAAAAAATTTTTAAATTACCTTTAATACTTGCTTGCAAGATTAATCATAAATTTCCTGCAGTGATCAAATAATTGTATGTAAAATTAAAAGCAGCAATGATGTCAGAGTTCTTTAACCGAATATACTGATACAAAATGGATCTATCGCAAAACTATCTCGTAAAATTCTTTGAATCGAATTAAAAATGTATGCATACGTGTATTTTGTCGGTTTATTTGCGGTTTAGATAAATTTACAGCAAATAAATCGAAAATGTACTTTCCCCGTGCATGTGTCTACTAAATACACATATATAAAGATGACGCGCGCGCATTTTGTCCCGTTGGGTAATTCCAGTCTCGTAGCATCCAGTAGTTGATCACAGTAAATGATCGAGCGTCGAGATATAAGGAAGAACGAATCGTAATTGTTGGCATTTCGCACACGGAGTGTTTTACTATGCGGATTATTCAACAGATTTTCACATTGTTAATCATTATTTATGGTAAGTAAAAATATGACGCCAACATTTTTTTTTGTGATATCGCGTTTATAACAAGTGTTAGACAAAATTGCAAATTTACAAAAATATCGCGTACCGTAGCTTTCTTCCCTGAAAATTTTTGGTTAATTAATTTGATATATCAACAAAATGTTAAAGATAATGTTTTTATACATAAATATAGATTAAATATAGATATATTTTATAAATAAATATAGATTAATAAAATATTATAAATATTATAATAAGATATTGAGAATTATAAAGCTTTAAAAATGTAGCTGTTTTTTCTACTGATGTTAACATCATTTTACATTCCTTAAATTCTAATTTTCTGAGTCTAGACAAATTTATAGTGACTAAATCGTAGATAAATAATATAACATATGTCATGTGTTTTAGAAAAATATTTTGAAATATCTAATTTATTTGGAATATTATATTTAATTTACTTGTATTATAAGTTTTACTATTAGTAAAATTTTACTTTGCATTTTCTTTTAATCATCATTAAACGACTATGTAATTAATATGTAATTAATTATTATATTTAAATCATTTTGAAATAAAATAATAAATACTTTTTTAATAAAACTTATTTTTATCAGTTTGTGAAGGGGAACTTGGTATATTATTTCGTATATCCATATTTTAAAAGATTTGCGAAGTAATCTCAACCAGTTTCAGAAACCAGTTTAGTGACCTTGAACCTCCATGTAGAAGAATTTATCTTGCCAATATGTTTACTTATATTGGTAGATAATAAGCGAAGATGATACATGGATACATAATTTATGTTTCTAACACATTTATGAAATTTATTGAAGTATTTCTTATTGCTAGCCAATATGATCACTCATCAATGTATAATCAATGATAATATTGATTTTTCTATTATGAGAAATATGAGAATCAAACAGAATCTCCTATTATTAAAAAAATTTTAATTATAATTATAATAATTTTGATAAATGACTTTAATTTTCACATGTATAATTATTCGACACATATGTAAAATAATAAACTAATAATAATAAAACTTTTATAATTTGGTGGAATCATTTTTTCGGGTTTTACAGTGTGCACTGGTCATGGATATGCACAAACTAATAATAATTGTGGGTAAGTATTTACACATCGAAATAATATAATCTAGTCTAAGTAAATAAATATTGGCTAATTTAATTATTCCAACAGGCCAGAAAATTTTCTATGCAATAATGGAGAATGTTTAGAGGGTGGATTGTTATGTGACGGCAAAGCTGATTGCAAGGATTCGTCCGATGAGACAGAGGCCAGATGTAAAAATTCAGATATTCAGTGCCCAAGCTATGCCTTTCGATGTAATTATGGTGCTTGTATAAGCGGGGATCTCGTTTGCAATGGATTTCAGGATTGCGTCGATAATAGCGACGAAACTCAACCTCAGTGCAGGACAACGGGAGGAAATCAAACGAGAAAACCTGCAGTATGTAGATCGGGTCAATTTACGTGCAACAATGGCAACTGTATTAATAGTACCAGTCTATGTGATGGAATCCGCAATTGCGCGGATGGCTCCGATGAGACATCAGAATGCGCATCGTTACCGTGAGAATCTTAAAAATATTTACAATACGACTTACATATTTTATATATTGATTAAACGGACAGGAAATAAATATTTTATAATTGTAATTTATTTGTTTAGCTGTTCGGCGGGTGCTTTTCGTTGTGCTTATGGAGCTTGTATCGATGGTGATTTAAAATGTAATGGAGTGGACGATTGCGCCGACGGATCCGATGAGAATTCATCATCATGTGGTGGAGTTGTATGGCCAACATCTTTACCGCCGACCAGACCAACACATCCATCATCAATAACTACTATTCAACCACCAACTTCACCAACAAGTTCTTCTGGCAGAAAGTCTTGCAGAGCGCCATTACAACCGCAAAACGGTCGTTGGAAATTACACGAATCACAATGCCCAAATGGACAATGTACCATTCCAGAAGGAACAGAACTAGGATTAGGATCTCATCTAGTCTATTCTTGTAATGAGGGACATAATCTAAATGGTTCGGCCGATGTGATTTGCAGTTTCGATGGGAAATGGCTGAATATACCAGTTTGCACAGGTATTAAAATATATAATAATCATATGTTATTATTTATTTTTGAAGTGAAGATTTAATTATTATATTTTTAGAGCACAAATTTTATATATATATATAGATTATAAACTTGAAATTTACCAATTCTGAAAATAATGAATTTCATTGTATGTTAATTATGTATTCAAAATGTTGACAGAAATACGCTGCAGAGGTTTAACTACAGCATCAGTCGACGCAGCATGTACAACATATGCTGAAGATCGTTGGGTACCATGCGAATCTCCAGTTCTACCAGGAACAAAAGCGACATTGACCTGTAAAACAAGTTATCGACGTGAAACTAGCCTACTTTCCAGACAAAGAAGCAATGTGAAATGTAATACAAATGGTCAATGGGAACCAGAACCTATAACATGCGTTCCAGGTCCGCTCACGATAAACATTTATGTCAATGACACTAAGCTTTCATTCCACGCTAGTCTTGATAGAAACAATTCTACATTTATTGAAATTTTGAACGACAGAATCATTATACACACGAATGTCAATGATTTAAATTATCCTACTCTAAATGTTAGAATGCCAAAATCAAGTAACAATGTAACAACAGATGAACTTTGGGTATGGTCTTGAAAAAAAGAATGCTAGCACAATTATAAATCTGTTTTTAGTGTTTTTTAGTAATGATATATATAATTACTAAAAATCAAATCTGTTTTAATAATCATATATGTATATATGTATATATGTAATTAGTAATCATATATGTTATTATTCTTATTGAGATAATTCACATATCTGTATCATTTGGTATTATATTTTCTATTTAAATTATAATTTCAAATTGTTTCCTAATTGTGAACGAAAATTTTAATGAAAGTATTAAAATCTAATTTTTAACATTGTGTACAAATTTATATATTATTAAAAGATTAAGTCTTGTATCATCGTGTTGAAATTATTTCAATCGAAATATTATTGTAGTTTGCGGCATTCAACCTGTTGGACTTAGACCAACTGCTGTACACGGCTATCAGCCAAATATTACGGAATTTCCGTGGCATGCCTCGCTGTATCGCGATATACCGGGCAAGTCAAAAGAATATTTCTGTGGAGCATCTATCATTCAAGAAAATCTCTTAATAACAGCAGCTCATTGTATATACGATGACAACGCTAGGCGAGTGAGAGACCCTAGCAAGATTTACGTAGTAACCGGAAACATATTTCGTGATTATGATAATTTCTTTCATGATGATCGCATCGTTAAAAAGAATAGGGTACATACATACATTTGCAAGTATATATAATACAAATGCATTGATGCAAATTAATTTGTATAGAATAAATTGCCGATCATAAACGTTTACATAATAATTTTTTGCAGGTGAAAAGTATTTATTATGAACGCAGTTATATAGGACTCACAGGAAATTATGGCTCGGATATCGCAATATTAGAACTTGTCGAACCATTTGTATTGACGAGTTTTCTGGTTCCTGTGTGCATAGATACTTTAAATAGGAATTTATTGGAAGAGGGAACTTACGGAAAGGTAGCAGGATTTGGTAGAACCGCAGATGGTGAAACCAGCGCAGTTTTACAAGCTCTTATAGTGCCATATGTCCCACTCAGCAAGTGTAAGGCAGAAAGTAAAATTGGTGATACGGAACGATATATCACTATTGACAAGTTTTGTGCAGGCTACACAAATGGTTTGTATGAAGGAATTATTACATAAAATATATTAAATACATACTTTTTGACTAACCTTTTAGATATCAGAAATATATTTTGAATATACAATTATTAACAATCATTAACAAAAGTTATAGAAGATAATAAAGAAAAAAGAACTGTTTTTGAATTCAAGAATTATTATTTTGTGCAATGATTCGAGAAGAAAGAAGTAATTTACATATTTGTTATACATTTCAGGTTCTGCTGTTTGTGATGGTGACAGTGGTGGTGGTTTAGTCTTTCAAACTAATAATTTGTGGTATCTCCGAGGGATTGTCAGTGTTTCTCTCGGCACGATACAGCAAGGTGGATCTTCTCATTGTGATCCCAACACATATTCTTTATATACACAAGTATCTAGTCATATTTCATGGATACAAGATGTAATTGTAAAAATAGAACAAAATCGGACGCATTTATTATACTCAGACAAGACTCAACCATTATAGATGTTTTTCCGAATTTGTAATGGAACCACCGATTATTATGTGCAGTCATCGAATTTAAAAAGAATGTTTATCTTTTGCTATGCAAGTTTATATTATTAACTGTTAATATTATACATTCCTTAGTGAATGTTTATACAAGATGGCAGCTCTGTTGAATGGAGTAGTGACTTAAAATAGTTTAATTCTTGTTTATGTTGAGATTAATTTCATAATTCTGGATGTTCGATTCTAATAATTATTACCTTGTAAACATAAATAGATGATAGGAAAAATAAATTGATAGAAAATGAAAGTCAATTGTTACACATATCTTCTATTTTGATTTTATGTATGCCAGTTATAAAACATTTTTATATAAAAAAGATCTTTACGCATGATTACTTATACATAATGTACATTTTATTATATTTTTCACTATACGATAGCTACAGGAAAATAATTTATAGTAAAAGAGATTTTGTAAAATTACTCCATAATTCTATAATTATATAAATATGTGTGATTATTGCAACTTACAGAGGTTGTTCTAATCCCTTTTCTTTACTGGATGGCACAGATGGTAGTGCAGTTACATCTTTGCCAAATGAAACTAAATTACCTGTATCACATATATTTCATGAATGTTAATATGCATGGTAATATATATATATATATATATATATATATATATATATATATATATATATATATGAGATGTGATAATAAAGTCTATAATGTTTACCTTCCATTTGTAAGCCTTTCAAACGTTGTTCTAATTTTTCAATTTCTGGATTTGAACTAGAAATCTCAGTGAAATCTTCTTCATCATTCTCATCGTTCTTATCGTTCTCCAATAATTCTGCTAATTCTCTTTCCAATTCGTCATCGGAATCCACGTTGTTTAGTGTTTCAGATAAAACTGAATCTACCTCTTTCTTCTCCTCTAAAATCTAATTATTGAATAAGTATTAGTATTTTATTTGTCTCATTGCCGTTTGTTGATCAATTTATTTGTATTAAAATTACTGTATACAAATATAATCGCTTACCTCGTTAATGTCATCCATAACATCTCTAACACCATATTCTGTTAGACCGTTCTGTCCCATCTTTTTCAATACATCGGATCCAGTTTTATAAGCGGATAATATAGCAGAATTAGATTGCGCATCTTTAATGTTGGTGATGAGAACGCGTAGATTTGTAAGCGCCTGTGCACGTTTGTCTATGGACTTTTCTAATTCCATCTTTCTCCTCAACCGTGTCTTCGCCATTTGACGTAATTCTCTTCCCAAGTACAATTTCGCTTCGTTGATAATGTTAAGCTTCTCCTGCTCCATAAGCTCTATTTCCTTAATCAGCTCATTCTCCTGTTTTGTCAATTTATACATGCCCTCTTCTATCTCTGTAATTTCATTTGCTGTTTGCACAGAGATTTTGACTAATAATTCGCTATTTGGATTGGAGTTCTTTCTGAAAGCCACTTTTCTACTTTGTCTTAACCATTCCAATGCTATTCTCACTGTATCCTCTGTAATTGGTTTCTTTGTTTTGCTCTTACAATATTCTACTATTTCTGATATTGAAAACAAGACAATATCTTTTTTAACTTCAGCAATGGAGAGAATAACATCACATAATTCGTGCATAATTCGTAGATGTACATATCTTACTTCAATGTTATTTATCTTTTGGCCCACAATATAACTTTTTACCTTAGAAAATGACCAACTAATTGGTTTCTTTACAAATATGTTGATAGACCATGCTGTCCATGTTTCACATGGTTCTTTAAAAAAGTCAGTCTCTTGAATTATCTCATTATTTCTAAAAAAAATTCATCTATATATATTATATATATAATATAAAACAAGTTATATATAATAAAACATTAAATTTTAAATTATGCTATTTTTATTACAAATAACAGTCTTTATTATATTGTCTCATATCTGATTTGTTTGCAAAATTTAGTATTTTGTACAGTATGTACAAAATTTGATATATATTTAATAATCGTAATACCTTAGAAGCTCTTCGATTACTGTAACTAGACAAAGTGGTGCACAACCCTTTCTCTTGAATGCTTCATTTAAATCAACAATAGTAAAGCTGCATTGCATAGTGTGTTTTAACCATTCATATATTAAATTATTCCAAAATTTGTACTTAGAAATCCAATCTTGCGGATTTGCAGATTTACTACGAAACGGTGAAAACATTGCGCTCATCCTCTCTTCTTGGTTCCAACATTCTGGCAGTTTTTCTGCTGGTAGTGGCAAACTACTGTCGCCGTCTTTGCCGACCATCTTATGTCTTGTTAACGTCGATGTATGTCTTTCACGAGATTAATTAGTTAGTTTTGCAAAACTCAGTTCAGGTTATAAATGTCGTTTGATCACAGCAAATACGTTCTATTTTTGTGCATGCATGATTTTCCTCTCATCTTCGTGAATTGCTATAAATAGAAGTTATTTGTAACGTGAAAGAAATGCAGATCTCGAAATGTCACAGAAACAACGTGCACGTGATCCTGCATTCTCGAGATTTCGATAAAACATTTGCCAGGTATTTCGATGCATTCAATGATCATCTCAGAGAATGAGTTTGTATTTCCAATAAATATTCAATATAATACATTGCAATGTAAATACTGCATATTTACCTTATTTCAGATCATTCCTTTTTTTCAGTTTTTACGTATTATTTGTTATTAATTATAAAACTGTCACACAGCTACTTCGAGATGACTTGTGGCAATGAAAACTGCATGAGTCGAAACAAAATCATAATGCAACAGCAAAATATGCAAATGTGAGTCGCTTTATTATCGGTTACCAGTAAAAGTGGAATGCATCGTATTCATGTTAGCTGTACGAGATGGCACGAGGGTGAATTTACGTTGCGACGCTGACAGTTTAATTTTAAAATAAGTAAATACCCTTGATACGAGATGGGTGTTAAGGATCTGTGGAACATTTTGTCGCCTTTGTGCGAAAGGAAGCCGCTGTACGAACTCGAAGGGAAGACTGTCGCGATCGATCTCAGCGGATGGGTTGTGGACAGCCAAACGATTGTCGACAATGCGGTACAACCGAAGATGTATCTCAGGTGAATATCTGCTTATAGATCTTTTGATTTGATTTATTTTTATTTATTAAAATAGATGTAAATTAAATAACAGAGTCATATATATCCATTTTTACTAATTTAGAATTAATTTTAATTTTGGTTTAATTTATCTTATTTTTTCTAATTTTTAGAATTAAAGAAAAATGAGACAAATAAACTGTGATTAAAGTGTGATTAATCTATATTTATAGAAATGAACAATAGTAAATTAAACAACAATGTTAATACATTTTATATTTTCTTGTAATATGTATGTATTATTGATAAATTGTCATTTATATGACTCCAATTGTAGGAACTTGTACTTTCGTACGGCGTTCCTTCTCATGCATGGAATATTTCCAGTATTTATTTTGGAAGGGAAAGCACCTACCTTGAAACATAAGACTATTGCACGAAGAAATGATGTTCGTAGTAAATTTCAGGAGAGAAAGACTGCTAAGAAAGGAGGGAGGTCACAGTTTAATCGAATTTTAAACGAATGTAAAGAATTATTAAGATATATGGGTATTGCTTGTATACAAAGCAATGGTGAAGCAGAAGCTATGTGTGCCTACTTAGATGAGGATGGGGTACATTTATATACTTAAATTATTTTTTATCAAAAAGCTATTGATTGTCTTAGATAAAAGAAGATGCTTCTTCAGCTTGTAGATGGATGTATAAGTCAAGACAGCGACTGTTTCTTATATGGTGCAAAAGTAGTGTACAGAAACTTTTGCACGAGTACTCAAGGAAATGGTGGTTCTACAGGTGGCTCTGTGGACATTTATAGCATGGAAAAGATTGAAAAAACTTTGAATATTGGACGAAATAAAATGATAGCATTGGCTTTACTATGTGGTTGCGATTATAATGAGGGAGTGAATGGTGTTGGAAAGGAGGCTGCTTTAAAATTTTTCAAGACTGTAAAAGAGGAAGATGTCTTACAAAGGTTTGTATAGATGTACTAAGGATATGTTTATAGAATTCATTAAATCTTATGACAACATTTGAATCATTTTCTTGTTCTCTTTTTCATTAGAATTCAGGATTGGAGAACTGACACAAGTTTGGACAAAGCTGAATCAAACTTATTAAATTCAAATTTATGTGCATCGTGTGGTCATCATGGAAAATTACAAAAACATACAAAATCAGGTTGTGTCGATTGTGGAACTATTAGGAAATGTAATGATGATTTTAGGTAAAAATTATTATATTATATTTATATTTGTTTCTTTAGAAATAATAATTTTTGATATTTTATATCTTTATATAGGGAAAAGAGAACATTGATATTAAATGAAATATCATTAAAAAAGAAAGCGCTGCATAACCAAAATTTTCCAAGCCAAGAATTAATAGATGAATTTCTTATCAGAAAGGATTCAGTTCCAACTAAATTAGATTTAAAATGGAAACAACCTCAAGTCATTCAATTTGTTGTAAGCTTTTATTGTTATACATGATAATATGATAACATATAATGATAACATGTTATGATATATTAATAGTTTTTTTATTATTCTTTTAAATTATCATTTTTTAGGATTTTATGAATAAACATTTATGTTGGGAACCACAGTATGCATTTGAAAAAATATTTACATTGATTATTAGGTGGCAACTTTTACATCTACCAGATTTTGCAATAGGTGAACGTTTGTCCATGACAAACTTATTTATTCCTGATAAAATAAAAAAAATACGTAATATAAGATCTGTAGCCAGTTATGAAATTATATGGAAGAATCAGCATGCTATAATAGAAATGTTAAAAGAATATAAAGAACGAACAAAAGAGAATGATAATATTGATGATGCTGTAGATGACAATTTATTAATAAGTATTGAACCACAAGACTTGGTTTTAAAATGTTATCCTGAATTGGTTGAAGTATTTGAAAATACTAGAAACATAAAGTCGAAAAAAAGAACTGCCAATTCTCGGAGAAAAAAAACTACAATAAATGCAGACAATAATACTGAAATAAAAAATACTACAAAGTTAAAGCAAAAGAAAGTAAAAGAGAAAACAGAAAAAAATAATAAAAAGATTGATGAATTTATATTTAAAAATAATGAAGTATCTCTAGAAGATTCCTTTGAGAAAATGGCGATTACGCCAAAACGATCAAAGAAGGAAAACATTTTAAATAAAGTAAAAGAAATACAAATAAAAAATAAATCTGAAGATCTTGCCATTACGAACATAAAACAAATAAAACGTGGTCCGCAAATTAAAAGAATTCTAGAGATAGAGAAAGTAAATTCAAAGCTAAATAAAACTTTAGACAAGATGTTCAATGAACTCTCTCCCAATGATTTTATAAGCGAAGATGAAGATGAAGATGATTTGGATATAACAAATGTAATAGAGAATATATGTAGCAAACAAATTTTTCAATTTAATATAAGAAACTGCGAACTTATAAAATCGACTAACCAATCTGTTGAAAATATTGTAAAAGAATATACAAAAACTGATAAATTTGAATCCGTGACATGTACCATAGAAAATAATGCTTATACGAAGGATGAAAAACAGAAACTAGATAATTTTTCTGATGATGAATTTTGCAATATTAATGAGTCATATATTCCTATTAATCAAAGAATACAAATAGAAGACAACAAGAAATGTTCATCAACATGCAATCAGATCGAAAAGAGGTTTAGCTATGATTTTGAAAATATTATGGACAGCACCGATGATAAAAGCATACATTTAGATATGTGATATTATTTATATAAAATGCTTTATTTTTACTTATATCTACAAGATGTAATAAAGTTCTTGAATATATAAATTGTCTTATCTATATTTATATTAAAAATTCTCGATTTCTAAAATATAATATGTATTTCAATTAATATATACTACCAATTTTTTTATATTTAATTATTTATAGAGAGGATAAATTTTTTTATTGTTTGAATTGTATACACTTCTTTTTGGGTTTTAGATATAAAATGTAATATTAATCTATTTGTATGAAACAGCAGTTTGTTACAGCAAATATGTTAGAAAAAGAAAATTTTTAATCATTTATATTTTATAAAAATATACAATTTAATTAATGAAAAATATTAAATGATATAATAATCTTTTCTATATTTATTTTTATCTACGATTTTTTAATACTTTGTATTGTAACGATAAAAAAAGATATATAAAATATCTTCATACATTTATCTTGATATATATATATATATATATATATGGGATTACTATAAGAATATATAAATAATGCAGACAAAAAGATAATATTTAAATATGCATATATATTTTGATAATAATAATTAATAAAACAAAAAATTATTTTATAAATACTTCTAAACACGAGTTTAATTTCTTCAAGTTAACATGCCAATGTCTCATCAAATTATACTAAATAATTGAGAATACTTATTAAGCTAATTTTTATTTTATTTAATATGATATGAAATTTTAAGATCCCAGATAATATGTATATAACAATAATATTATACGTATACTTAAAAATTGAGACAATGAATTTTTTATGAAATGCAGTATATATATATATATATATATATATATATATATATATATATATAATATATAAAATATAATAAATAGTATATAGGTATATAAAATATCTCGGCATTATATCTGTTTTAAAAATGCTAAAATGTACTGATATTTGCATGATGCTATAATGATTCTTAATAAAAAAATGTTAAAAAGAAAAATTTTTTACAAGGAATTGTCATTTATTATATGCTTGTTTTAATGGGATAATCATCGTTATATTTCATATTCATAAAGTCATAATTTGAATATAATGAAACAAATGGTTTTTAGAGCTATTATCATCACAGTATTGGCTATTTCAGCGATTTTATATTTTTAATCAATACATATTAATAGTAATCGCAGTTAATGCGGAATGATTACAATTATTATTAATTTCTATTGCTTATTTAATTAACTTATTTATAAGATCAATAGAAAATCTTATAGAAAATCTATCATGCAAGTAATACAATTGCATGAAGTTTACTTGATGGAACTGTCACATGTTTGTATTACCGACGCGATTACGTACCATGATAGTGGATATCTTATTGGACATAATTAAAGTTTCAGTCATTTATTCGATTATGTTTGATCAAAAAAGAAATAAGATGAGTGTTTTATTCATCAATAAAAATCTTTCTCATTTACTCAATACATATGAATATATTTTTGTTATTCATACTTTTTTATATAATATTTAATTTAATTTTTTTGTGTAGTATAATGTCTAAAATTGGAATTGAAGAGACTACATCTTTTTTAAATACAATATATTTTTTTAATTATTACAATATATTTTAATTATTATTATTTATTAATATGAATATGAATATGTACGGTTGGGCTTTTTTTTAAATATATATTATATAAATTATACGCATTTAGATTTTATGTATATCATATTTTTTAAAATTAAGCACTAAAGTATTTAATTAAAAATTAACGTATTATAAATATAATGTATTGTTTATATTATATATTATATATTATGTGTATATTATATATTATAAAATATATTGTAATATATTTAAATATATTTAAATATATTTTATGGATATCATATATTATTTTTATTAAGATATTTCTCCAATTTTGTTATTAAATTACGTATATATTTGTTCTTATTTCTTGCGTACATGATTAAAAATTAATCGTTCATTTAAAATAAATTAATTCTTTACTTTATATAAATTAATAGCATGAAAATTGTAGAAAATTTCTCTATAGTTCATGAATGTTTGAATATCTTATAAATATTTTATTTAAATTTGTATGTTTTCTCTTACGTATGTAACAAGAGTATTGAATTTATGGAAAGAGCTTGCACAGAGATTTAAAGGAAAATGGAGATTTTCCTTTATATACTTTGTCTGATGTGCACATGTAATATATCTTATTGAATATTAAATCTATACATATAAATTATTAATATAACATTTCTTAGATCTACTTAAAAATATTAAAATATTTCTTTAATTTATATTAATAATTTTAATTTATATTTATTTATATAAATTCTTTAAAAATAGCAAATATCTGGAAAATATAAAAATAAGTTAAATAATAATTGATTTATAATTTATTAAAGTTTTACATTTAATCACTTTTATATTTTTAGTATTAATATTGTTATAAAAATATATATGTATAGACTTAACAACATGCTTATGTTTCTTCATTAAATTGTGTTCGAGATTTTCATCATGGATATAATTCCCGCGGAGTTCAAAACTATCTCAGATTTCACCATGTATACATATACGTTATACATATATACATGTACGTGTCTCTCATTAACACACGTATTCTAAATTGGTATCCCAGTGGAAAGTGTTGAATACAAGATTACATTACGCTTTACTTTTACTTACATGCTATTATTAATTAATGTAACTTTAATTGTTTATTACATTATTATATGATATAATAAAGATTACATTAAAAAAGTATGAATAAACGTGTATAATGAATAATGTATAATAAATGTTAGAATTAGATATAAATTAGATACAAATATAAATAAGAAAATCATTTATTTTTGTATAATTGACAATTTTTTCGGCGTTAATTGTATTTAAAATTAAAACAGACTTTGTACAGTTCTAATTTGATAGATACATTATAACTATTGCGGATGACTTATTTTTATAATGATAAGTATATTTCTTCATTTCTTATAAACTATAGTCCAGACCATAACCAATGAAATTATTATCAATTTATCAATTTTTTACGATGACTGCACGGTCAATTACAAATTTCCTGTCGCTCACATTCCTGTATAAATTTCATGTTTCGTGTATCAAGGAAGGAAATAGAGCTGTCAATATATAAAATCAATTGACGTCAGACTGCTGAGAATTTTATCGATCATGCTATTACAAACAAATTTTACTTCGGTGTTTGGTAATATCGTGCTTTATGATACGAAGTATAGTCTGGATTACATATGATTTATAGTTTTAATAATTTTGATAAAATTTTTGTTTTTCCAATCCTTTTGTGCGACAATCATCATAAATTTATTCTTTATATATTTGCTGTACACATACTGTTACAAAGAAAAATTATTAACCTCAGCTTATATAAAAGTATGTAAAAGAACATTAATTTGATCGAAAAATTGAGTGTAGTGGTATATAAAAGACATTATTAAACTTTTAATACTTTTCCATGTCTATATCTATTCGTCGACTAATATAGCTCTGAAGTGCTTGAAATTGCCTTTCCTAAGTCGGCACATAGCGGCGCGATGGCCGCATCCTAATTTAGCATTGAAAGGGTCAAGCAAATGGAATCTCGACAAAACGTTCACATTTGCATAAACTGAAGAAGACGGTAAAGGTGGAATTAAGCGCCGATCAGTATTATTTGTTGGCACACAATACAACCTGTTAAACGATAACCTGTAATCTGAAGAATTACGAGCGATAAGATAATACCTTTCCACGCGGACGATAGCAAATACTTTTTATCTTCAACACCAAATGTTATTAAAGCGAATGCGACAGCGATCGTTTGAAAGTAACGAAACAATGAAAAAGATCACATCACCAAAACGAATTCGGATGAGATCTGAATATGATTCCGAGACATTTATAAGATCACAGAGATGGATCTTCATATAATTCATTTATAAGAGAGTATGGAACATTCAATGTGGTAGTCGGATTTTACGAAGTCCTTAAGTAGACTGGTATTGATTTCCGACTATCCGGCTATTTGTACTATATCTGGCTCCGATCATCATTTAAAATATATATTTGTCGTCTCATTAAAGCTAACATTATCTCGTATCGTTTTGGCTCATTACATAGTTTTATGTTAATATTAAAATTGGACAATTATAGAAGTTTGTTTAGAAAGTAGTACATAATTAATTAATGTATAATACAAATGTGTAATTAAAAATAAAGAGAGTTTTTATTTTCAATCAACAATGCGATAATGCTGTGCATAAAATATTATAATATTAGTGACTTAAATTTTGTAATGAGTATCTTAATGTATATATCTATTTTTGAATGGTTTTATTTCTTTCACGTTTTATTTCTATTTGCTGTCATTTTCACTTGTTTCCATCTTTATATATACGTAAATCATGGAGAATAATTGTTTGCGCATTTGAGTTTAGTTTCAACAATTTATAACGATGAGAAGTACCCATCAGTATTTGATTTGATGCATTGATATTTGAATCAATGCTTTAACTCAATCAACGTAGTTAAACTAGCATGAGTAAACGATATCTTGTGAATAGGGGACAAAAGGTAATATAATATTGTTACAAACCAGATACAAAATTGTTACAATTGCGGTTAACAACTAAATGCACATCACGAATATAAGTTTCTCACGAATTTCACATTTAATCGAACAACTAATTTAATAACCAATAACAATAAAGTGACTCACATTTATATTGAATTTTTATCTTGAGCTGGAAAAATAGAATTTGCATGGCCAACTTTATAATTTAAATAAATAAAAAAGAAGTAATTATTATAATAAAGTTATTTTATTATTTTAATTTTTTTCTGTTCAATACAAGTTATTCAATTAGGAAACTTAGGAAAATATGGATTATTATAGGATAGTATTCGATAATTAATGATTCTAATAATTATAATTGGATAACTCATTATTTTATAGGATAGTTATTCTCGCAGTTGCGACTACTTATTGTTTGTTATAAAGTATTAATAGTTTGTGTCATAAAGACGATACTTCCTACCTGTTACGTATAATCAAAGTAATATAAAAGAAAGAATGATAAATAAAAAATTTTGGTACAAGATACACTTGATTTCGCAATACATTCGCTAATGCATTCTTATTTTTATCAACTTGAAATATATAATATATGCGTTTTACATATACACCACGTTACATATACACCGTTGTCTGTATTGGAACGAGGGCAGATAGAGAGGGTCGATGGGGGTGGTTGCTGGGATTTTCAGTACGCGCGCGATCTCCGTGCCGAAAACATGTTTCTCTCGGATGTTCGTATAATCTTCAGGTCGTGCGATAAGAGATCAGTCACAAATAAAATGATATAAAAAAAAATTACTATTGATGACATATTGTATTTAACATTTACTGTTGTAAAAATGCAAATACTTAATTTGAAACAAGGATGATATTAATAATCGTGCGCTTTTAATTGGAATATAAATTGATAAAAGGCGAGTTAAAAATAAATAAATATCTGGCAATAAATATGTGTTAATTTCGAATCATGACAAATGTATTGCTCAAGCGGGGTAATGCAAACGGCGAATTGTGATTTCGAATGCTCATCAGAAGACAATTAGCCGCGTATCTACATACTAGTGAATTAATCAAGCTGAGTTTCCGTTTAAACGGTATTAATTCAGCTATTCGCACAAGCAGATAATGCATATATAGTATAATAGAATTAAATATAAACAGTTAAACTTATTACAGATAATTAAAGATAAACTACTGATTCCTTAATAATATTTTCCTTAATAAAATAAATCATTGGGCAATACTTTATAAATATATTAAAGACGGTTTATGGATAAAATTAGTATATTATGCATATCGAGCACGTAGCAAGGTTGATAATTAGTACGATTAATAGAAAGTAAACAAATCTAGCAATATTTTCTCAAAAGTCCAAGAATATTTTATCTAATTTTTATTATGAGCGCGCAAACGCAAATTAATTTGGATTGCATATCAAACATTTAATAGCTAAAATCGCGAGATATCTAGAGAAAATTATTTTAAGCCTCTTATAAAATTCTTAATATTAATTATTAATATTATTGAAAACATTATTTATAAATTTTTTTTTTAATGTTAAATAATCCACTTAAAAACTCTTTTAAATAATAGTTTTTTCAAATTAATTAAAAGTTAAATACTTATTGCGCAAAACTAAGTTTTTGTAAATCAAAATTGTATTGTATGTAATGGGATTTAGCTCTTACATTTAGATGTGCATTTCTCTTTCCACACTGATTCTCACATTGAAGGTGTTGAAGTTCTGGATATTACATATTACATATTACGTGCTTATGATGCGAAATATGTGATATTATATGAGACTATATTTTACGAACGACATACGGCGCGTTTGACGTCGGCTTTCGAGCATCTTGTTATATTATGAACACTTTAATTAATGAAGTCTTATAAGGTGAGAACATGCGGACAATTAACGGGATGTATATGTTGCAGTTTATGTTGTAATATGAATAATAATAAGTAATATTCACGCATCATTCATTGTGACAATGAATGTTATATGATATTTATTGAATTATTTGTATTTAACCGCTTGGAGTTATTTACATAATGCCAATAACATAATTAATTAATTCCAAACAATTTTGTTATTACACGTGAAATAAACTGTGATCAATACGTGTGAAACTGATGCTGATCATCTGGTAAGTTATATATAATGTATATATATATATATATATATATATATATATATATATATATATATACGTATTTAATGTTATTATAATATTTATAAGTCATATATATGTATATTATATTATTAGATTATCATAGAAACCCATTTATAGAATTAATAGTTTTGAAAACGATAACAAACATATACATAAATTATATTACAAATTATGTTATTGATAATATAAATTATATTAAAATTTTAAAATAGAGAGAGAGCAAATGAGAAATTTTACATAAATAAGAATAGCCAAAGTGAAAGATTTATGTAAGACTTTAATTTATGAAGTATTAACATGAAAAATGCTTAAATCTTTTTGTTTACCTTATAAAAATTTCTGGGAAAATTGCTTTCTTAAATAATATTTTATTTATCTAGAGAAAATTATTTTAAGCCTCTTATAAAATTCTTAATATTAATTATTAATATTATTGAAAACATTATTTATAAATTTTTTTTTTAATGCTAAATAATCCACTTAAAAACTCTTTTAAATAATAGTTTTTTCAAAATGTACTTTTAACAAATTTAGTTTTGCAACATAGGAAATAACTTGTTGAGATAGTTTGTGAATAATTTCAGAATTTCTAAAAAAAATTTTATAAAAAAATGTTATAAAAGCGATAATTTAAAATCACAGATTGAATAAATATAAAATGAAAAATAATGATTCAAATAAAAAGCTGAACACAAATTATAATATACTGCATGGCACAGCAGACATCATTATGCGCAACGTAATATACATCAGAGAAATTTTCACGACATATTTAACAAATAATTTTTTAAAATTTGTTTTATTATATTTGATGGTTCTTTACCTAACGATATTTGTCTCTATATAAAATTTAAAAGATATTTTATTTTTACATGCTTGTCAAAAGCTGTGCACCATCGTATAACTAATATTAATGTTTTATAACTCTCTTCTTTTTAATCTGAAAATAAAGCATGTATATGTGCTTGAATTAAATACGTATAATTGTGATTAACAAACTTCTAATCGGAATACTGATCATAGTTTTACACATACCTTTCTCACTGTAAATTGGATTAGTCTCGGCTTGTGAATAATTAATCGGATAACTAAAGTAATTCGTGGGAAAATCATCATGTTAGAACATTATACTGTAATATAATTTTCATAGTTTCATAGTTTCTTTGTTAGCAGCTGCGCCGCTGGCAAATTGTAAATGCAAATTTACTGTCTTAGTGCCGAAAGTGCAGCCCGACCAGCAGGCTTAGTTTATAATAAACAATTTTATGGCTGAAGAAATTTGTAACAGGTGTTGCTAAATGAAATTGAGTGCTGTAACCTCGAGTGTTTTTGTGTAAATTTGAAATGAGATTGCATTCTAGTATTCGAGGAATCTCTATCTATTATCAGAGGCTCTGTCTCTGGTATTCCGATTGCTTAAGAAAAATCGGAATGGTAAGTTGAGATGTACATTAAACAGATTTCAAGTACAAATGCTTCACAAAAATAATTGCTGCTATAAGTTGACTTTATTATTATTATTCACTGCGCACAATGAATAAATGTAGATTTTATTTATTATGCACAATAGTGAATAACAATTGATGATTCATCTGCTGTGCATAATTATTGTGCAACTAGTACAATTATTAATTACAATTATTCTTAAAATAATCGGTTTAATAATGAAATGTATTTAAAATTTCATGAGAGATCGTCAATCTTGAACAATTCGTCATTAATGATACAATTCTGCGAGCGAGTTTGAATTAAAATCAATATGTCAGAGACTTGAGCGTGAAAGATCGATATTTACATGAATAATGTGTACTTTTATGCAAAATCGCTCATTGCATGCTCATCGAATGTTTGAAGAATTACTGTAAATTTATTACCGTTGCCTCCGTAATGTCCGACATTATTTGAACATCGTGTTTTCAGGAACTTGGACCACAACTGCGCAAACAACTCAATTTGCTTACTTCTATTCTTCGCTTCTTTGTATTCCTAAGTTCACTTTGTTTCTTCGCTATTTAATCCCGTCATTGTTATTTTATCTTTGTTTTATTTACTTCAACATTTACATAGATCTTTTAGTAATTGTAATTTAGTAATTAAAATAATAAAGATCTATGCTCGTAGAAATTAAAGCACAAATATGACAACTGCATTGCAGAATGTTAATTGACATATTTAATAAAAATATTTAAATACAGAAGTAGAAATTAATAAATAAAAGAATAACTAAAAATAAATGTCTTTTATTAGGAAACAGTAAATAGAATTTTAGAAAAAGAATAGAATTAAATTTGTTAAAAATATAATAAATTTTAATAAAATAAATAATTAGATTATAATAAAAATCAAAGCATACATACTAATAAGTATAAATTATTTTGTAATTGAGCATAATTTGAATGAATTCTTCTTTTTAACAGTAATTGATATTACTAAAAATATGTCATAATTTCAGAAAAATAAATCAAAATATGTTAAATTATTATTGCAAAGTTTTATCAAACTTATAAGTATAATAAATATAAGAAATGCAATTTAAAGAAAGTAAAAGTTATATCACGAGTATTTCGCCAAGAAGAATTTTTCTCTTGCTCGAAAACGATGGTTAGTGGGATTCTTATTACTTTAACTTCGTGAAATTATGGCGCATCATCTTCAATTTTTCTCCGTTAGAACAAAAAGGAGACACTTAATTCGATTTGAATCAAATTAATTAATTTGTTATTAATTACTTGTGCGCTTTATTTTATTTTGTATTTTGGCTTTCATTAATTTTGTAATTTTTTTCTTCAAGACATCTAGAAATCTTTTATTTATATTATTTTATTTATATTATAATTTTTAAAAAACATTAAAATTATAAAAAAAATTTTTAATCAATGCTTTCATAAAATTTCTCTAAAAAATAATTTGTTTAATAATCAGAATTTGGGAGAAAAATATGTATATAATAATATGTATATAAATATATAATATGTATATAAATATGTATATTTGTCAAAAATACGAGTGTATATAATAAGTATTATTTTTATTCTGCGCTAGATATTTTTTGGACACATACTCATTAAGCGTCATACTCATTCGAGCTCTCGTCTCGCATACTGTTTAATATACTTTTATAAAAAAATTCATCTTTCGTTGAACATAGTCTTCATAGAGCATATTTTAAAAGTATTACAATATGCACATATACATGTACCTTCAAAAATGTAATAAATATATATAAAAATGAAGTAGAAAGAAATATTCTGCGGGTATCTATACCGATTTTTGGCAATACCTTTTTTCAATAAAAACGTATCAGTTTCTTATAGTTCTTATACATTTTTAACTTACGGGTTAGTGCACGTATCAGGTGCAGTAAGCACGAATAGTTGACACGGAAAGGTACTCTTTGTTAAGAAATTTCAGTGTCATTTCGTGTAACATGAGATAAACAACCAAACACGAAGAATATATTGCATGTCATTCTTTTAAATCATCTGGAGTAATAAATAGAACGCGGAATTTTTTTACATAAAACATCTAGTATTTAATAAATATATAAATATTATTTTATTAAATATCCATTTCTCTCTCTCTCTCTCTCTCTCTCTCTCTCTCTATATATATATATATATATATATATATATATATATACATATATATATATATATATTACGTATATTAAGTATCTCACACTTATAGTTTTCTTTTAGTTATGTATTCTATTTATAAATTTAATTTTCTAATGAAAGTTGGACGAGAAAAGTAATCATTTTTTCCTAGTTTTTATAAATTTAAAATCAATATCTTTGTATTAGCAAATTGTAAAATTTAATTAAAATCAAATTATTATTGCAATAAAATTGATAAAATTGTAAATAAAAGGGACGTATTAATAGAGTTTATAATTATTGAAATCATTGAAAATTATTTACTTTAGCTATTTGTAAAGTAAGAATTAGAAATAACCTTATATTGATAATTAAGAAGAAATATAATATATATATATATATAATATATATATATATATATATATATGTATATATATATATATATATATATATATATATAAACTGTTTTTTTTATTAAAATTTTAACATAAAAATAATAAACTGATGTATAGGTTTTCTATTTGATGTATGAGTTTCCTAAACAATTCTTTTGTATTTTAATAATATACACTTTTAAAGTTAATATATTTGTCAAAGAAGAATCGATTTGTATTACGTAGTATGAGCTATAAATTGACAAGAGATAACTTGTCAGGTATCACTTTTAAAAACAAGAACTTTGGATATTTATATTCTTTAAAACAAGGTAAAAAATTTTATATGTTATACCTCTTGTATATCGATTTATCTATTACAATCTTTATGCTTCTTCGACTCAAGTTAATCTCAAATCTTATAAGCTAATACTTGTTACATTTACAATGACGCTCTTTTCTTATCTTTGTTCTTGTATGTGGAGTAAGCAGAATATGACATGTTGAAGCATTGCTGAATTAGTAGATATTAATTGATTAAACACGTTCGACTTCATTTAACAAATGAGAGCAGCATTATAGATCTCACTCGTCGCTCGTCTTTTGTTATGTCGAAGCAATCTCGCAGAGCACCCTTGTTCACTCTTTTAATACTGATACGTGATTTTTTGCATTGTGAAACTGATACTAATTTGCGACCGTTACACATTTCTCATTACGTAAAATGGAAAACCTCGAATTAGCGGAACACATATTGTTTGTGTGTATATGGTTTAATCTTATTTTAAAATGAATGTTAATGATATTCTTTGAAAGTGTCATTATCTCGTTTGATATGCAGCAGACACGCATGTTTTCAATGCATTTTCCAAGTTTTCTAAAGCATTTATATTTTTAAGAATATTAAAGTAAAAAGTTGATGTGATAAGAATAAGCAAGAAGTTTCTTTCCCTGAAAAGACTTTCATGATTTATTATTCTGTATATTGAAGATAGCTTGTGACAGTTTTAAGTATCGCTTTATTTGTAATAAATTTTTAATTGATAGAACAACACTTAATTTAACGTGGAAAAACATCTAAAGTTGATTGAATGATATAAAAACCTGGTATTTGTATTGTCGTCATCTATTTCTGTGTTTCTCGACAAAATATTAGTGATTAGATTAATGAAATTTTATTATAGAATAAAAAAGAATAACATTTAAAAATGGGATGTAATTAAGATTATTTATTTAAATTATTTACTTATTTTAATCTATAACAAATTTATTATTCTTAAACAAATATAATAAATTATATAAAAATATTATATGAAAATATTATAAATATTACAAAGAGTAGTAATTTGTTTCGATTTTGAATTGCAACATTTTTAATTTGGTTATTTTATTGAAATATTTATGGAAATATGTCATATATATATTAAATATATATGGAAATATGTCTCATATATATATATATATATATATATATATATATATATACATACACATACACATTTATATATTTATATAACATATTGAATAATATATTTATATATAATATATTAAATAATATATGAATATATTAAATTTTCACTATTTAGTAAAATTAAATATTAATTGATTAAAATATATTAAAGACATATTACATTAAAACATAGATTGGACAACCAAATAAATAAAAATAACAAAACAATCAATTCTTTATTGAAAAATATATTAATTTAGAACAAAATATAATAAAAGTTTTAAATAAAATAATGAATTTTAAAAAACATCAATTTTTACGGAAAATTTAGTGATCAAAATATTTCTCTACTTTATTGAGCGTCTTTTTAATAACAAAGTTAATTGTGATTAAGATTTACTGCAATTTTGAATATGAGAAAAGATAAAAAATGTGGCGCTATATATATTAAATGGGTACTAATCCATGCGTTTCCACCTAGTGTCATCAAGTTATTTCTAAAGTTTTTACATAAAGCTCTCTCTCTCTCTCTCTCTCTATATATATATATATATATATATATATATATATAGCGAAATCAAATCAATACCTTATTAACTTTACGAATAAAATCTCGATAAATTTAAAAGATTCAGCTATAATCTTTGTAATAGGAATTAGAAATTGAATAGAGAGGGATCATGTCACGAACGGAATGTTGCTAAGTGCAACTATTCTGTCGATAAAGGTCTTTAATCGATTTCCTGTGATAGATAGTACATGAAATGCTGATGTAAATATATTGCTTACTCAAAACTTATTTGATTGGTCCGGGTATTTTATCAACAATTAATAATAGTTTTAATTCTGTGAAGTCTTGTCAAAAATTTCAATATCTATGCACATTGACACGTCTAAGATTTCAATAATGCATAAGAAACATAACATAATTATTGGTATTTTAGTAAATGTTTTTTATTATATATCGTGAATTATCCTACTTTTACTATATTTATATTACTTTATAGTACTGAATTATTTATGTATTTATAGTACTGAATTTTTACTTTGTATGTCACCGATAAAATTTTATTCTTAGATATTCTTAAATGTAATAAATAAATAAATAATAATAAGGAACGATAAATAAACAAGACAAAAATTTGATTTTTATGTTAACTTTTGCCGAATGTTTAAAATTATACACACGTTGTAATAATTTATGTTATTTTATTAGAATATTGAAAGAAACAATTGATAATTGCATTTATGTATATTAAAAATGTATTTTTAATAAATGATGTTAATGTTTACGGGAAATGAGAAAAATAATGACCAAGCCGATTACAATCTATAACAATTTACGGATACAGTACAATTTATAAATAAAAATAAGAGCTGCTAACAGACAACATATTTATTTTAAAGTAGAATAAAATATTCATCATCGTAATTGAATCAAAAGGACAATGAGATAAAATGATGCAGTAGAGAATCCTATTGTGAAGAATAAAAATAAATAAATGAGGACAATTTAGAATAGAAGATCTGAGTCAGTACATAATTGATGGAGAAAGGATTTTCTAAGTATAAACTATCTTTGCATCAATAGAAATATCGATTTAAATAAAGATATTTATCATAAAAGAGACGAAAAATATTAAGTTTAAATAATTTTAATATAATATTAAAATTTTTTAATAACTCTGATTTATCATAAATTATTACACGCTCATTAATATATTTTCTATAATTTGCAAATCATTAATAATGCTTTTAGTTTTTAATAATAAACAAGATTTAAGAAATAATAATAATATTTAACAGTGTGTTTATTAAGATAAATTGAAATGTAAAATACGTCATATTGCATTATATGTTAAAATAAATAAGTATAATAATACGTATTATCATAAAGATACGTATAATTATATAATATATGTAATATATACAAATATGGAATTAATTAATACTAATATAAAATTTTATGCACATGTTTATATATTGTTTAGTAATACTTTTTGCAATAGAAATATTTCTGTGTTATACATAATACTTTATTAAATTTTATGTATTTTATATACTTTTTGATTATTTAGATCAATAATAAAGGTATTAAAACAAAAAGAAATATTATTTAAAAGAAATGAGTAATAAGACTTTATCTTAGTTAACAAAATGATTAAACATTTAGGTAAGACATTGAGAAATTAATGAGAAAATTTGAAAGAATAAATTTTCAAAGTGTTGCAAAAAGTAGTACAGATCGTATATATAACATATATCGGAATATAAAGTTACAAGTGTACGTGAACATTATAGAAAAAGAAGTAATTGAAAGTGAAGTCCTAGAATTTCATACGAGCTACTCGTATAACTCGTCAAGGGCTGGCAATAAGAAATATAATCCTAGAAGTACTAGAAAGTTTCTTTGCCGAACTTCAAATTAAATAAATACTTGTAAGATCTTCTCAATTGATTTTGATTAAATAGTCGTTATGTTATGATGGAGAAGTTTTCACACTATCATTATTATTCTTCTGAAAAATTATTGGAATAAGAATTATTAAATACGCATGTTATTCAATGATGATGACTATTTTATCTGTGAATCTTTTTATTAATAGAAGTTTATTTTCTTTTATTATTAAAACAGTAAGTACATTATATTTAAACATTTAAAATTTGATATTAGTAATAATTATTCATACATATATAGAAACAAATAATATTTTTATTTAATTAAATTATGAACAAATTAATATAAATATGATTAATAAAATACAAATAAATATTAACATAAATGTGGCCATAAAATAAAAACATTATACCAGAATATTATTGTATCAGAATAAAAAGTTGTATATGTATCTTTACAAAAGTAAGTTAACTGTAATAAAAAAAATATATATTATGAGGAATATATATGTTATTTTTTATATCTAATTAACTCACTTCTTACATTTTTCATTTAAATTCTGATCATAACACAAATAATATAATATAATAAATTTTATAATTATATAAAATAAACTGACGTTTTGTGGGCATTTTAATGAAGAATATTATCGTGACTGTAGCTTTTTGATTTTCATTTTAATTAGCTACTCGATATTTTATGTATCAATTCACTTCCGATGAGAAAATAAAGTTAGGATTTAATCGATCGTTATGTATATGATTGTAATGAAATATACGATACATAAATCATAACATACAAATGTTTATATGATAATTTACGTGCTGCGTATCCATGTTGATTAAATTTCATTGAATTGAAAAGATCTATATTCAATGGTATTCAACAAGTTAAACAAGACAGCAAATGTTTTTATTTTTCTTTTGAACACAATAATGCGTTACTATATTATGTTTTGTTTTATATTTATGAATGGTATCTATAGATATACCTTACTTGTATATCAAAAGAGCTAAAGTACATTTTGATGTAGAACGCGTGCATTTTACGTTTCATTTCCTGTGTTACATATTGCAAGCGCGCTTACTAAAGAAAATATTAATATCTATTCTCGCGTAAAACAGGATTATCTTGCTTGGATTTCGCAGAAAGAATTCCGAGCACGTAACGGCTATTTTACAAATTTTAAATTGAAGTTTGGCACGTCTAGAAATTGATGAAAAGTTAGTTTTTAGGCACTTACATGATGAGAAACTTTGCGGAACATGGTATCATCTAAAGCATTCCAGTTTTTACTGAGCTGAAAGAATATCATCTCTTGATTAAAAAGCGCTTTTGGCAAACATGAAAATAATTTTCCCTTAGTGGTAGTATGAATTAAATGTTACTTCTGTACTGCCTAAATTTTTAATTCATATTTAAATATTACATATTTTATAATAATATACTTAAAATAATTTCTTTTTAAGTTAAAAATTATATAGAAGTAAGATTTTTTTATATTTCTGCTGTGTTTATTTTCTCTCTAATTTAAGTGTTTTTATCTTCCTATATAACTTGTTTATTTCTATTCTGTCATCTTCTTTCTTATTTAAATTAAAAAAAAATAAATTTTATGTAAATTATTTTTAAAAGAATGCGTGATAATTTTATTGAAACAATTTTCTATGAGATTTTATATAAAAAGATTACATAAAGCTGAAGCTTCATGTAATACTGCTGGTTAAATTTAATTAATTAACAGAGATAATAGTGCGCAACAATTGATAAAAATGTGAAAACATAATAAAATTTGATTTCTGCAGACTTTTATATTGTTATCTCGTTCAATAGTTGAAAAGTGTAACTTTAATAATTTTGAAAGCTTTATACAATCCTTTAAAATTGACAAAAAGTAAAGAACTGGTGCGTAATCAGAAAAGATTCTCTAAAAAAAGAAAGAAAGAACTTTGATTTCTTATTATATTAACTTTTAGAAAACTTGGAGATGCTTCTTTTTATGTTAAACTTTTTACAGTCTCTTGTCGATAATTTATGGTGTCACCAGACGCCATCTCTTTCGATAGAAATCGACAAGCAGCGAGTTTTACTACTGCAAACGTAATTTTCATCGTATACTCTATCAATACTGAATGATTGATATAACACGATCATGTTGTATACATATTTGAAAATCTCTCTTTGCTTTTCATAAGTATGTTTCGTGATATTTTATGAATTTTAATATTGGATATTCATTTCTCGTGTTAAGATACATTTATTGCTTTGCAAGTTGCATTGAAATGACGCATGTGTTCCTTGAGATGAGCATTAGCTTAATAAAATTATGACACAATTGTAAGTCCCGTGGAGAACTAAAAGGTCGCATTATCAACAATTATGCATCAATTGATTGTATACATGCTTATGAGTGCACGGCAGTTACGCGTGCCCCATTCAATTTTCGCTTAACACATAATTTCCATCGTAACTTCGAAAAGCACATGCAAATTAGATAAGTTTGACGTAATACATGCGCGTCGAGTTTCGTCGCGCAGTATTGTGTACGTAGAAATCATTTCTCTGTTGGTTGCATCGTTTAGCTGCTATGAATTAATGTGTTGTGCGTGACAATTGCTTTGTCGATAGCAAGTTTAGTACCATATAAAGAAGAGTTCACGAAGTTATATAGCATGAATGCATCTATTGAGATATGTATATATATATATATATATATATATATATATATATATACATGCCACCTACAGTCACTTGTATAAACTTTATTCATGTTCTAGAATGAAATCTTATTAGCATATTAGAAATCATATGTTTACGATTTGTTATAAACAACGATAGTGTAATAAAATGAAAATATTTTTTTCAGTTTGCGTAAAAATTATCTTTTGCAAATAAAAATTTAATAATTTATTTTAGATTTATGTATATTTATGTATAGTTTATTGTATTATTCTTTTTATTTATTGTCGATATTTCAGTTGCTAATCTCTATTTTTTCTTTTCTTTTATGTTATACTTGTACATTGGATAATATATACGGCATGAATTGTCAGATTGCTTACTTTGATAATATTTGAAATATTTGATAATACTTTGATAATATTTGAAATATTTGATAATACTTTGATAATATTTGAAATATTTGAAGTCATCCAATCTTGTTAAAGAAGCGAAGATCTAATATTTTTTTTTTACTTTTCATATAATAGGTTACACTCGATTTTCTATCTTGTTTCATCCACATCACGAGTTGATGGGATAGAGAAAATGAGATATCATATGCAGAGAAAAAAAATTCTATCAGACATGAAGTAAAAAAGGAACACCATAGAAAATGTTTTTTTAATCAAAAAGACCCATAAAAAATAAAAGTTTAAAATTTAGATTTAATTTAGATTTAATAAAACTCTAATCAGAGATTTTGTATATCCTTGTTGGTATAGGACAACAGGAAGCAAAAATGAGAAAATAAAATTTTTTTTATTAACTTTTGGCTTATTAAAGCTATCAGTGGCCATATATGTGTTTAGTATTAGATTTTAAACAGACAGTGAATATAAAATTAATTATAAATTTTTTATGGGTCTCTTGTCCAATAAATATGATTTTAAAATAAAATTGAATAAATATATGAATATTTATATATATAAATATTTAATATATAAAATAATAAAAATTTCCATCTATTATCCACTTTTATATTCATGAAGATTAATTTACATAAATTCTCTTTTAACTTGTGAATAATAAAAAAAATAAATTTTCTCGAGTGCATGCATTTGTAAGTTTATCTCAAATTACAAATTTTTTAGTCAAAACTGAACTGTATTGTTTAACTGTATTGTTTATAAGTGAATATTTCATATTTGTTATTCTAAATCTATGCTTGATCGAGTTTAGAGATTATAAATCATTAATCGACAAACGCAATCACATATGTAATGGCATTTTAAGATTCTTAAGATCGAATTTATCATTGAATTTTTTTGCTTTTTGACCTATATTCGCACATTGAGTTTAAAACTTTTTATTTGATCTATGAATTATGAAGCTTTCTGCTTACTGATATTAAACCGTGCTTCACATTTAATGCACTCCGTGTCTCTAGCAGTTGTTTTTTTCATTGATTTAAATATTAAAGTCTTCTTCTTATTGTTGAATTTTTTCATTGACTCTGATGTTTTTAGGACTTAATTAAAATACATTTGATGTTATAAAGTAAAGATGTTATAAATATTTATAACACAATAAATATGTATGTATATATACATATATACGTGTATATAGAAATGCAATATTATAAAGTTAATATAAAAATAGTTAACATAAATTATTATAGTTAACATAAATTATTAACATAAATTATTAAGAACACAGTACATTATTATAAGTAGTTAATTATAAGTAATTAATACATTAGTATTATACATTAGTATTTTATATATATATATATATATATATATATATATATATATGGATCTGTTTTATATATATATATATATATATATATATGGATCTGTTTTATATATAT